>NC_141534.1:81685000-82285000 GCF_021556685.1 Rattus norvegicus
TTTGTTGAAGATATTTACTGGTCCTTTGAGCTGGGAGTCTTCACTCTCTTCTATACCTATTATCCTTAGGTTTGATCTTCTCATTGAGTCCTGGATTTCCTGTATGTTTTGGACCAGTAGCTTTTTCTGCTTTACATTATCTTTGACAGTTGAGTCAATGATTTCTATGGAATCTTCTACTCCTGAGATTCTCTCTTCCATCTCTTGTATTCTGTTGGTGAAGCTCGTATCTACAGCTCCTTGTGTCTTCTTTTGGTTTTCTATATCCAGGGTTGTTTCCATGTGTTTTTTCTTGATTGCTTCTATTTCCATTTTTAATTCCTTCAACTGTTTGATTGTGTTTTCCTGGAATTCTTTCAGGGATTTTTGTGACTCCTCTCTATGGGCTTCTACTTGTTTATTTATGATTTCCTGGAATTCTTTCAGGCATTTTTGCGATTCTTCTCTGTAGGCTTCTACTTGTTCTCTAAGGGAGTTCTTCATGTCTTTCTTGAAGTCCTCCAGCATCATGATCAAATATGATTTTTAAACTAGATCTTGCTTTTTTGGTGTGTTTGCATATTCTGTGTTTGCTTTGGTGGGAGAATTGGGCTCCGATGATGCCATGTAGTCTTGGTTTCTGTTGCTTGGGTTCGTGTGCTTGCCTCTCGCCATCAGATTATCTCTAGTGTTACTTTGTTCTGCTATTTCTGACAGTGGCTAGACTGTCCTATAAGCCTGTGTGTCAGGAGTGCTGTAGACCTGTTTTCCTGTTTTCTTTCAGACAGTTATGGGGACAGAGTGTTCTGCTTTCGGGCGTGTAGTTTTTCCTATCTACAGGCCTTCAGCTGTTCCTGTGGGCCTGTGTCTGGTGTTAACCAGGCAGGTCACTTGCAGCAGAAAAGTTGGTTTTACCTGTGGTCCCGAGGCTCAAGTTTGCTCGTGGGGTGCTGCCTATGAGCTCTCTGTGACGGCAGCAACCAGGAAGATCTTCGCCGCCATGCCCCAGGGTTCCAGATGGCGTTTGGTGTTTTCGTCTGGCGTCAGAGATGTGTGCAGAGTGCAGTCTCTTCTGGTTTCCCACGCGTGTCTGCCTCTCTGTAGGTTTAGCTCTCCCTCCCACCGGATTTGGGTGCAGAGAACTGTTTATCCGGTCTGTCCCTTCAGGTTCCGGCGGTGTCTCAGGCGCAGGGGTCCTGCCGCTCCTGGGCCCTCCCCCACGGGAACCCAGAGGCCGTATACAGTTTCCTCTTGGGCCATGGATGTGGGCAGGGGTGGGCAGTGTTGGTGGTCTCTTCTGCTCTGCAGCCTCAGGAGGGCCCACCTGACCAGGCGGTGAGGTCTCTCTCCCACGGGGTTTGGGAGCAGAGAGCTGCTGTGAAGTCATTGTTGTTGATAGCTGAGTAGTACTCCATTTTGTAGATGAACCACATTTTTTAAATCCATTCCTCTGTTGGAGGGCATCTGGGATCTTTTCAGCTTCTGGCTATTATAAATAAGGCTGCTATGAACATAGTGGAGCATGTGTCTTTGTTGTATGTTGGAACATATTTGGGTATAATGCCCATGAGCCATATAGCTCTTCCACATCTTCTGATGCAATAATAGCTTGCTTTCACATGATCTATCATCAGGGATGTTTTGGGGAGTTTGCATTCACATCTGGTCTTGAGAAGGAGTATTGTTCCAATTAGAGTGTCCTTCCCCCATTATATAAACGACATCACCTTTCCTAAATGCTCAGGACTCTTACAATCTCTGCCAGTACCCAGTATTGGTTGAGTCAACCAAGAAAAGTGTCTCTGGGTGTCTTTTGGACAGTATCAGAGAGCTTATTTCCCAGTCTTCCTCTTTCATGTTTATCAGAGATGTCTTCCTATTAGTCTATACAGAAGTATAAAACTCTGCAGTTTTCCTTCTTATAAGAGAAAAATCTGTCTATGTAACATTAGAACTACTGAATGATTTTGGGTCAAACTTATCCACTTGTGTCTATGTCCTCTGGAACAGGAAGAATCTTGAAGAGAAAGACCCATGATATATCTCTTTGCAATATAACCTGGCTGTCTCTTCCCCTGACTGTACTGGGCTCTGTAAATGAAATGTCAGAGTCTATTCGGTGACGATGAACTCATGCCCCAATATCCACCATTGTATGGAAGCTATGCTCACTGCTATGGAAAGGTACAGCCTTCAATGCTTATATTTCCACCATGGTATTCTGCACCCTTCATTCCCAGCAGAACTCACCAAAACACACCAGGCTAAGAGGCATGGTCAACATTCTGCTATTTCTGTTGAGAAGAGGCAGCATCAGAACTATACAGGATTTCCTGAAAGGTCCAACTTATCTGTTTTTCCAGTTGACCAGAGCTGATGAGACTGGAGTTGTTAGTGCCCTCCTCACATGTTATATGCAGCTCACAAATCGTGATGACTTTCAGAAAATTCTCATGACTCCAAGCCTTGCTTTGCATATTTTTATCATTCCTATACTGGAACATGTTTTAACCCCAATTCATCTTATCAAGAAAAATCAACTATAGTTATATAAAAGCAGTATCTATAGGTGTTTTATAATATGAAGGGAAGAATTTCTTTTCTGGTACAATCCATTTGGTGTTCTGTAGGATTCTTGTATGTTTTTGGGCATCTCTTTAGGTTAGGAAAGTTTTCTGGTATAATTTCATGGAAGATGTTTACTGGTCCTGTGAATTGGGAATCTGCACTCTCTTCTATACCTATTTTAGTTAGGTTTGACCTTTTTATTGTGTTCTGCATTTATTGGATGTTTTGGGTTATGAGCTTTTTGAAAATTGTAGTTTCTTTGATTGTTGTGTCATTGTTTTCAGTAGTACCATTTATGCCTGAGATTCTCACTTCTATCTTTTGATTTCTGTTGGTGATGCTTGAATCTGTGACTCTTGATTTAAATCCTAGGTTTTTCATCTACAGAGTTGTTTCACTTTGTGATTTCTTTATTGTTTCTTTCTCCATATTTAGCTTTTGGACAGTTTTGTTCAGTTCCTTCACCTTTTTTATTGCATTTTCCCATATTTATTTAAGTGAATTATGTGTCTCCCATGTAAGGAATTCTACCTGTTACACCTCTCCTCTTATATTTCTTTAAGGGAGCTATTTATCCTGCCTTACTGTCCTCTATTGTAGGATTAATGTGGGGTCCCCCTCCCACTCCACCACAGGGCTTGGCTGTTCAGGAAGGTTTGATGTAGAAAGTTTGACTATCCTTACCACACACTGGTGCTGGGAAGGTGTTTGGTTGTGGGCAGCTGTGGGACACTGTTTTGGGGGTGTGGAAGAGCAGACCCAGAGTCTCAGTCACAGAAGAACCAGAACTGCTTGGGCAGGGGTCCCCAGGTCTGTAAGGAAGTCAGGGATGTCTGATTCTCAGGCTCTTGGTCATTCAGGTGTCACTGGAATGCTGCAGAAGAGGTGAGAATGGAGTGGCAGACTGTGGGGCTGGATCTAGCTTGAGGCCAAGTGGGGGTGAGAAGAAGAAGGACACTCTGTCTGGTCCCCTTAGGGAGAGTCTTTGACTAGATGTGGTGGGGAGTGTTTGAACTTAGTGGTAGGTGTGTTGGGAGTGCAGGCAGGCTGTCTTATGGAGATTAGATGGTGGCTATATAGGCCAAGGCCTTCTCTGTGGCTCGCCACAGCCGATTCCAATGAAGAGTGGTACTCCGCAGTTTCAAGGCATTTATTTTTTTTAATTTTTTTTATAAACTTGAGTATTTCTTATTTACATTTCAAGTGTTATTCCCTTTCCTGGTTTCCGGGCCAACATCCCCCTAACCCCTCCCCCTCCCCTTCTTAATGGGTGTTCCCCTCCCCATCCTCCCCCCATTGCCACTCTCCCCGCAAAAGTCATGTTCACTGGGGGTTCAGTCTTAGCAGGACCAAGGGCTTCCCCTTCCACTGGTGATCTTACTAGGATATTCATTGCTACCTATGAGGTCAGAGTCCAAGGTCAGTCCATGTATAGTCTTTAGGTAGTGGCTTAGTTCCTGGAATGTCTGGTTGCTTGGCCTTATTGTTCATATGGGGTCTCAAGCCCCTTCAAGGTCTTCCAGTTCTTTCTCTGATTGCTTCAACGGGGGTCATGTTCTCAGTTCAGTGGTTTCCTGCTGGCATTCGCCTCTGTATTTGCTGTATTCTGGCTCTGTCTCTCAGGAGAGATCTACATCCGGCTCCTGTCTGCCTGCACTTCTTTCCTTCATTCATCTTGTCTAATTGGGTGGCTGTATATGTACGGGCCACATGTGGGGCAGGCTCTGAATGGGTGTTACTTCTGTCTCTGTTTTAATATTTGCCTCTCTATTCCCTACCAAGGGTATTTTTGTTCCCCTTTTAAAGAAGGAGTAAAGCATTCACATTTTGATCATCTCTTGAGTTTCATGTGTTCTAGGTATCTAGGGTAATTCAAGCATTTGGGCTAATAGCCACTTATCAATGAGTACATACCATGTGTGTTTTTCTGTGATTGGGTTACCTCACTCAGGATGATATTTTCCAGTTCCAAACATTTGCCTACGAATTTCATAAAGGCATTGTTTTTGATAGCTGAGTAATATTCCATTGTGTAGATGCACCACATTTTCTGTATCCATTCCTCTGTTGAAGGGCATCTGGGTTCTTTGCAGCTTCTGGCTATTATAAATAAGGCTGCTATGAACATAGTGGAGCACGTGTCTTTTTTATATGCTGGGGCATCTTTTGGGTATATGCCCAAGAGAGGTATAGCTGGATCCTCAGGCACTTCAATGTCCAATTTTCTGAGGAACCTCCAGACTGATTTCCAGAATGGTTGTACCAGTCTGCAATCCCACCAACAATGGAGGAGTGTTCCTCTTTCTCAACATCCTCGCCAGCATTTGCTGTCACCTGAGTTTTTGATCTTAGCCATTTTCACTGGTGTGAGGTGAAATCTCAGGGTTGTTTTGATTTGCATTTCCCTTATGACTAAAGATGTTGAACATTTCTTTAGGTGTTTCTCAGCCATTCGGCATTCCTCAGCTGTGAATTCTTTGTTTAGCTCTGAACCCCATTTTTTAATAGGGTTATTTGTCTCCCTGTGGTCTAACTTCTTGAGTTCTTTGTATATTTTGGATATAAGCCCTCTGTCTGTTGTAGGATTGGTAAAGATCTTTTCCCAATCTGGTTGTTGCCATTTTGTCCTAACCACAGTGTTCTTTGCCTAACAGAAGCTTTGCAGTTTTATAAGATTCCATTTGTCGATTCTTGATCATATCGCATAAGCCATTGGTGTTTTGTTCAGGAAATTTTTTCCAGTGCCCATGTGTTCGAGATATTGCCCTAGTTTTTCTTCTATTAGTTTGATTGTATCTGGTTTGATGTGGAGGTCCTTGATCCACTTGGACTTAAGCTTTGTACAGGGTGATAAGCATGGATCGATTTGCATTCTTCTACATGTTGACCTTCAGTTGAACCAGCACCGTTTGCTGAAAATGCTATCTTTTTTCCATTGGATGGTTTTGGCTCCTTTGTCAAAAATCAAGTGCCCATAGGTGTGCGGGTTCATTTCTGGGTCTTCAATTCTGTTCCATTGGTCTATCTGTCTGTCTCTGTACCAATACCATGCAGGTTTTTTTTTTTTAATCACTATTGCTCTGTAATACTGCTTGAGTTCAGGGATAGTGATTCCCCATGAAGTCCTTTTATTGTTGAGGATAGTTTTAGCTATCCTGGGTTTTTTTTTATTCCAGATGAATTTCCAAATTGTTCTGTCTAACTCTTCGAAGAAATGGATTGGTATTTTGATGGGGATTGCATTGAATCTGTAGATCGCTTTTGGTAAAATGGCCATTTTTACTATATTAATCCTGCCAATCCATGAGCATGGGAGATCTTTCCATCTTCTGAGGCCTTCTTCAATTTCTTTCTTCAGAGTCTTGAAGTTTTTGTTGTACAGATCTTTTACCTGCTTGGTTAAAGTCACACCTAGGTACTTTGTATTATTTGTGTCTGTTATGAAGGGTGTCACTTCCCTAATTTCTTTCTCGGCTTGTTTCTCTTTTGCATAGAGGAAGGCTACTGATTTATTTGAGTTAATTTTATACCCAGCCACTTTGCTGAAGTTGTTTATCAGCTTTAGTAGTTCTCTGGTGGAACTTTTGGGATCACTTAAATATACTATCATATCATCTGCAAATAGTGATATTTTGACTTCTTCTTTTCCAATCTGTATCCCCTTGATCTCCTTTTGTTGTCCGATTGCTCTGGCTAGAACTTCAAGAGCTATATTAAATAAGTAGGGAGAGAGCGAGCAGCCTTGTCTAGTCTCTGATTTTAGTGGGATTTCAAAGCATTTATTATCATGATGGAAGATAGATGAATAAAACTGTACCCTACTTATCTGAGTGGGCCTGAGATCAAATACCTTTTGCAGGGAGGAGTGTGGGAAGAGAATTTCATTGTCCAAGTCTCCAGTCCTATAGGTACCTCATTATAATGATTAAATGTGTCTTGATACAACGTGGCCTGTGGTCATGTCCTCTAAATGTGCAGGTGCTTGGGGCTTTGTCCTTATGTGACTGATGGTCACAAATCTATGGAGGGCTGTGGGCAAGTGACCAGCCTGGTTTCCTGTGAGTCATGCAAAATGCCTATTACCCCAGAAAGTCACTGGGGTTTCAAACTTACTCAACTGGGAGTCAGGGAATTTCATTCTCCCATATTCTATCATTTTCATGAGATGTGATTTTAGATCACATTTTTGCTTTAGAATTAAGTTTGGGTATCCATGGCTTGCCATAGTGGGAGAACTAGGTTCTGATATTGCTATGTGGCCTTAGTTTCTATTGCTTATGTTCTTGTTCTTGCCTCTTGCCATCTGGTCATCTCTAGTGTTACCTGGCCTTGTTGTGTATGACAGTGACTGGCCCCTACTCTGAGCCTTGTTTTGTTGGGCCTTCATTGGTCAGGCTGTCTCTGGGTGTGTGATGGTATTTAGAGTGCCTGATACATGAGTCTGCCAGTTTCAGAACTCCTGGGGTTCAAGCTGTCTCTGGGTTTGAATAGGGTAGGGCAATTGCTAGAGCACAGGATCTGCTCCTGTGTTTAGTTGTAAACCAGAAAAGAAAAGATGTGTTTCTGGCAGTATGGGAGGTCTTGATTTTTTGGGAAACCCAGGGATCCCTGTTAGGCTGATATTCGGCTAGTCGGGGTACTCACCTATGAGCCTGGGGGAATAAGTGCTGGTAGGGATCAAGTTCTCCCTGGGTATGGTGGGGTGGGGGTAAGCCTAGAGCTCAGGATCTACCCCCAGGTGCAGATGGGAGTCAAAAGGAAGGTCCTAATATTTTATTTTACTTGGTCTTTTTCTAGTGCAGCCTGTAATATTACTTCTTTATTCTGTACATTTAGTGTTTTGAATTTTATGTGATGGGAAAATATTCTTCTTTGGTCAATCTAATTGCTTGTTCTGTTCTTGTATGTTTTTAGGCATCTCTTTTCTTAGGATTGAGGATTTGTTCTATGATTTTGTTGAAAATATGTCCAGGTCCTTGAATTTGGGACTCTTAATCATCTATTTTTATTATTCTAATTTAGGTCTTTTCATAGCATTTCCTGGATGTTTTGTGTTAGGACATTTTTTAGTTTAACATTTCCTTTGACTGCTGTATCAATTTCTTCTATTGTCTTTTTTAATCCTGAGTCTTATTTATTTATTTATTTATTTATTTATTTATTTATTTATTACCCGTTTTGTACTCTGTCCTTTATGTTTAATTTGTCGACACTGTTTTTCTTGTATTTCATCTACAGGATTCACTCCTTTTTTATTTAGTTATTGCTTCTATTTTCATTTTCAGGTCATAAACAGTTTGATTCATTACCTTCACTCATTTACTTATATTTTCCTTTAAGAAATTATTAGTTTAATTTTTAAAAACCTCTACCTGGTTGACTGCATTTTCCTATATTTATTAGAGGGATTTATTCCCTCTTTAAAGGCATTTATCATCTCTACAAAGTATAATTTAAGGCCATTTTCTTGTTCTTCTGCAATGTTAGGATATCCAGAGCTTCCTGTAGCAGGATACCTTTGCTCTGGAAGTGTCATGTTGCCATGAGTCTACTTTTTCATTTTCTTATGCTTTCCTTTAGCTATCTGGTTGTCCCTGTATGTTCTTGGTGTAGGATATATTAGGAAAGAGGTGCTAATCTGGTTGAATTTCATGCAGTAGGCCTCTAATGGGATATTATAGACTGTCTGACCTTGATGAAATAGGCCTGGATGTTCCTTTCTTGGCAGTCATAAGGGAAGCTGTCAGAGCAGTGCATAGACAGTGTAGTTCTGGGGAGAGCCAGCAGCCAACATATTCCACATCTTTGTGACCTAGGAAATTGGCAGGGGATTGGGAAATAAAGCTTCTGACCTGGTTGTTTCTTGTTTGGCAGGTCTAGTGGAGGCTGGAAGAATAGTGGCCAGATAATTGAATTCTGGGGAGAGTCATCAGTGGTCTCAGGGCATCTGGGCATGGTCAGTGAATATGTAGGAGACAGGAGAGAAAGGGTAATGACCTGGTTGTTCCTTGTTCCACAGACTTAGTTTATTACTGTGGTTTTAGAGAAATCTAAACCTTGGATGTAGGATGATCCTAGCTCTCATAGTATCTTACATTTCCAGGATTTGGTGATAACCAAATTTGACTGATGACCTTAGCCAAAACAACCAACAGCATTCATATGTAACCTGAAGAGACCACCTCTAGTAGGCAGTCAGGAACAACAGTAGAGGTATGGAGACACCAACCGACCTGTACAACTTTTTATTTAAAATTGCTACTGTCTAAAAGGAATGCAGGGACAAAAAGTGAAGCAGAGACTGAGGGAATTGCCAAGCACTGAGCAGCCAAATTTGACATTTATTCCATGGGTAGGAAGTCATCTCTGAAACTATTACTGGGCTATGCTGTGCTTTAACCTAGCATAGCTGTTCTCTGAGAAGCTCTACTTAGCAGCTATCACAGACTGATGCAGATACTTGCAGACAAACATTAGAAAGGTGTAGACAACTAAAGAAGAGTTAGGGGAAAGTTTGAAATACCCAAAGAGGGTGGCAAGCCCACAGAAAGATGAACAGTGTAAACTAACCTGGACCCCCTTGGAGCTTTCAAACCTGAGACATCAACCAAAAAGCACCAGTGCTGTCCCAAGGCCCCCCAAAATTATGTAAAGGAGGGTTGCCTTGTCTCAACTCAGTTGGAGAGGAAACACTCAATCCTGTAGAGAATTGATACCAAGGGGGCACCCTCTTAGAATCAAGGGGAAGAAGATGGGGCAAAAACTCTGTCAGGAGTAGCCAGGAGAAGGGCAGAATTTGGGATGGAATAAATAAAATAGTTAATTGTTAAAAAAATAAAGCAAAGCTCCAAATTTGTCATATTTCTGACTGCTTATAAAATAAAAATGAATACCATTGCAGAGACCTTCAGTAGAATAAAGTACAGAGAAAAATAATCATGTGATTTCCATCTTAACCTGATATATATCTAGAAGAAAAAGACTATATCTGAAACTCAGGAATCAAGGTAGAGCAGAGTTTGAAAAGGACTGAAAGAGCAGAGGAATAGAAATTTTGTCATGCGAATGAATCTCTTGCAAATGTTAGAGAGGCTACAACCATAGATTCTTTTTCTTTGGATATTTTTATTGGATATTTTTTATTTACATTTCAAATGTTATACCCTTTCTTCATTTCCCAGTCATAAGCGCTCTATCCTATCCCCCTCCACTTCTTCTAGAAGGGTGATTCTCCTCCCCAACCAACCCCCAATTTCCACCTCACCCCCAACATTCCTCTGCACTGGGGGGGCAGCCTTGGTAGAAACAACGGATTCTCCTCCCATTGGTGCCCACTGCTATATATGAAGCTGGAGCTATGGATCTGTGCATGTGTCCTCTTCGGGTAGTGGTTTAGTCCTTGGGAGCTCTGGTTGGTTGGTATTGTTGAGCTTATTGGGTTGCAAACCCCTTCATTGTCTTAAAACCTTACTCTATCTCCTCCAATGGGCACCCCATTCTCAGTTCAATAGTTTGCTGCTAACATTTGCCTCTGTATCTGTCTTGCTCTGGCTGTTCCTCTCAGGAGACAGCTATGTCAGGCTCCTGTCAGCACTGACTTTATGGCTTCATCAATATTGTCTAGGTTTGGTGGATACACACACACACACACACACACACACACACACACACACAACATATATATATATATATATATATATATATATATATATATATATATATACACCAAAGTGGGGCAGGCTCTGAATGGCCATTTCTTCTTTCTCTGTTCCAAACTTAGTCTCCATATCTCCTCCTATGAATATTTTTATTCCCCCCTTTTAAGAAGGACTGAAGCATCTACACTTTGGTCATCTTTCTATTTGAGCTTTATGTGGTCTGTGGATTGTATCTTGGGTAATTCTAGTTTTTGAGCTAATATCTACTTAAAAGTGAGTGCATACCGTATGTGTGTTTTTCTGATCGGGTTACCTCACTCAGAATGACATTTTCTAGTTCCATCCATTTGTCTATTAATTTCATGAAGTCATTGTTTTTAAAGGTGAGTAGTACTCCATTGTGTAGATGTACAAGGTTTTCTGTATCCATTACTCTGTTGAAGGGCATCTGGATTCTTTCCAGCTTCTGGCTGCTATAAATAAGGCTGCTTTGAATATAGTGGAAAATGTGCCCCTGTTATATGTTGGAGCACCGTTTGTGTACATACCCAGAACTGGTATAGCTGAGTCCTCAAGTACTATATCCAATTTTGTGAGGAATCTCCAGAATGATTTCCAGAGTGGTTGTAGCAGCTTGCAATCCCACCAACAATGGAGGAGTGTTCCTCTTTCTCCACATCTTCATCAGCATCTGTTGTCACCTGAGTTTTTGATATTAACTATTCTGACTGGAGTGAGGTGGAATCTCAGGGTGGTTTTGATTTGCATTTCCCTGATGACTAAGGTTGTTGAACATTTCTTCAGGTACTTCTCACCCATTCAATAATCCTTGGCTGAGAATTCTTTGTTTAGCTCTCTTCCCCATTTTTTAAAAAGAGTTATTTGTCTCTCTGGAGTCTAACTTCTTGGGTTTTTTGTATATATTTGATATTAGCCCTGTGTCAGATGTAGGATTGGTAAAGATCTTTCCCCAATCTGTTGGTTTCTGTTTTGTCCTAATGATAGTGTCCATTACCATACAGAACGTTTGCAATTTTTTGAAGTTCCATTTGTAGATTCTTGATTTTAGAGTATAAGCCTTTGGTGGTTTGTTCAAATTTCTCTCCATTCATTTTAATGTTGGCTATTAGTATGCTGTACATTGCTTTTACTATGTTTAGATATAGACCCTGAATCCCTGATCTTTCCAAGACTTTTAACATGAAGATGGGTTGAATTTTGTCAAATGCTTTCTCAGTATCTAATGAGATGGTCATGTGTTCTTTTTCCTTTGAGTTTAAACAAACTTTTTTACATAGTGGATTACCTTGATGGATTTCCATATTTGAACCATCTTTGTATCCCTGGGAGGAAGTCTAATTCATCATGATGGATGATCAATTTGATGTGTTCTTGGATTCGGTTTGTGAGAATTGTGCTGAGTATTTTTGCACCAATAGGCATAAGGAAAATTGGTCTGAAGTTCTATCTCTTTGTTAGGTCTTTGTGTGGTTCAGGTATAAGCCTAGTTGTGGCTTCATCAAAGGAATTGAGTAGTGCTCCTTCTGTTTCTATTTTGTGGATTAGTTTGGACAGTAGTGGTGTGAGGTCTTCTGTAAAGGACTGATAGAATTCTGCACTAAGCCCATCTGTTTCAGGGCTTTTATTGTTTGGGAGATTTTTAATAACTGCTTCTATTTCTTTGGGAGTTATGGAACTATTTACATGGTTTACTGGATCCTGATTTAACTTTGGTTCCTGGTATCTATCTAGAAAATTGTCCATTTCATCCAGATTTTCCAGTTTTGGTGAATATAGGCTTTTGTAGTAGGATCTGATGGTTTTTGAATTTCCTCAGATTCTGTTGTTAATCTCCCTTTTCATTTCTGATTTTGTTAATTTGGATACACTCTCTGTGCCCTCTGGTTAGTCTGGCTAAGGATTTATCTATCTTGATTTTCTGAAAGAACCCAATCCTGGTCTGTTGATTCTTTGTATAGTTCTTTTTGTTTCTACTCGGTTGATTTTCAGCCCTGAGTTTGATTATTTCCTGTCTTCTAGTCCTCATGGTTTTATTTTCTTCTTTTTTTGTAGAACTTTTAGGTGTTCCCTCAAGCTGCTAATGTGTGCTCCCTCCAGTTTCTTTTTGGAGGCACTCAGACCTATGAGCTTTCTTCTTAGTACTGCTTTCATTTGTTCTAAGTTTGGGTATCTTGTGCATTCATTTTCATTAAATTCTAAAAAGTCTTTAATTTCTTTCTTTCTTCCTTTCTTGACCAATTTATCATTGAGTAGAGCATTGTTCAGCTCTCATGTATATGTGGGCTTTCTTTCATTATTGTCCTTATTGAACAGCAGCCTTAGTCCTTGGTGATCTGATAGGATGCATGGGATTATGTCAATCTTTTTTTTTAATCTACTGAGGCTTGTTGTGTGACTGATTATATGGTCAATTTAGGAGAAGGTACAATGAGATGCTGAGGAGAAGGTATATAAATTTGTTTTAGGATGAAATGATCTATAAATATCTGTTAAATCCTTTTTAACTAATATTAGTTTCTCTCTGTCTCTGTTTTGATTCTGTTTCCATGATCTGTCCGTTGATGAGAGTGAGGTTTTCAAATCTCCCACTTTTATTTTCTAAGGTACAATGTGTGCTTTAAGCTTAAGTAAGGTATCTTTTTATGATTGTAGGTGCCCTTGCATTTGGAGAATAGATATTCAGGATTGAGAGTTCATCTTGGTGGTTTTTTTCTTTGATGGATATGAAGTGTCCTTCCTTATTTTTTGATAACTTTTGGTTGAAAGTCAATTTTATTCGATATTACAATGGCTACTCCAGCTTATTTCTTTGGACCATTTGCTTGGAAAATTGTATTCCAGACTTTTACTCTGAGGTAGTCTGTCTTTTTCACTGAGGTATATTTCCTGTATGCAGCAAAATGCTGGATTCTCTTTCTGTATCCAGTTTGTTAATCTGTGATGGGTTAGCAATGATGTCTGAGAAGGTTGGAAAAACAGCTGCTGCCATTTGGTTGTGTCCTGTCCTGCTCCTAGTGGTTTTTTCATAGTTTTCATGTATACTATTTTGAAAAAAAATTAAGGGGAAGGCTGAAAATTTTCTTCTACTACAGAAGACTGAAGAGTTGGCTGTGACTTTAGAGAATTTACAGATAGAGGTAGAAGTACTTGGAAAACAAAAGGACCAGTGGAAGTACAACAACAAAGTTCATGCATGGTATCTGAGACATGAAATTAACTTTAAAATGAATCTGGGAGAAAAAAACCTAGGCTGGAATATAAAGGGATGCTTTGTCCTGCTTCCTGCACTTCATCCCCAAGAACTCAGATAAAGTTACCAGGGAATAAGTGAAATAAGGGTCCAGCAAGAGGAGGAGGCATTACAGGATCAATGCCTTTTCTAAGTATGCCATCAGAGAAATTTAATAGGCTCCTGCAGCTTTCCCAGACTTTGTTCAACATATGTGTGCTAAAAATGTTGCCATTCTTAGAATTACTAGATTCATTCTTATAATGAACAAAAATGCTTGATTGAAACCATTTAAAAGAGACTGTTATATCAAATGGATTACATTTTTCATTTGTTAGAGAAATGCTAAATAATTTGGCTACATAGCATCAAGTTATTGTGTAAGAATAAAAGCAATTGGTGTCAGCTATACAAGAAGGCAGACAACAATTACAGTAGTTGTCACGTTATGGACAGAAAGTAACAAAGATAGATTAATATTATTTAGCTAGAAGGGATAAATGCTACTAAAGACCAGCTACTTGTTGAAGAGTGTTTAGCTGCATTACAAGAACAAATATGATCTCATGATGTTATGGAACAATGTCTTGTTGTATTTTTAAGAGTTTCATACATGATTGAAGAGCCTGGAAAAAAACAACATCAGGTAAACTTCCAGTTCTGCATCTGGACCTGTTCACATGGGAGATAGGTGAGACTACTCCCAACCCTGTAACCCAAGGCTTACCTATCTCCCATGAGGTCTGCCATAACCAGTTACTCAGGTGAGACCCCATCCTCAATACCCATGCCAGCTTAAACTTACACAGAGCCAAATAGAAGGAGGATCTATCCAGTTCTGCCTGAGCATCATCCTTCTTCAGTGTGTAACTTCACCTGAATCCATAGAAGATTGGTGAACTTGCCCTTGCCCTATCTCCCATTAGGTCTGTCATAATCAGTAAACACAGTTGAGACCCCTATCCCAACACCCAAGCCATCTAGGAACCCCGTAGACACAGAAGAAGTGGGATATATCCTGATCTTCTGGAGCATCATCCCCCTTCTTGTCTGTACCCCCACCTGAGCCTATGGCAGATCAGTGAATGAGTCACCCCATAGCCTACATGTCTTTCAGAAGGTCTTCCATAAACAGGAATACAGACTGACAATCCTAGCCCATGGACCACAAAGCCAGCCTGTCTTCAAGAATTTCTGCCCTAACAAGGGACACAAGGGAACAGGGAAAGAGGAGGCCTGTCCTAACCAGAGACAACACTTTCTGCCTCCCAGGAGGCCTGATCTAACTGAGGTCACACAAATCTACATGCCTCTTAGTAGGCCTGCACTAGTCTGAGACACCAAGGCCAGTTAACACCAGAGATAAACAGATAACCAATGCAAGCAGAAGAAGATAAGACACAAAGACAATGTAAGCTGTCATCATCAGAACCAAATTCTGCAATCACAGCAAATCCTGGATACCCAAACACATTGAAGAACAATATTTTGACCTAAAGTCCCATCTTATGAAGATGGTAGAGGCCTTTAAGTAGGAAACAAATAACTCCCTTATAGAAATGCAAAAAACTGACTCACGGATCCCTGCCTGCAGCAGCTCACTGCTCCCAAACCCCATGGGAGAGAGAGCTCACCACCTGGACAGGTAGGCACTCCTGAGACTGCAGAGCAGAAGAGACGAACAACACTGACCACCCCTGCCCACATCCCGGCCCAAGAGGAAACTGTAAACGGCCTCTGGGTTCCTGGAGATAAGGGCACAGGGGAAGCACGTCCCCTGCATCTGAGACACCACTGGAACCTGAAGGGACCGACCAGATAAACAGTTCTCTGCACCCAAATCCCGTGGGAGGGAGAGCTAAACCTTCAGAGAGGCAGACACACCTGGGAAACCAGAAGATACTACACTCTGCCCACATTACCGATTCCAGAGGAAAACACCAAACGCTATCTGGAACCCTGGTGCACAGAAGCTCCCAGAAAGGGCGGTGCAGATCTTCCTGGTTGCTGCCCCCACAGAGAGCTCATAAGCATCACCCCATGAGCAAACTTGAGCCTCGGGACCACAGGTAAGACAAACCTTCCTGCTCCAAGCGACCTGCCTGGTGAACTCAAGACATAGTCCCACAGGAACAGCTGAAGACCTGTAGATAGGAAAAACTATACGCCCGAAAGCAGAACACACTGTTCCCATAACTTGCTGAAAGAAAACAGGAAAACAGGTCTACAGCACTCCTGACACACAGGCTTATAGGACTGTCTAGCCACTGTCAGAAATAGCAGAACAAAGTAACACTAGAGATAATCTGATGGCGAGAGGCAAGCACAGGAACCCAAGCAACAGAAACCAAGACTATATGGCATCGTTGGAGCCCAATTCTCCCACCAAAGCAAACATGGAATATCCAAACACACCAGAAAAGCAAGATCTAGTTTCAAAATCATATTTGATCATGATGCTGGAGGACTTCAAGAAAGACACGAAGAACTCCCTTAGAGAAAAACAAGAAAACATAAATAAACAAGTGGAAGCCTACAGAAAGGAATCACAAAAAACCCTGAAAGAATTCCTGGAAAACACAATCAAACAGTTGAAGGAATTAAAAATGGAAATAGAAGCAATCAAGAAAGAACATATGGAAAGAACCCTGGATATAGAAAACCAAAAGAAGAGAAAGGAGCCATAGATACAAGCTTCACCAACAGAACACAAGAGATAGAAGAGAGAATCTCAGGAGTAGAAGATTCCATAGAAATCATCGACTCAACTGACAAAGATAATGTAATACGGAAAAAGCTACTGGTCCAAAACATACAGGAAATCCAGGACTCAATGAGAAGATCAAACCTAAGGATAATAGGTATAGAAGCGAGTGAAGACTCCCAGCTCAAAGGACCAGTAAATATCTTCAACAAAATCATAGACCAAAACTTCCCTAACTTAAAGAAAGAGATACCCATAAGCATACAAGAAGCATATAGAACTCCAAATAGATGGACCAGAAAAGAAATTCCTCCTGTCACATAATAGTAAAAACACCAAATGCACAAAATAAAGAAAATTAAAAGCAGTAAGGAAAAAAGGTCAAGTAACATATAAAGGCAGACCTATCAGAATCACACCAGACTTCTCACCAGAGACTATGAAAGCCAGAAGATCCTGGACAGATGTCATACAGACCCTAAGAGAACACAAATGCCAGCCCAGGTTACTGTATCCAGCAAAACTCTCAAGTAACGTAGATGGAGAAACCAAGATATTCCATGACAAAACCAAATTTACACAATATATTTCTACAAATCCAGCACTACAAAGGGTAATAAATGGTAAAGCCCAAATTAAGTAGGCATACTACACCCTAGAAGCAAGAAACTAATCGTTTTGGCAGGAAAACAAAGAGAAGTAAAGCACACAAACATAACCTCACATCCAAATATGAATATAACAGGAAGCAATAATCAGTATTCCTAAATATCTCTCAACATCAATGGCCTCAACTCCCCAATAAAAAGATATAGCTAAACAAACTGGATACGCCACGAGGACCCTGCATTCTGCTGCCTACAGGAAACACACCTCAGAGACAAAGACAGACACTACCTCAGAGTGAAAGGCTGGAAAACAATTTTCCAAGCGAATGGTCGGAAGAAGCAAGCTGGAGTAGCCATTCTAATATCAAATAAACTCAATTTTCAACTAAATGTCATCAAAAAAGATAAGGAAGGACACTTCATATTTATGAAAGGAAAAATCCACCAAGATGAACTCTCAATCCTAAATATCTATGCCCCAAATAAAAGGGCACCTACATACATAAAAGAAACCTTACTAAAGCTCAAAACACACATTGCACCTCACACAATAATAGTAGGAGATGTCAACTCCCCACTCTCATCAATGGACAGATAATGGAAACAGAAATTTAACAGAGACGTAGACAGACTAAGAGAAGTCCTGAACCAAATGGACTTAACAGATTTTATAGAACACTCTATCCTAAAGCAAAAGGATATACATTCTTCTCGGCTCCTCATGGTACTTTCTCCAAAATTGACCATATAATTGGTCAAAAAACGGGCCTCAACAGGTACAGAAAGATAGAAATAATCCCATGCGTGCTATCAGACCACCACGGCCTAAAGCTGGTCTTCAATAACAATAAGGGAAGAATGCCCACATATACGTGGAAGTTGTACAATGCTCTACTCAACGATAACCTGGTCAAGGAAGAAATAAAGAAAGAAATTAAAGACTTCTTAGAATTTAATGAAAATGAAGGTACAACATACCCAAACTTATGAGACACAATGAAAGCTGTGCTAAGAGGAAAACTCATAGCGCCGAGTGCTTGCAGAAAGAAACAGGAGAGAGCATATGTCACCAGCTTGACAGCACACTTAAAATCTCTAGAACAAAAAGAAGCAAATACACCGAGGAGGAGAAGAAGGCAGGAAATAATCACACTTAGAGCTGAAATCAACCAAGTAGAAACAAAAAGGACCATGGAAAGAATCAACAGAACTAAAAGTTGGTTCTTTGAGAAAATCAACAAGATAGATAAACCCTTAGCCAGAATAATGAGAGTACACAGAGAGTGTGTCCAAATTAACAAAATCAGAAATGAAAAGGTAGACATAACTACAGAATCAGAGGAAATTCAAAAAATCATCAGATCTTACTATAAAAGCCTATATTCGACAAAACTTGAAAATCTGCAGGAAATGGACAATTTCCTAGACAGATACCTGGTATCGAAGTTAAATCAGGAACAGATAAACCAGTTAAACAATCCCATAATTCCTAAAGAAATAGAAGCAGTCATTAAAGTTCTCCCAACCAAAAAGAGCCCAGGTCCAGACAGGTTTACTGCAGAATTCTATCAGACCTTCATAGAAGACCTCATACCACTACTATCCAAACTATTCCACAAATTGAAACAGATGGAGCACTACCGAATTCCTTCTATGAAGCCACAATTACTCTTATACCTAAACCACACAAAGAACCAACAAAGAAAGAGAACTTCAGACCAATTTCCCTTATGAATATCGACGCAAAAATACTCAATAAAATCCTGGCAAACCGAATCCAAGAGCACATCAAAACAATCATCCACCATGATGAAGTAGGCTTCATCCCAGGCATGCAGGGAGGGTTTCATATATGGAAAATCATCAATGTGATCCATTACATAAACAAACTGAAAGAACAAAACCACATGATCATTTCTTTAGATGCTGGGAAAGCATTTGACAAAGTTCAACACCCCTGCATGATAGAAGTCCTGGAAAGAATAGGAATTCAAGGCCCATACATAAACATAGTAAAAGCCATATACAGCAAACCAGTTGCTAACATTAAACTAAATGGAGAGAAACTTGAAGCAATCCCACTAAAATCAGGGAGTAGACAAGGCTGCCCACTCTCTCCCTACTTATTCAATATAGTTGTTGAAGTTCTAACCAGAGCAATCAGACAACAAAAGCAGGTCAGGGGATACAGATCGGAAAAGAAGAAGTCAAAATATCACTATAGCAGATGATATGATAGTATATTTAAGTGATCCCAAAAGTTCCACCAGAGAGCTACTAAAGCTGATAAACAACTTCAGCAAAGTGGCTGGGTATAAAATTAACTCAAATAAATCAGTAGCCTTCCTCTACACAAAAGAGAAACAAGCCGAGAACGAAATTAGGGAAACAACACCCTTCATAATAGACCCAAATAATATAAAGTACCTCAGTGTGACTTTAACCAAGCAAGTAAATGATTTGTACAATAAGAACTTCAAGACTCTGAAGAAAGAAATTGAAGAAGACTTCAGGAGATGGAAAGATCTGCCATCCTCATGGATTGGCAGGATTAATATAGTAAAAATGGCCATTTTACCAAAAGCAATCTACAGATTCAATGCAATCCCCATCAAAATACCAATCCAATTCTTCAAAGAGTTAGACCGAACAATTTGCAAATTCATCTGGAATAACAAAAAACCTGGGATAGCTAAAACTATCCTCAACAATAAAATGACTTCAGGGGGAATCACTATCCCTGAACTCAAGCAGTATTACAGAGCAATAGTGATAAAAACTGCATAGTATTGCAGACAGATAGACCAATGGAACAGAATTGAAGACCCAGAAATGAACCCACACACCTATGGGAACTTGATTTTTGACAAAGGAGCCAAAACCATCAAATGGAAAAAAGATAGCATTTTCAGCAAATGATGCTGGTTCAACTGGAGGTCAACATGTAGAAGAATGCAGATTGATCCATGCTTATCACCCTGTACAAAGCTTAAGTCCAAGTGGATCAAGGACCTCCACATCAAACCAGATACACTCAAACTAATAGAAGAAAAACTAGGGAAGCATCTGGAACACATGGGCACTGGAAAAAATTTCCTGAACAAAACACCAATGGCTTATGCTCTAAGATAAAGAGTCGACAAATGGGATCTCATAAAACTGCAAAGCTTCTGTAAGGCAAAGGACACTGTGGTTAGGACAAAACGGCAACCAACAGATTGTGAAAAGATCTTTACCAATCCTACAACAGATAGAGGCCTTAAATCCAAAATATACAAAGAACTCAAGAAGTTAGACCGCAGGGAGACAAATAACCCTATTAAAAATGGGGTTCATAGCTAAACAAAGAATTCAGAGCTGAGGAATGCCAAATGGCTGAGAGACACCTAAAGAAATATTTAACATCTTTAGTCATAAGGGAAATGCAAATCAAAACAACCCTGAGATGTCACCTCACACCAGTGAGAATGGCTAAGGTCAAAAACTCAAGTGATAGCATATGCTGGCGTGGATGCTGAGAAAGAGGAACACTCCTCCATTGTTGGTGGGATTGCAGACTGGTACAACCATTCTGGAAATCAGTCTGGAGGTTCCTCAGAAAATTGGACATTGAACTGCTTGTGGATTTAGCTATATCTCTCTTGGGCATATACCCAAAAGATGCCCAACATATAAAAAAGACACATGCTCCACTATGTTCATTGAAGCCTTATTTATAATAGCCAGAAGCTGCAAAGAACCCAGATGCCCTTCAACAGAGGAATGGATACAGAAAATGTGGTACATCTACACAATGGAATATTACTCAGCTATCAAAAACAGTGACGTTATGAAATTCGTAGTCAAATGTTTGGAACTGGAAAATGTCATCCTGAGTGAGGTAACCCAATCGCAGAAAAACACACATGGTATGCACTCATTGATAAGTGGCTATTAGCCCAAATGGTTGAATTACCCTAGATGCCTAGAACACATGAAACTCAAGACAGATGATCAAAATGTGAATGCTTCACTCCTTCTTTAAAAGGGGAACAAGAATACCCTTGGCAGGAAATAGAGAGGCAAAGATTAAAACAGACATAGAAGGAACATCCATTCAGAGCCTGCCCCACATGGGGCCCATACATATACTGCCATCCAATTAGACAAGATGGATGAAGCAAAGAAGTGCAGGCCAATAGGAGCCGAATGTAGATCGCTCCTGAGAGACACTGCCAGAATACAGCAAATACATAGCCGAATGCCAGCAGCAAACTACTGAACTGAGAATAGGACCCCCGTTGAAGGAATCAGAGAAAGAACGGGAAGAGTTTGAAGGGGCTCGAGACCCCATATGTACAACAATGCCAAGCAACCAGAGCTTCCAGGGACTAAGCCACTACCTAAAGACTATACATGGACTGACCCTGGTCTCTGACCTCATAGGTAGCAATGAATATACTAGTAAGAGCACTAGTGGAAGGGGAAGCCCTGGGTCCTGCTAAGACTGAACCCCCAGTGAACTAGATTGTTGGGGGAAGGACGGCAGTGGGGGTGGGATTGGGAGGGGAACACCCATAAGGAAGGGGAGGGGGGAGGGTAATGTTTGCCCGGAAACCAGGAAAGGTTATAACACTCGAAATGTATATAAGCAATACTCAATTTAATAAAAAAATGACATAGATAGTATGATCATGGTTAAATCATGCTACTTATAACGTGGATTAGATTTCCTTTCTAAAGAATTGGGTATATTAATATTCAAGAAAAATTAAATATATTTTATACCCCTTAATATCTTTTCTTTCAAGACATGTCAAATATTAAAGTTCATATTGACCATAAAAAAAAAAACAATCCACAAATGGGATCTTATAAAACTGCAAAGCTTGTGTAAGGCAAAGGACACTGTGGTTAGGAAAAAACGGCAACCAACAGATTGTGAAAAGATCTTTACCAATCCTATAACAGATAGAGGCCTTATATCCAAAATATACAAAGAACTCAAGAAGTTAGACCACAGGGAGACAAATAACCCTATTAAAAATGGGGTTCAGAGCTAAACAAAGAATTCAGAGCTGAGGAATGCCGTATGGCTGAGAAAAACCTAAAGAAATGTTCAACGTCTTTAGTCATAAGGGAAATGCAAATCAAAACAACCCTGAGATTTCACCTCACACCAGTGAGAATGGCTAAGATCAAAAACTCAGGTGACAGCAAATGCTGGCGACGATGTTGAGAAAGAGGAACACTCCTCCATTGTTGGTGGGATTGCAGACTGGTACAACCATTCTGGAAATCAGTCTGGAGGTTCCTCAGAAAATTGGACATTGAAGTGCCTGAGGATCCAGCTATACCTCTCTTGGGCATATACCCAAAAGATGCCCCAGCATATAAAAAAGACACGTGCTCCACTATGTTCATAGCAGCCTTATTTATAATAGCCAGAAGCTGCAAAGAACCCAGATGCCCTTCAACAGAGGAATGGATACAGAAAATGTGGTGCATCTACACAATGGAATATTACTCAGCTATCAAAAACAATGCCTTTATGAAATTCATAGGCAAATGGTTGGAACTGGAAAATATCATCCTGAGTGAGGTAAACCAATCACAGAAAAACACACATGGTATGCACTCATTGATAAGTGGCTATTAGCCCAAATGGTTGAATTACCCTAGATGCCTAGAACACATGAAACTCAAGACAGATGATCAAAATGTGAATGCTGCACTCCTTCTTTAAAAGGGGAACAAGAATACCATTGAGAGGGAATAGAGAGGCAAAGATTAAAACAGAGACAGAAGGAACACCCATTCAGAGCCTGCCCCACATGTGGCCTATACATATACAGCCACCCAGTTAGACAAGATGAATGAAGGAAAGAAGTGCAGGCAGACAGGAGCTAGATGTAGATCTCTCCTGAGAGACACAGCCTGAATACAGCAAATACAGAGGTGAATGCCAGCAGGAAACCACTGAACTGGGAACAGGAACCCTGTTGAAGAAATCAGAGAAAGAACTGGAAGAGCTTGAAGGGGCTTGAGACCCCATATGAACAACAATGCCAAGCAACCAGAGCTTCCAGGGACTAAGCCACTACCTAAAGACTATACATGGACTGACCCTGGACTCTGACCTCATAGGTAGCATTGAATATCCTAGCAAGATCACCAGTGTAAGGGGAAGCCCTGCTCCTGCTAAGACTGAACCCCCAGTGAACGTGATTGTTGGGGGGAGGGCGGCAATGGGGGGAGGATGGGGAAGGGAACAACCATAAAGAACGGGAGTGGGAGGGGTTAGGGGGATGTTGGCCCTTAAACCACGAAAGGGAATAACACTCGAAATGTAAATAAGAAATACTCAAGTTAATTAAAAAAAAGTGGGCAGAATTAAAAAAAAAAGTGGGCAGTACCATAAAAAAAGGGAGAAAAAAAAGTATTATGCTCAAAGATAAATCTTCAACTAACTGTAATCCTACTGAAATTGAGAGCTGTCATTCTCTTCAAATTAATCAAATAGATAAATGATTTTCCATCTAGAAACTAGATAGAAAACTAGTGACTAGTAGATTTGAGATAGAAGGAAAGCTTAAAACATACATATATGTGTATTATTCAGCTCCAATTTCCCCAGGATCCAGTGTTAGCATTAATTATTCTACCATGTGTTCCCAAGCTCAGTTTTGAACAACAGCATAATAAACTTCGGTATCATGCCAACGGGGCCACAGCCTACTGGCTTGGGCTTTCAGCTAAGCTTTTCCTGCAGTTTCCTAATTTGTATTTTCTTTTTTCCACACTTTGGTTCTTTGGTTTGCAGCACTGGCACAGGGTGTTGGGCATTTCACAATTCTAAGTTTTAAATATCTGCTGCTATTTCTTCTCCTTTAATCAAATGAACATGAAGAAGATTCCCTTTGCCCCGATTTTGCTCTTTAGAATAAACTGTTCAGCTCAAGTAAAAAAAAATTGGGTACAGAGCCTAACACAGAATTCTCAACTGAGCAATATAGAATAGATGAGAAGCACCTAAAGAAATGTTCAATATCCTCAGTCATGAGGATAATGCAAATCAAAACAACCCTAAGATACCACCTCACACCAGTCAGAATGGCTGAGATCAAAAACCCACTCCACAGCAGATGCTGACAAGGATGTGAAGAAAGATGAACACGCTTCCATTGTTGGTGGAATTATAAGCTGGTACAAGCACTCTGGAAATCAGTCTGGGGATTCCTCAGAAACTGGACATAGTATTTCCTGAGAACCCGGGTAATTCACTCCTGGGCATATACCCAAAAATTCTCCAACATATAACAAGAACATATGCTCCACTATATTCATAGCAGTCTTATTTATAATAGCCAGAAACTGGAAAAAGTAACAGATGTCCTTCTACAGAGGAAGGGATACAGAAAATGTGGTACATTTATACAATGGAGTACCACTCAGCTATTAAAAACAATTTCTACATGAAATTCATCAGCAAATAGATGGAACTAGAAAATATTTAAATGAGGCAACCCAGTCCCAAAAGAATATACATGGTATGTTCTCACTAATAATTGGATATTAACCCCAAAGTTCAGAATAGCTAAGAAACAATTCACAGACCCAATGAAGCTCAAGAAGAAGGAGTACCAATATGTAGATGCTTCAATCCTTCTTAGAAGGGTAATCAAAATACTCATGGGAGGAAATACTGGTACAGAGTAGAGCAGAAAATGATGCAAAAGTCATTCAGAGACTGCCCTTCCTGGGGATTGATTCTGTATGCAGCCATCAAACCCAGTCATTATTTCTGATGCCAAGTAGTTCTTGCTAACAGGATGCTGATATAGATGTATCCTGAGAAGCTCTGCAAGAGCCTTACTGATAAAGATGAGGATGCTTGCAGTTAAACATCAGACTGAGTATGAAGACCCCAGTTGTGGTGTTAGAGAAAATACTGAAGGGGCTGAAGGGGTTTGTAACCCAACAGGAAGAAAAACAATTATCAATCAAACATCCAGAACCCCCGAGCTCCTGGGAACTGAACCACCAACCAAAGTCTACACATGGAGTGATCCATGGCTCCAGACTCATATATAGCACAGGGTGGTATTGTCTGCCATCGAGATGAGAAGTGCTTGTTCCTGTGAAGGCTCCTTTCCCCAGTGTAGGGAAATTCCAGTGTGCTGAAGTGGGAGTGGGAGCATATTTATAGAAGTAGGGGGAGGAGGGGGGAGGGTATAGGAGAGGGAGAAGTGGGATAATATTTGAAATGCAAATACATAAAATATCAAATAAAAGTAAATAAATGAAAGTTAGACCCCCCTCCAAAAGACCAGTCAAATGCTGTGATTTTTGTTAGATTTCACTATTGACACCCAACAAGTTGGATCTCTGTGAAGTAGAAGTGAGCTTGGTCTACACAGTAAGTTCTAGGAAACCCAGAGCAGTTGCTTACAGAGGTAAGCCATGTCTTAAGAACAAACTAGCAAAATACCTAAACAAAACACCTAAAACAATAACAACAGAAAAACAAGACAAAGAAAAACTTCCCCTAATCCTAGGAAATAGATATGAACATCTAGTTTCTTGTTCTACATGCCAGGTTATAAAATAAGGATTAGCACATATAGAATCATTTTCATTTATTACTTTTTTCAGTATTTTGTACAAGGTGTTTTGATCATGTTCACCTCCCACAACTCCTCCCAGATCCAGCCTTCTTTCCACAGTGCTGTGAAGCAGTTTTCTCCAAGATTAGAAATCTGCCACCTTCATAAGAAAATACATAACACACAGGATGTGAAAGTGAGCCAAAAACAACAGTATCTTTCAGGGCGGGATTGTTACAAGGAAGTGAAATAAAAGTTTTCTACGGGGTAGCTGAAATAGTCCACCCAGTTATTGCTCCTTAAGACAGAAAGCAACTCACTCAAAAAAGCTCTAGAAAGGTACAGAAATAGACCAGATATATTAGTGTGACCTGATCTCAAGAAAGCCTAGCAGAAAAGATTATGTAGAGTTCAACTCCTCACTCCCAACCCCCCAGCTTCAAAGCCTATGCTAGAAGTTTGGAGGTAGACACCAGCAGGACGACCTAGAAGAAACAGAGACAAATTGCCTGGCTGGAAAGTTACCTGGAGGCTGTGCAGTCTGTTCCAGGTTCCTATCTTTGGGATATGACCTCTTACTCATGCTGGGCTGGGCTTTGATGGTGCAGCAGACTTTACCATCATTTCTGCGCATGTTGGACTTGGGTGATACATTCTTGGTTCAGTCATTGGTCTATCTGGGGAGAATAGAACTAATTCTTGTCTCCCTAGGAATAGAGTTACCTAACACTTTGCCCCTATACTGTGTCCAAGTTTGAATAGACTTAAGTACAACTTCTGCTGTTCCCATATACTCTTGAATATTTGGCCTTTACTGAAGTATGCTCAACTTATCTGTGGCCACACTTTTGAAGAAATTTGACACTCACTCAGTGGTTATCAGTTTCTAGGAGATCCTTAGCTAGAAAAAAGAATCCATGCCTTCCTCCCCCAAGTTGGGATTTTCCTTGAGACAGGGTCACATGTAGACTAAACTACACTTAAACTCCTTATGTAGCCAAGAATGAACTTGAACTCCCAAACTGTGTAAATTTTCTTCAGAGTACTGGAATCACAGATGCATGACACCATACTTAAGCAAATAATCTTGTTTTTGTATATTTATTTTATGTGTGTATATGTGTGTGGTCAGAGGCCTACTTTTGGGAGGCATTTTTCTGCTTCCAAGACAATGCCAGAGAGGGAGCAGAGGCTATCCGTGGTAGTGGCAAGAACACTTATCCACTGAACAATCTCATCAACCCCACCTAATCATGTTAAAACATCATTAAAATTGTATTAATCAATTCATACATATATCTTATTTACTTTTGGTTTTGCTCTGGAAACACAAAGATAGATATATTCATACGTGCACGTATCCATTTAAACATATTGTGTTTTTCTTCCCACTCACTATCTGTATTGATAGGCACAAGTAGCTATAGGATCAGACCAACAACATTGACATCTTGAAGATGTGGTGTTTTCTATATAACTGAAAATAAAGTCTTTTTATTGACAAATTGACTTGCAGCACAATTCATATATGCTTAATCAAGTCTTCCAATTTTAAACACTGAATATTTTCAGTTATGCAAGTGCATTTGTCTTATAACAAGGTTACTAGTAAAATTTATATATAGAGAAATATGCCAGGGTGTGATTTAAAACAATATTTGCTCTTATTTGTATTCTTAGGGAGAAGAAATGAGTGATTTCTATTAAAAATGTCCTTATGTCCTTTTTACATGCATATTACCAATATTAGCCAAAATTAAGACAAATTCCAGCAGGCAAAGTAGACTTGGGACATGGAGTTCCACCCATATCCCAGAAGTTGCAACTGTCAGCTGCTGGAAGAAAGGGTCAGTTTTCATTAAGTCAAGTCCTTGGCCACACTGCTGTAAAAGACAACATGTGCAAGAATGCTTGGATAACACATATTGACATTGATGGGAGAATGAGAGAGGACACAAAGTTCGGTAGAAAGATGAGGATGGGTCTGGGAAGAGTTAAGGGGGAGGGTGGGAGAATATGATCAAAATACAGGCTATGAAATTCTCAAAGAAATAATGAAATTATAAAAAATGTGCTGTTTTCAAATTTTTTTTCTTTTAAAATGAGCTTGTAAATGCCTTCATCCAGAAACATTAGAGAAAAATCTCAGAATTAGATTGCTAGTAGGACTAAGAATCAAGTCAGGTCAGCCTTTTTGGGGACCTCAGCATACCCATCATCTTTCTAGACCAAGATGGATGATAGGTTGGAGAGATGACCCAGCAGTTAAGCTCACATACTGCTTTTGCAGAATGTAAGTTCACTTCCAAATACTTGTTACAGACATCACAAAACTGCCTGAAACTCCAGCTCCCAGAGATCTGAGGTTCACTTGTGGTCTTTGCAGGTCACTATGCTCATGTACACACACACACACACACACACACACACACACACACACACACAAAACTCTATATGCATTAACATTTGGAACTAGAAGTCAGTAGACTTGGATAATATGAAACACAAGACAACATCAGTTTCCATTATCAGAGTGTCCAGTCTTAGCTCACTGCTATTGAATTCTCATGCATAGCCAATTAAGAATTCCCCAACAACTTTTTGGGTGGACCTACACTATAACTCCAGTAATCCAACAAAAGACCAAAACTCTTGAGAAGAGATTCCAAGCTATTATTTAAAGATACTTAACACTTTATTGGGTGCTTAAGAAAGCAGTGTGCGAAAAACATATCATTATATTTTAGCATGATTGTCTTTGTATGGCCTGTCTGAAACTCTAGTGCAAACAAAAAGCTGCATCTAAATTGCAAAACCCATCTGAATGGATTTAAAGAATTCCTATCTCATTAGAATGTTTACAACCTGTAATTTTTACACAATAGAACAAAACAAAGATCCTCTTCTCTTTCTTTCAGAAGTAGTTTGATGTCACAATACATCCATTGTTCTTGCATCAGGAAGTTCACCTTTGTTTTCTGCTTCTGCTTACTCATCATTTTCGATATTCAAGAATTTATTTCCCTTTTCCTCAGAAAGTAGAAATGTCTGGGATTTGTTATCAAAGTCAGTTATTCGCAGTCTAGAAAGATGCAAAGAACAAGCAGCGTTAATTCATTAATTGTAATTTTATTACAATTCAAAAGTTTTAGTTTCTGTGTGCATGTGCCTATTTGAGCATATGTATACCATCTGTTTAAAGGTACTCATGACAATCAGAAGTCACCTGATCTCCAAGAACCATGTGTTTTGCAATTGTGAGCAGTCGCTTTGGGTGCTGGGAACTGAAGCTGAATCCTCTGCAAGAGCAGCAAGTGCTCTTAATTGAAGACTCATTTCTCTAGACGTTTATTCTTTCATTTGTGCTTTTCAACTTCTCATTTTCCCTTCATAGTTTTTCTAAGGCTAAGTTCAGGAGATGCTGATGTTTTTTCTAATAGGGTGGCATATTTAAGTTATGAAATGGTATGCTGATACATGTTTAACATCCAGACTCTGTCATAAAAACTAATTTGGGGACTGGGAAGATAACTCAGTTGCTAAAAGCACTGGCTATTTTTGTAGAGGACTCTTGTTCAATTCCCCACACTACAGTTTAGAACCATCTGTAACTCCAGTTCCAAGGGATCTCATACCAAATTTTGACTCTGAGACAGAATATACTTGCAGCTAAAATGTACATACACATAAAATTTTAAAAATTAAGGAAAAAATTTGTTTGCCCTCATGTTTATATATGTGTTTGTGTGTGTATGTGTGTGTATATATATGTTTATGTATGTGTGTAAGCATTTACATGTCTCTCAGAGGTCAAGGTGACATGTCTTCAATTGCTTTGCAACTTATCTTTGTGAGACAGGGTCTCTTAATGAAGCCATTCATGGATTGGCTAGCCAGAAGGCTATACTCTCCACACTTCTTCCTGGCCCTAAGGACACAGACACATGAGGACAAAATCAACTGTTTTATGTGGAGGGTAAAAATCTGAACTCGGGTACTTATACTTTGGCTGCAAGCACTTTAATTGACTAAGCCTCTCTGCAGCTTCTACTTTGGCCATCTCTGTGTAAGGAATTTTACACCCAAACCATCATCTATTTCAGTTTCATACCAATATCCAGAACGTTGGTAGGAACCACTGATTCCATCAAAGCCTTAGGGTTTTGCATAAAAGTTATGAAGAAAGCTTGGGGATTTCCTTCTTCAAGCCCAAAATTATAATTCTTTCCATGATGAGAAGGTCTGATCTTATCCTTATAGCTAACTGTTCTCATGCATCTGTATCCACACAATATGTTCACAGTCACACAGACACCACACACACACAACCTGATTCCTATTTTCATTCTGTATTAATTACATTTCTATTATTGAAATTAAAAAAAATAAATGGAACAAGGCAACATATAGTAGGAAATGTCTATTTGCCTAAAAATGCCAATGATTCCAGTAGGATAAGAGTCTCTCAACATGGTGGCAGGGAAGAGTAGCAGCAGGAGCAGGAAGCTGAGTGCTCACATCATGATACATAGCATGAAGCAGAGAAATGTCATTGAGAATGGTATGAAGCTTTACAACCTCAAAACCTGTCCCAGTGACATACTTTCTCAAACAAGGTCACACCTCCCAAACCTATTGAAATAGCAATATCAACAGAAGACCAAATATACAAATATCTGAGCTTATAGGAAACATTTTCATTCAAACCATCACATTGTGTTAATTTTTATGTTTCCAGTAGCGTTGTCCTCTAGAAACAAACCATGTGTCTAGGGCACATATAACTGTAGTATATGTATGACCATCTGAGGCGTTCCATGGTGGGGTAAGAGGACAAGAAGAAACATATACACTTACCGGGTTTCATAAGATCTACAGAATTACCTGATAACTATAAATTAACTTCTCACATCAAATTAATGACTCTTACTTCGCCGACTAAATCTGAGGAACTGATACCTTCCCCAGAGGTACAGAATAAACATGGCTGAGTAGGAATGAATAACACAGCTAGAAGGCTCAGAAAATGATAGATAACTTACTTCTTTCTATTTTGTTTTGCATCCACTACAGCTTGGTACCCTCTAAATCTCCAGGTTGCACAAAGTAAGAAAAATCTTGCAGCCACTTCATATTTCCAGGGGCAGCATAATTTGTAAGAGTAAATATTAAGGAAGTGAGGTTGGATCTTTCTTCCAGGACAGAGAGGTAAGAAAATAAATATTTTAACCCAATATCTGATAGGCATATTCAACCTGTAGCTCATGAGCCACATGCAAATGATTGCAGCTATGAAAAGGTCTATCCACACTTAAACTATTAGAAGAAAAGGTGGGGAAGAATCTCGAATACATGGGCACTGGAGAAAATTTCCTGAACAAAACACCAATGGCTTATGCTCTAAGATCAAGAATCAACAAATGGGATCTCATAAAACTGCAAAGTTTCTGTAAGGCAAAGGACACTGTTGTTAGGACAAAACGGGAACCAACAGATTGGGAAAAGATCTTTATCAATCCTACAACTGATAGAGTTCATATATCCAAAATATACAAAGAACTCAAGAAGTTTGACTGCAGGGAGACAAATAACCCTGTTAAAAATGGGGTTCAGAGCTAAACAAAGAATTTATAGCTGAAGAATGTTGTATGGCTGAGAAACACCTAAAGAAATTTTCAACATTTTTAGTCATAAGGGAAATGAAAATCAAAACAACCCTGAGATTCCAATTCACACCAGTCAGAATGGCTAAGATCAAAAACTCCAGCAACAGCAGATGCTGGCAAGGATATAGGAAAGGGGAACACTCCTCCATTGTTGGTGGGATTGTAGACTAGTACAACCATTCTGGAAATCAGTCTGGAGGTTCCTCAGAAAATTGGATATTGCATTACTTGAGGACCCAGGTATGCCCCTCTTGGGCATATACCCAAAAGATGCTCCAAAGCATAACAAAGTCACATGCTCCACTATGTTCATAGCAGCCTTATTTATAATAGCCAGAAGCTGCAAAGAACCCAGATGCCCTTCAACAGAGGAATGGATACAGAAAATGTGGTACATCTACACAATGGAATACTACTCAGCTATCGAAAACAATGACGTTATGAAATTCATAGGCAAATGGATGGAACTGGAAAATATCATCCTGAGTGAGGTAACACAGTCACAGAAAAACACACATGGTATGCACTCATTGATAAGTGGCTATTAGCCCAAATGCTTGAATTGCCCTAGACACACAGAACACATGAAACTCAAAAGGGATGACCAAAGTGCGAATGCTTCACTCCTTCTTTAAAATGGGAACATGAATACCCTTGGCAGGGAATAGGGAGGCAAAGTTTAAAACAGAGGCAGAAGGAACACCCATTCAGAGCCTGCCCCACATGTGGCCCATACATATACAGCCACCCAGTTAGATAAGATGAATGAAGCAAAGAAGTGCAGGCTGTCAGGAACCGGATGTAGATCTCTACTAAGAGACACTGCCAGAATACAGCAAATACATAGGTAAATGCCAGCAGCAAACCACTGAACTGAAAACGGGACCCCCATTGAAGGAATCCGAGAAAGGACTGGAAGAGCTTGAAGAGGCTTGGGACCCCATATGAAGAACAATGCCAACCAACCAGAGCTTCCAGGGACTAAGCCACTAACCAAAGACTATACATGGACTGACCCTGGGCTCCAACCTTATAGGTAGCAATGAATCGCCTAGTAAGAGCACCAGTGGAAGGGGAAGCCCTTGGTTCTGCCAAGACTGAAACCCCAGTCAACGTGATTGTTGGGGGGAGGGCGACAATGGGGGGAGGATGGGGAGGGGAACAGCAATATAGAGGAGGAGGGGCAGGGGTTAGGGGGATGTTGGCTCAGAAACTGGGAAAGGGAATAGCAATTGAAATGTAAATAAGAAATACTCCAGTTAATAAAGATAAAAAAAAATGAACACATGAAACTCAAGAAGGATGACCAAAATGTGCATGCTTCATTCCTTCTTTAAAAGGGGAACAAGAATACCCTTGAAAGGGAATAGGGAGGCAAAGTTTAGAACAGAGACAGAAGGAACACCCTTTCAGGACCTGCCCCACATGTGGCCCATACATATACAGCCACCCAATTAGACAAGATGGATGAAGCAAAGAAGTGCAGGCTGACAGGAACCAGATGTAGATCTCTCCTGGAGACACAGCTAGAATACAGCAAATACATAGGCGAATGCCAGCAGCAAACCACTGAACTGAGAACGGGAACCCCGTTGATGGAATATCAGAGAAAGGACTGGAATTGTTTGAAGGGGCTTGAGACCCCATATGAAGAACAATGACAACCAATCAGAGCTTCCAGGGCTAAGTCCTACATGGACTGACCCTGGGCTCCAACCTCATAGGTAGCAAGGAATAGCCTAGTAAGAGCACCAGTGGAAGGGGAAGCCCTTGGTCCTGCCAAGACTGAACCCCCCTGTGAACGTGATTGTTGGGGGGAGGGCAGTAATGGGGGGACGATCGGGAGGGGAACACCCATAGAGAAGGAGAGGTGGAGGTGTCAGGGGGATGTTGACCCGGAAACTGGGAAAAGGAATAACAATCGAAATGTAAATAAGAAATACCAAATTTAATAAAGATGAAAAAAAAAAGTTAAGTTTCCTCTGAAGAATAAGATTTTGTTTGTAAACTGGCTGTACAGTTTCTGAGAGTTAGCTCTGTGTGAGCCATGGTGCAATGCCAAAAGGTTGGACACTCTGATTTCATGTTCCTACAAATGAGTACCTTAATAACTACTCAAAATGAACCTGATCTTGGGGATCTGGATAAATAACTCTTAGTGAAGTATCTGCTACACAAGCATGATAACCTTTGGCTAATTCCTAACACCCACAAAAAAGTTGGAAATGTTGGCTTATCACTGTGATTTCTAAGATCCATTAAAACAGAGACTAGCAGGACCCTTGGTGGATAATTTGTCTTTCAGAATTAGTTTGTCGCAGGTTTCAGTGAGAATTCCTATCTCAGAATTACTGAGGAGGATGGCATCTGATGATGGATGTCCATAAGAGGATATTCTCTTGTCTCCTGTACACAATCCAAACACGGATTTGCACCTGATTCATATATTTCATAAAAATTACCTTAGTTACATGTTGGTTTGAAGACCATAGGGGAGAAAATGAAATGCAGAGATAAATGCTGAGAATTTTAAAATAATTATTTGGTGTACATCATATTTATAAAATATGCTTATATAAATTACTCTGAATCACATATTTATATGAAAATGCATAATATAAACCTTTATATAAAAGCAGACCACCCTAATTCACTTAGCCTATCTTAAATATTCTGATAGAACTCACATTAATTTCCAGGTGGGCAAAAATCAAATTACATAATACAAAGGCCATTTTATATTAAAATGTTGAAATGTCAAAAATGATGTCTCATGTTATTAATGACTACTGTTTTGGAAAAAAACATAATGACTATATACCTTCATACTGTGGAGCTGAACAATCTTAAGTCAGGTCTCTCTGCATAAAATTGTGTTTACAAGCATATTTATGTAATATCTTTATAAAAGTCCCAAGTACCACCAGTACTTGGGCACTCATCAGTCACAGAAAAAGGAGGGTCATTATACTTAATCTAATAATGCTGTAACATTTACCCCTTCCCTCTGTGCAGTGACAGAACATAACTTGTATCCATTTTAACTTTAATTTAAAGGAATATTTTATAGCGTCCCTTTCCCAAACAGCAATTAGTCCATCAGTGAGAAGTGGAGTTTCTTGACAAGGTGTGCTTACTTGTTTTACAACAGCAGGATTATCATTGGTGTGACCAACCACCTTATTATTGGTCTACTTGCATTTTGGGCACATGTATGTAACAGACAGAGGTCAGAGGCCAACCTCAGGAATCATTCTTGATTTTTGAGATGGGGTTTCTTATTGTTCTGGAACTTACCAATTTGAATAGATTGCTTGGCCATGTACATTAAGGATCCTCCTGTATTTACACTTCTGGTACTGGATTACAATTGCAAGCTCATGCATGATTTTTTCGTGTAGTTTCTGGGGAACCAACTCTAGTTCTTATTTTATATAGCAATCACTGTATGGACTGAGCCATCTCCCCAACTCTTATTTCTATCAAACTTAAATGGTCATATTATTAGCTGCACATTTCAGATTTCAATTAATCCTTTCTTAGCCCCAAAGATTCATGTTATATTGAAAAACAGAGGCCAACTTACCTTAGTTCTTTCAGGTTAGAGGTTTTCTGTTTCAGAGCCTTGCATAGCACAACCAATCCATTGAAGTCCAAAGCGTTCTTCACCAGATTGATCCAACCCAAGGTTTTACACTGGGTAAAAGTAGAAGCAAGATCCTCACAACAGGCACCAGTAAGTTCACAGGCTTCCAAGCTACAACAAAGAGGAACCATTCTGTGTCAGGGTAAAAAGGAATATGCATGGTTGGTGACTTAGCTATTTAGAGTATGCTCACTGCATTCCATCTGAGGACAGACTCTAAAAGTTCAGTGTTAACAAACATTTCCCTTCATTGGCAGTTGTGGGGACAATTGCCCATTCTCAGTATCCATGTTTGTAGTGAACTAGTAGTTCCATTAATAGTCTGCTGTACCAGACCTTGAACCTGGGATGAAATTTGATCTTGCATTGTCAACTACAGTTAAAAAAGGGGGCAAATGTTGGTGAATTCTGAACCTACACCTCAAGCACCTTGACACCTTTTGATTTGAACCATTTAGATTCATTTTGCTAATGGCTAAATGATCTCCCCTCAAAATTCGTCTGTTGAAGTTCTAATCCACAAGTTTCCTTGGGACAGGACTTTAAGACAGAATCTTTTCAGAGGCAACTAAGATAAAATCAGTTGGGATGAAATCTTGTATAACTGTGAAGACACAGGGAGAAGACAACAATTTTCACCTTAATGAAAATAGCTTAGAATAAACTACTTGTTTGGTGCTCTAAAAGATCCATCCCTATTGGTGTACAATCATATTTATTTTCTCTACTATTGTGTTTATAAATCTTTTGTCTGAGGAGTCATTTTATTTTTGTTATGGCAGCCAAAGCAATTGCCACATCAGGCCATTCAAATAAGTTAATGAGATGTCCAATCTCTTCTGTCATCTCCAGTGGACATCCATCCCTGTATCCATCCAATCATCTATGTGGTATTCATATCTGCTCACATCCATGTAAGAATTTTCAATGCTATGCATGCTTCTGTCCATTGAAACAAGCAATCATCAATCACCCATCCATCCTACCATGCATTCATCCATTCTTGAATCCATGGACTTACCCAACTAAATACATTCACACACTTAAACATTTATCTCATACATGCAACCAACAGTCACGTACAGATGGTTTTATGTATAAGTCTATGCATCCATTCATCCAACTTAGCATCTCTTCATCCAGGTACACATCTGCCATTACAACATGTACTTATCTTGGCACCATTTCTAACAGTTTGTTCACCCATATTACAGTCACCTAGATAATCAAATCTGTAGGGATGCCCAGTCTAGATACATCATGCTTAGATAGATTAGCAATCAGCCAGCAGTTAAGAATCATTGCCTCAAGGCTTGAGTTTGTAGGGCGTCTTTTAATACAAACACTGATACCTGCTTTATTTCCCCTATAGTGTGTATATGTATCTATGTATATATTAATTTATTTATTTACTTATTTTATTTATTTATTTATTTATGTTTTATGTGGATTGGTGCTTTGCCTGCATGGATATCTGTATGAAGGTGGTGGGTCCTATGAAAATGGAGACACAGAAAGTTATGTGCTACAATGTGGAACCTGGGAATTGAACCTGGGTCCTCTGGAAAAACATGCAGTATTCTTAATTATTGAGCCATCTTCATAGGCCTGCTCTGGATTTTCAGTTTTCCTTTCTGCACATAAATTTCCCATCTTATGCCACCCTCAAGGATATCACTATGACCTTGATGACACCCACTCGAGTTGAGCTAATTGGCATCTGGGATGTTTTATAGCATCACACAGGAGCTTCACACCAGAGTCTTCTAGCTTATTCTCTGAAAGTGTTAGGAACATCAGTTTATGGTTGTTCCTGAGGACTTCAGCCAGGTACTGGCAGCCTACAGTGGTGATGAAACAAGCTTTCACACTGAAAGAGAAAATAACACAATATAGTGATTACTTCTTGATTTGAAGAGGAAGCATTTCACAAAGTTAAATGATGCCAAAAACTGTAGACAGCACTGAACCTTTCAGACAATGACAATGAAATAAACCAGGCAAACTAAGATATTAACAATGTTATAGAAGATCAACTACAACACATAGGAATGAAGTTAAAACAGTGGGCTGGACAGGTAGCTCAGAAGTTAAGAGTACACCTCTCTTGCAGAAGACCTAGGTTTGTTTCCCAGAGCTCATGTTACACTGCTCACAAGCACCTGGAACTCCAGTTTTAGGGGATCCAATTCCCTCTTGCAGCCTCCTTAGGCACTTGTGCACACACATTAGAGGAAGCAAACATATCTTTTAAAGTAAAAATAATAGTGTTAAGTAATATTCTTGAGCAATGATTGACTATAGTTAACTCAAAAGAAAATGGAGTGGGGCACTACGGGTAACATACTATGTGGGTAAGGCAGGGTGAGAGTAGCTACTGTACAGATTTCAAGGTTTATACTTTATATTAAGGGAAGAAAATTGGCATGGTATCACAGCCTTTGCCATCCACAGAGATAGTGGCTGAACAGGAATAGTGTAACCGTGTTGAATCCAGCTTATTTCTGATCTTGGATACACTTCATTATATGAATACAAGGAAATGTGCCTGATTCTTTGGAGCCCATTCTGTTCTGCCTGTGTCTAGAGCTGACCCCATAACACAGCTCTCTGTATCCAGATCCTACTGGGAGAAAGCCAGTTTCTAGGAGTGGTGACACACAGGCTTACAGGAGGATCAAGCCACTGTCAGACACAGCAAGACCAGCTAACCCCAGAGATAAGAAGATGGCAAAAGGCAAGGACAAGAACCTAAGCAACAGACACTAAGGCCACTTAGCAACAGCAGCATCCAGTTCTCCCACCAAAGCAAATACTGGGTATCCCAATACACCAGAAAAGCAAGATTTGGATTTGAAAATTACATCTAATGATGATGATAGAGGACTTTAAGAAGGATACATATAACTGCCTTAATGTAATACAAGGCAACACAGGTAAGCAAATAAATGTGCTTAAAGCAGAAACACAAAATCCCTTAAAGAATTAAAAGAAAATACAAGTACAAAGGGTAAAAATTGAACAAAACCATTCAGGATCTAAAACAGGAAATAGAAACATTACAGAAATCACAAAGAGAAACAACCCTGGAGATAGAAAACCTAGGAAAGAAATTAGGAGTCATAGACCAAAACATTACCAGCAGAATAAAAGAGATAGAAGAGAGAATCTCGGTGGCAGAAATACCATAGAAAACATTGACAAAAGAGTCAAAGAAAATACAAAATGCAAAAAGCTCTTAACCCAAAACATCCAGGAAATCCAGGATACAATGAGAAGATCAAATCTAAGGGTAATAGAAAAGAGAATAAAGATTCCCAACTTAAAAGGCCAGGAAATATCTTCAACAAAATTACAGAAAAAAAAGTTACCTAACCTAAAGTAAAAGATGCTGATGAACATAGAAGAAGGCTGCAGAACTCCAAAGAGATTGAACCAGAAAAGAAACTCCTCTCATCAAATAATAGTCAAAACACCAAATACACAAAACAAACAAAGAATATTAAAAGCAGTAAGGGAAAGAAGTGTTGTAACATGTGGAGGCAGACCTATCAGAATTATAGCATACTTCTCACCTGAGAATATTAAAGCCAGAAAAAACTGGGCAAATGTCATACAGACCCCAATTGAACAAAAATGCCAGCCCAGGCTACTATACCCAGCAGAACTCTCAATTACTGTAGATTGAAAATCCAAGATATTCCATAGCAAAACCAAACATACACTGTATCTTTCCACATATCCAGCCCTGCAATGGATAATAATTGGAAAACTCCAACACAGGGAGGGAATCTACACCCTGGAAAAAGAAAGAAAGTAATTTTCTTGCAACAAATCCAAAAGAAGATATCCATGCAAAATTAATTCCACCTCTAACAACAGAAATAACAGGAAACAACAATCACTATTCCATAATATCTCTTAACATTAATGGACTCAATTCACCAATAAAAAGACATAGACTAACAGACTGGATAAATAAAGAAGACCCTGAGTGAGGTAACCCAATCACAGAAAAACACGCATGGTATGCACTCATTGATAAGTGGCTATTAGCCCAAATGTTTGAATTACCCTAGATGCCTAGAAAAAATGAAACTCAAGACGGATGATCAAAATGTGAATGCTTCACTCCTTCTTTAAAAGGGGAACAAGAATACCCTTGGCAGGGAATAGAGAGGCAAAGATTAAAACAGACACAGAAGGAACACCCATTCAGAGCCTGCCCCACATGTGGCCCACACATATACAGCCATCTAAGTAGACAAGATAGATGAAGCAAAGAAGTGCAGTCCGACAGGAGCTGGATGTAGATCGCTCCTGAGAGACACAGCCAGAATTCAGCAAATACAGAGGCGAATGCCAGCAGCAAACCACTGAACTGAGAATAGGACCCCCGTTGAAGAAATCAGAGAAAGAACTGGAAGAGCTTGAAGGGGCTCGAGACCCCATACGTCCAATGCCAAGCAACCAGAGCTTCCAGGGACTAAGCCACTACCTAAAGACTATACATGGACTGACCCTGGACTCTGACCTCATAGGTAGCAATGAATATCCTAGTAAGAGCACCAGTGGAAGGGGAAGCCCTTGGTCCTGCTAAGACTGAACCCCCAGTGAACTAGATTGTTGGGGGGGTGGCAATGGGGGTAGGATGGGGAGGGGAACACCCATAAAGTAGGGGAAGGGGAGGGATTAGGGGGATGTTTGTCCGGAAACCGGGAAAGGGAATAACACTCGAAATGTATATAAGAAATACTCAAATTAATAAAAAAAAACTGAAAAGAAAAAGACCCAGCATTTTGATGCATAGAGGAAATACGACTTAGTGACAAAGACAGACAATACCACAGAGTAAAAGGATAGAAAACAAACTTCCAAGCAAGGATTGAAAGAGTTGAAGGAGCTTGCAACCCAATAAGGAAAATGCCAACCAACCAGAGCTTCCAGGGACTAAACCATTACCGGAAGACTATACATGGTCTGACCCAGGGCTCCAACAGCATAAGTAGCAGAGAATAGCATTGTTGGGACATCAGTGGAAGGGGAAAGCCCTTGGCCCCACCAAGGTTGGAACCCCAGTCCAGGGGAATATGGGGAGAACAGTAGGAGGAGTGGATGTTGGGAATACCTGTATGGGGGAGGGGTGAGGGATGGGGACATATGGACAGGATACTGGGAAAGGAGATAACATTTGAAATGTAAGTAAATAAATATATCTAAGAAAAAAGTTTAAAAAAAGAAAATTAATTTTATTTCCATGTTGACCTTTTATGTTAATAGAATATATATCAAGTTTTCTTTCCTGAATCTATTCAAATAATTTGTGGGTTGAGATCTCACCTAACAATACTCAGCTTCAGAGATACCAATCACAGCCAACCGTTGCACTGAGAATGGGGTCCCAGTGGAGGAGTTAAAGAAAGGACTGAGGTAGCTGAGTGGGTTTGCAGCCCTATAGGAAGAACAACCATATCTACCAACCAGACCCCTCAGGCCTCCCAGGGACTAAAGCACCAAACAAATACACATGGAGGAACCCATGGTTCCAACATGTGTAGCAGAGAATGGCCTCTCTGGCATCAATGGGAGGAGAGGCCCTTGGTCCTGTGAAAGCTTGATGCCCCAGTGTAGGGGAATATCAGGGCCTGGGTGACAGAAGTGTGTGGGTGGGTGAGGGAGCACACTCATTGAGCCAGGGCATGGGGATTGGATGGAGGATTTCTGGAGGGGAAACCTAGAATAATATTTGAAATGTATATAAAGAAAATATCCAATAAAAATGTGACAAACTCAAAACAAAAACTCAGGTGACAACAAAGGCTGATGAGGATGTGGAGAAAGAGGAACACTCCTCCATTGCTGGTGGGACTGCAAACTGGTACAACCATTCCGGAGATCAGTCTGCAGGTTCCTCAGAAAATTGGACATTGCATTACCTGAGGACACAGCTATACCTCTCTTGGGCATATACCCAAAAGATGCCCCGACATATAACAAAGACACATGCTCCACAATGTTCATAACAGCCTTATTTATAATAGCCAGAAGCTGGAAAGAACCTGGATGCTCTTCAACAGAGGAATGGATACAGAAAATGTGGTGTATCTACAAAATGGAATATTATTCAGCTATCAAAAACAATGACTTTATGAAATTCATAGGCAAATAAATGGAACTGGAAAATATCATCCTGAGTGAGGTAACCCAATCACAGAAGAACACACATGGTATGCACTCATTGATAAGTGGCTATTAGCCCAAATGCTTGAATTACCCTAGATGCACAGAACACGTGAAACTCAAGAAGGATGACCAAAATGCAATTCTTCACTCCTTCTTTAAAATGGGAACATGAAAACCCTTGGCAGGGAATAGGGAGGCAAAGTTTAGATCAGAGGCAGAAGGAACACCCATTCAGAGCCTGCCCCACATGTGGCCCATACATATACAGCCACCCAATTAGATAAGATGGATGAAGCAAAGAAGTGCAGGCTGACAGGAACCGGATGTAGATCTCTCCTGAGAGACACATTCAGAATACAGCAATTGAATAGGCGAATGCCAGTAGCAATCCACTGGACTGAGATCAGGACCCCTGTTGAAGGAATCAGAGAAAGGTCTGGAAGAGTTTGAAGGGGCTGGATGTGGGGAGCGAGTGTGGCGGGAGTCCCAAGATGGCGCCCGGGACTGCAGGTAAGGTTCATGACTAGCACGTGACTTCCTCACACACCTGAAACTAGCCACAGCCATTGTGAGAACTGCGCAGGTGCACAATGACGAAAGAATAGGCCACGTGACGTGGACCTATGAACTGAGATTATGCAGTATGTACTGAGGAGGCAGAGTTGATGGAGGATATAAGGGAGTGTGCTTGGGGGCTGGGGGTGAGAGAGAAGGGAGAGAGAAGAAAAGAAAAAAGAGATTGCTGCTTGTATGCAGCAAGAAAGGTTCCTGAATAAACTGCTTTGAGAAGAACATTGTGGTGTTGCTCTTTTCTGCGGGTCAGAGACAGAAGCAACAGCTGGAGACCTCATATGAATAACAATGTCAACCAACCAGAGCTTCCAGGGACTAAGCCACTACCTAAAGACTATACATGGACTGACCCTGGACTCCAACCTCATAAGTAGCAATGAATATCCTAATAAGATCACCAGTGGAAGGGGAAGTCCTTGGTCCTGCCAGGGATGTTGGCCCAGAAACCGAGAAGGTGAATAATAATCGAAATGTAAATAAGAAAAACTCATGTTAATAAAGATAAAAAAGTACACTCTTTCCCAGAAGACCCAGGACCAGATATGTTAATCTAGAATTCTATCAGACCTTCAGAGAAGACCTCATACCAATAATGTCCAAACTATTCCACAAAATAGAAACAGAAGAACACTGTCCAACTCCTTTTATGAAGTCACAATTATGCTTCTACATAAACCACACAAAGACCCGACAAAGAAAAGTTCTTCACACCAATTGGCCTTCTGAATATCAATGTGAAAATATTCAATAAAATTCTTGCAAATAGAATCCAAGAACACACAAAAACTCTAATCCATTATGATCAATTAGACTTCATTCCATGGATGTAATAATGTTTTAATATGTGGATGTCTATAAACATAATCCTCTTACAAATTTTTCTCAAAGAACGACATGATCATCTCAGTAGATGATGAGAAATCATTTGTTAAAATTCAACACTCCTTCATAATAAAACTCATGGGAAGATCAGGAATTCAAGGCCCATACCTCAATATAGGAAAAGCAGTATTTGGGATACCAGTAGCCAACGTCACAGGAAATGTAGAGAAACTTCAAGCAATTCCACTAAAATCAGGGAATAAACAATTGCCCATGCTCTCCTTACCTATTCAGTTTAGTTTTCCAATTCCTAATCAGAGGAATCAAACAACAAATAGAGGTCAAAATGATATAAATTGGAAAGGAAGAAGTCAAAATATCACTATTTCCAGATGATATAATTAAGTGACCCCAAAAGTTCTACCAGAGAACTTCTAATACTGAAAAACAACTTCAGCAAAGTGGCTGGATATAAAATTAACTCAAACAAATCAGCAGCCTTCCTCACCTAAAAGGACAAACAGGCTGAGAAAGAAATTAGGGAAACAAGTCCTTTTACAATAATCACAATTAATATGAAATACCTTAGTGTGACTTTAACGAAGCAAGTTAAAGATCAGTATGACAAGACCTTCAAGTCTCTTTCTTCAAGAAGAAAGAAATTGAAGATCTCAGAAGACGTTAAGAACTCCCGTGCTCATGATTTGGCAGGATTAATATTATAAAAATCTCCAACTTGCCAAAAGGAATCTACAATTCAATCCAATCCCCAGCAAAATCCCACCTAAATTCTTCATAGAGTTAGAAAGGACAATTTGCTAATTCATTTGGAATAACAAAAAACAAAAAAACAAAAAACAAACAAACAAACAAACAAAAACCAAACAACAACAACAACAACAAAAAAAAAAAACAGGATAGCAAAAACTATCCTCAACAATAAAAGAACTTCTGGGGGAATCACCATCCCTGATCTCAATATTTATTACAGAGCAATAATGATACAAATTATATGATACTGCTACCCAGACAGGGAGGTAGATCAATATAATAGAATTGAAGACCCATTAATGAACCCATACATCTATTGTCAATTGAACTTTGACAAAGGAGCTAAAACAATCCAGTGGTAAAAGGATAGCATTTTCAACAGATGGTGCTGGTTAAATGGGAGCTCAGCATGGAGAAGAATGCAAATTGATTCATTCTTATCACCCTGTACAAAGCTCAAGTCCAAGTGGATCAAGGTCCTCCATATAAAACCAGATATACTCAAAACTAATAGAAGAAAAAGTGGGGAAGGGCATTGAACATATGGGCACTGGGGAAATTTTTCTGAACAGAACACAAATCACTTATGCTCTAAGATCAAGAATTGACAAATGGTCTTAATAAAATTGCAAAGATTCTGTAAGACAAAAAATTGCAAAATTCTGTAAGACAAAGGACACTGTCATTAGGATAAAACAGCAATTAACTGATTGTGAAAAGATCTTTCGAATTCTACATCCAATAGAGAGCTAATATCCAATATATACACACAATTCAAGAAGTTAGACTCCAGAGAATCAAATAACCTCATTAAAAATGAGTTACAGAGTTTAACAGAGAATTCTCAACTGAGGAATACTGAATGGCTGAGAAGCATCTAAAGAAATGTTCTACATCCACAGTCATCATGGAAATGCAAATTTGAACAACCCTGAGATTCCACTTTACACCAGTCAGAATGGCTAAGATCAAAACTTCAGGTGACAACAAAAGCTGTCAGGGATATGGAGAAAGAAGAGCACTCTTCCATTGCTCATGGAATTGTAAGCTAGTACAACCACTCTGGAAATCAGTCTGGAGCTTTCTCAGAAATTGGACGTCTTACTACCTGAGGACCCAGCTATACCACTACTGGGCATATACCCAAAAGATGCTCCAAGATGTATCAAGGACACTTGCTCCACTATGTTCACAGCAGACTTATTTATAGTAGCTAGAAGCTGGAAATAACACAGATGTCCCTCAACAGAGGAATGGATAAAAAAAAATGTGGTTCATCTACACAATGGAGTACTACTCAGCTATCAAAAACAATGACTTCATGAAATTCATAGTCAAATGCATGAAACTGGAAAATATCTTCTTGAGTGTGATGACACAGTCACAAAATAATCAAACATGTTATGCACTCACTGATAATTGGATATTATCTCAAATATTTGAATTATCCAATGATACAATCCATAGACTACATGAAGCTCAAGGAGGATGACCAAAGTGTGGATGCTGAAGTCCTTTTTAGAAGGAGGAACAAAAATATTAATATTAGGAAATTTGGAGACAAAATTTGTAGCAGAGACTTTAGGAAAGGCCATCTAGAGACTGCCTCACCTCGGGATCCAGACCTTACATATACAGCCACCAAACCCAAACAATATTGCTGATGCCAAGAAGTGCATGCTGACAGGAGCCTTTTAGCTGTCTCCTCAGAGGTTCTGGAGAACATGACAAATACATAGGTGAACACGTATAGACACCCATTGAACTGAGAATGGGGTTCTTATTGGAGGAGTTAGGTAAAGGATTGAAGTATCTGAATGGGTTTGCAACTCTATAAGAACAATCATACCAGCTAACCAGAGCCCCAGGGGACTAAACCTCCATACAAAGCATACATATGGTCAGACCCATGGCTCCAGTCACAAATGTAGCACAGGATGGACTTGATGTGTACCAATGGGTAGAGAAGCCCTTGGTTCTCCCAAGGCTATATCCCTTAGTATAAGGGAATGTCAGAGCAAAGAGGTGGGAATGGATGTGTGGATGAGTGGAGGAATACCCTTATAATACAAGGGAGAGGTTGAATGGAATGGAAGTTTTTTTGATGGGGAACTGGAAAGGGGATATCATTTGAAATTTAAATAAAAATATATCCAATAAATAAAATCTGTGGATGCTACAAATAATCTCCCGATCATCTATAATGTTATGATATGATAAAGACCCAGATATAGAGAAATTAAACAAAAACAAACAAACAAACATCAATGTTTCTGTGTGTATTTCTGTCACATGTAAGTAGGTACCTACAAATGTTAGAGCAGGTGATTGGGTTTCCAGAGCTAGTGGGACAGAAGTTATTGGGTCACTGGACTTTAGTTCTGGGAATAAAACTTAGATTCTATTGAAGAGAAATATGTGCTCTGAACAAAGCCATATCTCCAGCTCTCACACAACTATCTAATCAGTTAAAATATTTGAGTGAGACTTTCCTCATTATCTTCTTACAGTAATTTTCTTTTGTGATTTGGAAAATGCCATATAAATTTTACATTTCTATTTTAAAGTATGGTCTTATTCAAGCCTAGTTTGGTCAAACCAACCAACTGAAGCATGTAAAACAGTGTCCATTTAGGGTAGGTCAATATTGCTGAGTGTGGGATTGATATGGGTAATATTGTCATTGTCTTTTCATTGGAGAAAACCGACTTTTACTCTCCCAATGGATTTTCAATACATATTCAATGTATTTAGAGACTTCAAGTAGTGAGTAGTGTATACTTTTAAACCTTTTTCCATTCTTTAGAGTGCTAGAGAATCATAAATACTTTGAATGTGTTTACATTATATCCTGTATAACAATTTTATTGTGTTTTAGAAAGCCATCATCACAGGGAAATCATATTTTATATTGAGTTTGCACTTTGTGCTTTTTTTCTAGAAAGGATGAAAATGTTGTGAATCTGTGATTTTATAATTGAGTAGTTATCAGGGGTCTAGCAAGTCCCACACATCTGGATTTGACACCAAAATCCATTTGATATCGGAATGCTAATCCACTTAACATGATCAAAACAATAACCACATTAAATTATCCAAAAATTTCTTTGTTTTATAATTTGAAATCGAGAGTTCTGTCATTTTTCTTCCCATTACTGTAACACTGCTCTTTATTCTTTCCAATGTAGATTTTTCATGCATACTAGATAATTCATAGAAACATTTTAGAGTCCCTCTTCTGTGTCTTACTCATCCTTGGACTTGAAAAATCTCCTACAGACTCCTATGTTTAAAGCAATAGTCCCTAGATGGTTTTGGGACATTGTGGAATTTCTGGAATATTGCTGTGTGGCAGGTAGTTGTGAGTCCCTGGTTGTGGGCTTAAGGATTATATCCTAGACTCTGATATTTGCTCCGTACCCTACTTCCTGATCCACAGTAATGAGAGGAATCTTTATATATACTACTGTCACTATGAGGCTACTCCATCATGCTTTTTTCCCCAACAGGAGACATTACACAATTCTATACCATGACTTTGAATGAATTCTGCCTCCCTTAAGCTGCTTATATCTGATATTTAATCACAATCACAATGATTGGAACAAAAACACTAATATGCCCTCTATCTAGAATTTGGGGTACAGTTTTCCATCTTTTGATATCTCTTCATCTTCCAGCACCCATCTAAACTTTTTAACCCTCTCTTCAGCTCAAGTCATAATTCCTCTTTCTCTTATTCCCTTGTGTATATATTTTGAGAGGCTTCATACTACATACCAAAACTATGATACAGAGGGCAAGGCACAGATCTATCTGTCCCAAGGAAATGATCTTCAGGAGTCAGAGATAAGTGGCTCTACTCTGCATATTCTCAGTCGTATACATTAAAGATTTCTAAACAGGACCTCCAAGTACAAGCTCAAAGAAACTTACCTTAGTGTTAACAGTACACTGTCTGGGAGAGTGAGAGCCTTACAGAGAACTTTCAGTCCTTCATCCTTCAGGTCATTGGAGCTGATGTCTAGGTGTCTCAGGGTTTTGTTCTGACAAAGAACATCAGAAATGTATTTCCAAGATTGCTCACTGAGGGAACAGTTGGCTAACCTGTAGGAGGGAAAGGAGAGTATATGAATAGGAAGAAAATACATTTCCACAAATTTACACAAAACTATTCTAATAAAATATTCAGTAAGAGGAGGAACATTTGGCTTACCCAACACATCTCCCTTCATTACTTTTGACTCATATCAGATTTAGCATTGAATCTGAGTAAATCACTGAAAATGCTTATGTTTGGAAGATGTTACCTGAAGCTAACCTAAATCTTTATATTAACGATGTCTCAGTTCCTGTCTATAATAATACTTTCTAAAGCTACATAATTATTGAAATGCATACAATATCAATATTGTCTTGTATAATAAACAGGATACAAATATATTTAAAATAATGTATAGTTGGTTTAGTTTCATTTTTGTTTTTGTGATAATATCTTCACAAAAATCATTTTTGGAGAGAGAAGTTATGATTTAGTTCATTATTCCAGATTATAATATTTCATTTTGTGAAGTCAATGGGGCAGCAGCTTAGTCATATCACATGTAGAGTCAAGGGCACAAAGAATTCATACATACACAGCGATGCCCACTGTGGACTGGGCCTTCACAGACTAATTAGCATAATCAAGACCATGTCTCACAGACATGCTCCTGGGCCCATCTGATCTAGACACTCCTTCATTGACACTTCTCAGGTGGTTCTTCATTGTGCCAAGTTGTCAGTAACATTAAATAGAATATGAAATATACAGGAATATACAATATGAAAATTTGAATTCACTTGGCACTCTCCAAAATACTAAGCCATCTATCTTTCCCTCTTCAGTTCCTAAAGACCTTAATATTCTTCCATGATAGCAAACAGAATTAAAAGAGAGGCACATTCAGTATGAAATAGGGTCAATGATCTCATAGGCATTGCATTCTGTGATGGCCCAGTTGAGAGTCCATTCTATATTCTGAAACTAAGTTATTGACATAGTTCTATGTGCTTGTGATAGGGACTTTAGTCTAGTTGGTCATCTTTAGAAGTTCTTCATGTGGGTCCTGGTATAAAACTCAGGTTGTAGGGTTAGTAGCAAGTGCCTTAACCGATTGACCCATTTCATTGACAGTGGTGATCAAGTTTTAAAGTGAGGAAATCTATACATGGATAATAGAAAAATAGGACACAAGTCCACAAATTAAATGCTGTAGTCATGTGATAGTTTTAATGTCAACTTGACACAATCTAAAATCACATAGAAAGGGAATCTCAATGAGGGAGTTAATTGAGCACAAGCATGCATGCATTAATCCATTGTTCTTTGCTCGATTATGCATATGATGTGACTATGCTTCTAGTTATTTTTGCTCTTCTAACTAGCCACAGGGATGGCCTATAAGTTGAAATTTTGAATCCAGTAAACATTTTTTTCTATGATTACTTAGGTCAGGTCATTTTTATCACAGCATAAGGATCAAAATTAAATGCCTCCTTTGATGGGAGTCACTGAGCTGGGAGAAAACAAAGACTTACTCGAGTTCTTGTATTTTGTACTCTGCCTTGTTCAAGATATTACACAATATTACCACATCACTATGGGAGAGGAATGTGCCGCTGAGGTCCAAGAGTTCCAAATTGTAGCTTTGAATCAAATCAAAAAATAGGTACTTATCGCATAAAAAGGACACATCATTTGCCCTGCAGAACAAATAGAGTTATCCATCAGTTTATAATTAGCATAACATCTAACCTTTGGCAAGATGCTATATTACATAATGACAACATAACTCTAATTTCATAACCCAGTGGCATAGCTCACTGGCTCTCAATCAGGGTGATTTTTCTCTTCCATGTGGAACTTTGAGAAACTTGTAGAGGCAAGGTTGGCTGTTACATGAGGAAACTATTAGCACCTAGAAAGTAGAGCTCTACATATGATCTTCCTACAATGAATGGGATAGCTCTAAATAAAAAAAATTGGCAACAGACATTAGTGGCAAAAGTAGTGAGATTCCACTTTAGAGTATATAAGTCTACATTTATGGAGCTAGCTGAGAGACAGTGAGAATACAGGTATGTTATTTCCAAGATATGACTATATCAAAATCACCTTTTAACTTACACAAGTACTTCAAGGATACAGCTGGAGTTCTTTAGATAATTATATAAGATTTGAAAAACTGGCTCATTGAAAATAGTGTCTTTCATTTGGAGGATGTGAATGTCCTTATTCCTTGCAAACACAGAGCATATATTATGCCAAAGCATGAGTAGATTTTCCCTGTAACAGAGGAGAAAGGAATACATACCACTCTTAGAAAATAAATTCAAGGGACTGGAGAGATGGCTCAATGGTTAAGATCATTTGTTCTTCTCTCAGAAGACCTGAGTTCATTTTCCAGCACCAACATGCTGGCTCACAACCATCCATAACTCCAACTCCATAGATAAATGACAACCCCATCTGTCCACCATGGTCAATATATGCATATCAGGTACATGTACACATGTAGACAAAATCATTCAATCCCATAAAATAAAAAATAGAGGATAAAACCTGCCAGCACTTTCAGATTCTACTCATTTACAAAAAGTTAAGTCAAACCATTCACAGCACATAAATGTAACAAACTGACTCCCCATACTGAATAAGGGTAGCCATGTAAGGTCATTTCATATTTGCAGTAAATAGCCAGATATGTGGTAAAGTAGTAGGATTCTGGATGTTATACCTTCATTTTAGAGATTCAATTAATATTTACTGGAAATGACCAGAGGATTCTGAGAATCCTATGCACTGACGACAAAGCTTATGTGATGTTTTCAGCTACCTTCCCTACTCCCACATCAGGATAAGGGAACATACATGACTTGGCAGTATTGAAGTTGAGAAAATCTGATTTATAAATAACCTTGGTAAATTTAGAATGAAAAAAAATGATGTAGGATGCCAGAGCCAATGAGTTAAAACCTGGAACAAGGATCTACTGGCTCAAGCTTCAGAAGCCATGACTTACTCAGTTTATAATCTTGGATAATGTATGTAACTTCTCTGGCTATTTTCATCTACAACAAGATAATCAAATTTGCCTTGTAACATTTCTTTGTGTGTGTGTGTGCACACACGCACACCACATTATGGGTGTGGAGGTCAAAGGGCAATGTACAGTAAACAGTTTTCCTATCTTGTCTAATGAATTGAATATAGGTCATCAGACTTGAGAAAAGGCATTTTTTTTTCTGCTGATCCACCTTGCCAGCTAACATTACATATTCCTGAGCAGTAAATTAATTAATATAGTACATGTTTTTGTGTGTATATGTGTATGAGTGAATGTGCATGGGCATATGAGAGCATGTATGTGCTTATAAATGGAAAATTTGTCTCTGCCTATTTAGTGCTGGGATTATAGGTACATGCTACTAGACACAAATGTTTTTTGGATTTTTGGTTTCTGTTGTTGTTTTATTTTTGGTTTTTATTTGAAATGTGGATCCAGGGGATGGAACTGAAGTTCTCATACTTGTGCAACTGATCCAATCCCATGTTCTCTACAACTTTTAATGTTCACAGGGCAGTTTGCAGCTAGGAGGTCAATAAAAAGTCTGCATGTGTTGTTAATATCTCATAAGGGCAGAAAATATAAACTCCATGCTCAGATTGTGGTGGGTTAATATCATTGCTGCTTTGATAATGAGGCCATTAAAGGAAAAGGAAAGCCAAAAGGATAAATTCCAGGGCTTCTAAGCAGTCAATTTAACTAATTCTATTGCTGCAGAAAGATTAGAAATTAAAGACTAGTTTTGATTCCACAATGAATAGAAAGCTAAAACATGTCTCAAAAAATCTGGGGTTGCAATTGCCAGAAACATGCTAGCCTAGTGGAGATGAGGCCCTGCATTATATCTTCACAATGGGAGAATAAAAGAGTCAAGTGATCGTAAGTTGTTCACATATACTTTTGTTGGTCAAGATTTTTTATAGATAGAATATTAATCTTTAGACAAGATTCACCTAGAACCCACTTTTTATGTAGCCCAGACTAGTTTAAAATGCTCAGAGAACTTCCTGCCTCAGTTCTCTGAGGGCTAAGATTATAAGCATGATACCACTATACCTGACTCAGTTTAATAATATTTTGTTCCTTATGTAAACTCTGTCATGAATTGTAGGCCTGTCCTACACTTGATAAATAAGCACCAATGACCCTGAGTTTGTCTTCTGTGTCTACTATCAGAAAATTATATTATAGGCATTTGCCATTATATTCAGTTTTATATGATGCTGAGGAACAAATCCTTTACATGTGCAGTACAGCAGGCAGTACTCTGAAAACTGAACTTCTCCCTGGGCATCTGTACATATGAACTGATACAATATTGCATATATATATATATAATAATTAAGAAATATACTCAGACATGGAAGTACATGCCTTTAATTCCAAGACTATGGAGACAGGCAGATGGTTATCAGAGTTCCAAGCTCAGTACAACTATATAGTGAGATCCTGTCTCAAAACAATTAACAAAAAATAAATATTAAAATGATGAAATAGCAAATATTTAGAAGAGTAAATTTGGGGCTCAAGATGGCATCTATCAGACTGGAGAGAGTTCACTAGTTAATTTAATCATCCTTATGTTTCTTCTGATATTAAGAATTTGGACCCCAGAACCCACAGCTATTTAACTATAGTTCCAGGAGATCTGATGACCTCTTCTGGCCACCCATGCCATTTTGACATATGTGCATATTAAGATGTAGCCACATACACACAAAAGAAAAATGAATTTTTAAAAAAGTAGAAGCTATTATGAAAACAGGTAAATTTTTGCACATACGTTAGGGGTTTTGTATGTGGATACACATATTTACACACATGTATACTCATATATATGTACATATACATATACAGAAACATACATACACACAAACTGTTGAATCTGTTTTTGTTGTTTGTGTGTATATGGTTTCTAGGCTGAACACTGAACACTTGGCATTACATAGCCAGTAAGGGCGAGTTTTGAATCTGTCTATATAAATTATCAATGCACAAGGAGAGGTTCTGAAAATGGGAGAGATAAAAATAATGAACAGACTCACATATATCTCTGATTCAGCTTTTCATTTAGGACATTTTGGGTTGAAATAGATAAGTCTCTCAGTGCAGAACCATGGTTTAAGCAGTAGGCAGCAACGATAAAATCATAATAATCCTTAGCCACAACGTCAATCTCTTCCCTACAGTTCATTGCTGACTGTACGAAGACTTCCTCTTCCATCTCAAACAGACAGTAAAAGAACTTCATTGTATTTACTTTAACTTCAGGGTCCAACAGAAGTTCCAGCCACTCAAACAATTCTTGTTTTAGTTGCTGAGACAACTGGTAGCCAAAAAATGCTTCCAGTTTTTCATGTTCCAATTCATTCAAAAGGCCAAATATGAAACGACCCAAAAAAATCCACTGTGTATTGACCTCCTTTAGAAAAGAAAACAATAGTTTTTCTACATGGAGAACATCCGGACTAGGGTGGTTCATGTGGGTCTGTAGCAGATAAAACATGGCAGCACAGAACTCCTGGACAGACGGGTGGAAGAATATGTAAGAATTTTGAGACTCCCTGCTCTGTTCAAGAATTCCAATGTCCAACAATGTAGGGATGTCAGAGTCCAGGATTCCATTTCTCCTCAGAGTCTCCTCACTAAACACAGATATGTCAGTCCACATGCCCTCCACTGCTAGAAAACACAAGCCCTGTAGTTGGTCTTGGCTTTTCTTACTTGGGTATTGGACATTTGGAGGAATGAACAAATTGAAGATGTGAGTGGTGTACAGAGAGGTGGTACGTCGACAGATAGAGACTGGATCTTTCCCCTTCTCTATCTCATTCTTAAGACAAGTAGCTACCATGCAGCAGATCACAGGGGCCTGACATAAAGTGAACAGCTGCTCATTTTCTCTTACAAAACTGAAGGCCTCCAAGGCTCTGTTCCTATCTTGGAACAAGCTATGGAAATACATCTTAATATTGCTTTCCTTGAATCCAGTTATTGTTCTCACATTTGTGTACTCAATCCAGTCCTTCAATTCCTCAAAAGTCTCAAAAGTAGCTGAGATAAGAAGAGATGATTCAGGGAGTATCTTCTTCTTGAGCAAACTGCTCAGCAATACATTCACTGGCTGCTTCTCTAAGCAATTGTCACACAGTTCTGATTCCTGTTTGGTAAAATCCCATTCCATCCCTTCTAAACTGTCAATGATAAATAAGAGCTTTTCAGGTTGGGATAGGATCTCCTCTATGGGAGCTGAGGAACTGGGCCACTCTCTGGAGATCAGTTCAGTCAGGCTTGTGGTCTTCAATTGCTTCACATCTTGACAACAGAAGTAGAAGATATAGGAGAATTTGTTCTGAAACACAAGGCCTTCTGACCAGACAATCATTAAATTTTTCAACAGAATAGTCTTGCCAATTCCAGCTATACCTTTCAGGAACACCAGTTGTGGCTTTTCTTCAGTTACCTTTGGTATGAGAAGGTTCTCAAGATGATCATATTCATCCTGGAAGAAATTCTGAATACTAATGCTGAACTTTCTAGAACAATCACGGGTCAGCTTCTTCTTTAAATGAGCTCGATATATATTTGCGTGTGCTGAGTCAGAGAGTGGGGAAAAAGCCAAAATATATCAAAATTAAGTTAAACATTTACCCATATATAGTCTTATCTGAATATTTTCATTTCAGAATGTACCCTTAAATATTTTTTAATAATGTGTTTGTGGGTTCCTCTTGAAGTCAGAGTTGTTAAATACACCCAGAGCTGAATTACAGTTGTCTATGAGCAGTCCCACATGAGTACTAGGAATTGAATTCAGATTCTTTGCAAGTGTGGGGCATGCTTCTAGCCACTGAGTCATTTCTTCTCTCCCTGCCTTGTGATGAATGTTTGTAGAAGTCTGTAAGCCAAGAACAATGATAGTTAATGTGTGAAGATTTTTACTGGCCCTGGAGCAGAGTTGCATTTCTCTGTGTGTCATGAATGTTATATTGTTAAACTGTCATGCGCTGTTTCAGAAGCTGGCACTTGAAGTGAGGTCTCTTTACCCCATTTTAAACTCAAACATGTTACATACAGTGCCTTCTTGTGTTCTTGTCAGGGAATGGACTGAGCACTAACTCTGCAACAGGAAGGGAAGAGAATAAACAGCTCAAGAGTAACCCTTGAGATCAGCTAAATCATGAACTATTTCAAGCAGATTTTATGATATATTACCTCATGATATAAAAGGGCCTGCAATGGGAAATAAAGCTAGCATTAGAATAATGGGAAACTTGGCCATTGGAGAGACAGCTCAATTGGGAGCTCCAACTAGCTCCCCCTTCCCAATCTGGTTTCTGCTCGATTTTGTGAGAGCTCAATTTGATGATGTTATAAAAGCCTGATTTGGTGATGTAAACTTCCTACCATAATTTGTTTCTGAATTGGAATATCACTTGAGAGGATACTCTCTGCTCTGCCTGGGAACTCCAGTTGTTGACTTAAAGAGGCTTCCCCTGTCAATTTCTCTGTTTTTTTAAAAACATTTTTATTGGATATTTTATTTATTTACATTTCAAATGTCTTACCCTTTCCTGGTCTCCACTCTGGAAACCCCCAATCCAATCCTCCCTCACCTTGTTTCTATGAGGGTGCTCCCCTACCCACCCATTCACCCCACAATGCTGCACTGACATTCCCCTACACTGGGGCATCAAGCCTTCACAGGACCAAAGCCACTTCTCCCACTGATGCCCATTAAGGCCATCCTCTGGTATGTATGTAGATGGAGCCATGTTCCTCTAGTCCCTGGGTGGTCTAGGGGGTTTGCTTGGTTGATATTGTTGTTCCTCTTATGGGGTTACAAACCCCTTCAGCTCCTTCAATCCTTTTTCCTACTCCTCAATTGGAGACACCTTGCTCAGTCCAATGCTTGGGTGAGATCACCCACCTCTGTATTTATCAGGCTCTGGCAGAGTCTCTCAGGGCTCCTGTCAGCAAGCATTTCAGGAGACTGAAGTAAAGACCCTATCAATTTCTACCAGAGTTTTGAAGGTCAAATTTGATTATGCTTTCTATGTATCTATGTATCTATTTATGTGTCTATCTAGGTATCTATCTAAATATCTAGGTATCTAGATATCTCTATTCCTCTGTCTGTCTGTCTATCTATCTATCTATCTATCTATCTATCTATCCTACATACTATTTATTTCTATCATTTGCTAGTTCTTATTTTATTTTGACTTGCTATGTATTAAGTAAACACATTCATTCAAAATGAAAAGCATGGCTTTCATAGATAATATGTTGAACCATATAGTACTCTCTGCAGTGTGCAACTGACTTACTCGGACAGCAAAATTTGCAACAAAGTATGGCACACTGCATGGCTATCCAAACTTAAACAACAGTGTCTATTAATCTCTAACATACTCAGATATGCCCACCTAACAGAGTGTAATTATACATGGTTGCCATAACAGCAGAAAACAGAAAAATAGTATTATTATCAACATAAATTTGTCTGCATAATATGAAAACAGGTAATGTCACACTGACATAAAAGGAAGAATAATGGAACTGGAGATATGATTCAGTAGTTAGGGGCACTGGCTACTCTGGAAGATGTCCTGAGAAGGGTTTTCAGCACACATATCTGTTGCCTCACAATGCCTATACAAATTACCCATCTGTTGAATGCCTGGCTTCTACAAGCACTGTACTCACACACATAACTCTATACACATTCATTCATATGTGCAATTTTTGAAATGATACCATAGTGAAAATGTATATATATATAAATGTATATATATAATATGTATATATATATTTGTATGTATATATATGTATATATGTATAAAATATATATATAATCATACATATAAGATTTTATATATGTTGAAAAATGTATATACATTCATACATACATGCACACACACATACACACTCAAATTAAACATAGAAACATTTTGTATGCCAAATATAACAATTAATTTCTAAAATGTGCTCAATAATAATAAAAGGCAAGTTGACCAATTAGGGAAACTGATAAGAGCAAGGCAAATTGTATACCTTTGTAAAAGGTCTGAACTAAATTTAAGAATCGAAAGATTGGGGCTGATGAGATGTCTTTGGGCATTTTTCACAAGGTCTGAGGTTCTCAATTTGTTTCATGAGCCCCAAAGGACAGAAACAGAATTAACTCAGAAGTTTTTCTCTGATTTCCATTTGTGCTCCATGGCATGGAAGTGTGCATATTTGAACTTATCAAAATGTGTGTAAGAAAAGTCAGAAGGCCACATGAAACTCAAGAAGGGTGAGCAAAATGCAGATGCTTCACTCCTTCTTTAAAAGGGGAACAAAAATCTCCATAGAAGGGGATACAGAGGCAATGTTTAGAGTGAGACTGAAGGAAAGGACATTCAGAACCTGCTCCATATGTGGCCCATATATATATACAGCCACTGAAACGAGATAAGATGGATAAAGTTAAGAAGTGCATGCTGACAGGAACCGGATATAGATCTCTCCTGAGAGACACAGGTAGAGTATGTCAAATACAGAGGTGAATGCTAGCAGCCGACCACTCAACTGAGAACAGTACCCCTGTTGGAGGAATTAGAAAAAGGAATAAAAGAGCTTAAGGGGCTTGCAGCACCATGAGAACAACAATGCCAACCAACCAGAGCTTCCAGGGACTAAACCACTACCAAAAGACTATATATGGACTGACCCAGGGCTCCAAATGCATATGTATCAGAGAATAGCCTTGTTGGGGCATCAGTGGAAGGGGAAGCCCTTGTTCATGCCAAGGTTGGACCCCCAGTGTAGGGGATTGTTGGGGGTGGTGGTAGGGAGGGGTGGATAGGGATGGCAACACTCTTATAGAAATGGAGAGGGTGGAGTTAGGGGGTTGATGAACAGGAATCTCAGAAAGAGAATAACATTCGAAATGTAAATAAGAAATACCCAATTTAATAAAAATGAAAAAAAAGAAAAGGAGATTAAAAAATTACAGGACAACACAGGTAAACAAGTAGAATACCTTAAAAAGGAAACATAAAAATCTCTTAAGGAATTACAAGAAAACACAAATAAACAGGTGAAAGAATTGAACAAAATCATCCAGGATTTGAAAATCGAAATAGAAACAATAAGGAAAGCAAAAAAGTGAGACAACCCTGGAGATAGAAATCCTAGGAAAGGGATCAGAAGTCATAGATGTAAGCATTACACACATAATACAGCAAGAGAGAAGAGATAATATCAGGGGCAGAAGATACAGGAGAAAACATTGTCACAAACATCAAGGGTAATGTGAAATGGTAAAAAGCTCTTAACACAGAACATTTAGAAAATCCAGGACACAATGAGAAGATCAACCGTAAGGATAATAGGTATAGAAGAGAATGGAGACTCCCAACTTAAAGGGCCAGTAAACATCTTCAACAAAACTATAGAGAGAAACTTCCCTAATGTAATGAAATCCCCATAAACATACAAGAAGCCTACAGAACTCCAAATAGATTGGACCAGAAAAGAAATTACTCCCTTTACATAATAGTCAGAACATCAAATGCACGAAACAAAGAAAGAATATTAAAAGCATTATGGGAAAAATCAAGTAACATATATATTCAGACCTATCATAATTAGACCATATTTCTCACCAGCGATTATGAAAGCCAGAAGATCCTAGGCAGGTGTCATACTGAACATCTAAGAGAACAGAAATGCTAGCCCAGGCTACAATATCCTGGAATATTCTCAATTAACATTGATGGAGAAACCAAGATTTCCATAAAAAAATCCAAATTTACACAATATGTTTTTACAAATCCAGCACTACAAAGGATAATGGAAGGAAAATCCCAACACGAGGAGAGAAATTACATCCTAGAAAAAGCAAGAAAATAATCTCCTTGCAAAGAAACCAAAAGAAAATAGACACACAAACATAATTCCACTTCAAACAACAAACATAATGGGACACAACAATCACAATTCCTTATTATCTTTTAATATCAATGGACTCAATTCTCCAATATAAAGACATAGACTAACAGACTGAATATGTAAAGAGTTACCAGCATTTTGCTGCATACAAGAAAAATAAAGAAAGGTCAAAAGGATCAAACATTGATTTTGATATTGATGAGAAACAGCTGTACAGGGGAAGGAGGGCATAAGTTCAGGTAGAAACAAGATCCAACCTAGAGCTCAGAAAAGATAAAAAGAGATTATACATAAGGCATTGTATGGAGATGTAATATGTGGGGCTCAAGAGACTGCTCAGTTGTTAAAAGCACTCAGAAGCCCTGGGTTTAACGCTAAACATCCCCATGGTAGCATCAACCTTCTGTAGGTCTAGTACCAGAAGGGATGTCCTCTACCCTCCAATGGCACTGCCACACATGACACACAAATATGCAGTTACTCTCACAAACACATAAAATAGTTTCTAATGGTTCTTATGCATATTTTGATAATGATTTAAAGATTTAATATGTGTAATTAGAATCACAAAGTAGAGTGGGATAGAAAGAACAGCACAGAGGCAATATTTAAACAAATGTAGACTGAAGAGTAAAGACTATTTTCTAGCCATAAATATAAAATTAACATCGAATCCCATTATAATGAGGATAAGAAAAATTAAAATGAAAATTATCATAGTAAGACACTGGAACCTCAGAAACAAATAAACAAAAAATACATTAAACTTTAAAGCATCCATGGTATCTTCTATCAATATAATTTAATGTCTGACTCTGAGTGTCAGAGTGTTTATGAAACATGACTTTTCTTTTATAATCTTTTGTTGTTAAACAACAAAGACTGAAAAATCTTGTTTCATACTGTGTTATGTAGATATTTCAAATACATACTTGATATGCATGTGGGATGGTGAGATGGGGAGGGGTACAGTGTATGTGCATGTAGAGATCAGAGGTTCACATTGGGTGTCTTCCTTAGCTGCTACTTTCTTAAATATTAATTTGCTTTTAACGGGGGTGAAAGGGTGCTTTTTTATACATTCATGTATGTGCACCAGAAATATGCAGTGCCCTCAGAGAATAAAAGAATGTGTTGGATCCCCTGGAAGTGGAGTTACAGATGGTTGTGAACTACCAGGTAGATTCTGGAAAAAGAATGGAGTTCCTCTGTAAGAACAGGTATTCTTAACAACTGAGTCATCTCCTCCGGCCATCCATCTCATTTTTTGAGACAATTTTTTCAGCTAGCTCAGAACTTGCAAAGCTACCTGAGCAGATTGCTACCTTGTCTTGCTTTTATATGGTTGCTGAGATCCAAAGGCAGATTTTCAAGTTTTCATAGCAAATACCTTGCAGACAAAGACATCTTCCTAGACTCCATAAATATGATTTCTTACAGGTGTCCTCTCTTGCTGCTGCCCTAAATCCTCAGTGCTACTATTTCACTCTACAGTTAAGGCTCCAGTTTAGATTTGAAGGGAACATTAATAATGTCCTATGTAGTAGTTTAATCATCTAGGTTAGGGTTGCAACCCTCATAAATTTGAATATACAGACTAGAACTAACATGTATACATGAAACTGCTTCCTTCCTCAAGGAGAATTATGTGCAATGACACCTCTGTCCCTAAGGTAGGTGGGCATGTGAAGAACAGTTGTCAAAATTATGAAACAAACCTTACTATATTAAAGGAGCATTGAGCAACTCACCAGCAATCTCCCCTGTTGCCCTCTCAGTGAGATCATGTCTACTGATTTTCTGGAGAACTTTGAAGGTTGTGTCCCAGGCTTGCTTCCCCTCACAATATTTCACCAGTAAGATGGCAAGATCTTCCCGAGATGCATTCTTTACTTCAGTCCAAGAAATCTGTTTTAGCCCCATTTGCAGAATCTCAAGTATGAGTAATTCCTTAAACTTCATGAATTCCACCTTGTTTAGCTCTTTCCAGTACCACATAAAGCCAAAATCAGAAAAGAGAGATGCCATTTTGTCTTAAAGAAGATAGATTTGTCTTCAGACAGGATGGATCTGTAGGAAAATCAGGGAAGTCGCTTAGTTACAAAAGAACAGGGAGTGTGCAAACAGCTGGGCAATTGATTGAGCTAATAAAGTGTTTGCTGCAGAAGTATAATGACATGATTTGGAAATTTATCATTGATGTAAGAAGCAAGGAGAACAGCCACACAATTTTCATTCTACAATATGTTCTGCCTACAAGATAGGCTGGGGTAATGGTGAGGCAGAATGTGTGTAAGTGGCCCACAAGTCTGGTCTAACTTGGGGCACATACCTAAGAAGGAGCCCATGCCCGCCACTGTGTTGACTGCGAGGAACTAAAAGCCGGTCATGGCAGAGATTAAGGATAGAAACAAACACAACTGGAGAAAAAAATATATACATACATACATATATATATGTAAATAAATATATAAGTAAATATATTTGTGTAAATATATATATATATATATGAGAGAGAGAGAAAGAAGAGAAGGAAGGAAAGGAAAGGGAAAGAAAGGAAGAAAAGAAAGAAAGAAAAGAAAGAAAAAAGAATGACAGAAATGTAAGAGGAAGAAAAACAAAGAAAAATGATTTCTAATAATTTTCCGCTATTTTTAGAGTATGGTGCCTGTCCCCATAGTCTTCAGAGGCATCATCCAGGAGATGAAATGAACAGATGCAGAGACCACAGCCAAACAAATGGTCAAGCCACAGTAACCCCACAGAAGAGGGAAAGAAGAAGCCAGAGGGGTCAAGGACACTATGAGAACACACCCACAGAATCAACTAAGCAGGTCTTACAGAGACTCATAGAGACTGAAGAGAAAAACATGGACCCTGCATGAAATCTGCAATAATCTCTGCTTATTTAGTATGGTTGTATAACTTTGTGTTCTTATTGCATCCCTAACAGAGGAGCAGGGACTGCCTCTGACTCTTTTGCTTAAACTTGGGACAATTTACCATTTATAGCATTGCATCATCTAGCCTTGATATGAGGGATCGTGCCTAGTCTTATTGTAATTTGATAGGCTGCATTCAGTTGCTATCTCTGAGAGCCCTTTGTTTTTTTAGGGGTAACAATGGAGGAATAGATATAGTGGAAATAGAAAATGTGTTTTTGAGGGGGACTGGGAGGAAGGGAAGCAGGAGAAACTGAGGCCAGGATATAATATAGGTAGAGAAGCAAACAAACCAATAAAAGGCAGGTATGATGGCACAGTCCTGCAATCCTAGCACTAGGGAAGGTAAATACAAGCAAGGAGAATTGCTGTGGCCTCTAACAAGCTTCTATAGCCTAATTCACTGAGCTCCAGGTTTACTGAAAAATTCTGTCTCCAAAATCAGGTAGAGAATAATCAAGAAAGATATTTGATATCAGTATCTGGCTTCCACGCAAACATGTCAATCCCCATTTCCATACATGCATGTGGTCACTAACCTATCACATACTTCACTGTTCACTGTGTGTGATAAATAAGGGCAGGGAGTTTTTCAGTGTAGTCTCATTTTAACTCTCATCCCATTGAAAGGGTCATTAAAACAACTTTGTGGTTCTCAATGGTCCCAAGGATGAGACTATTTAATACTCTTTCTCATGTTTTTGTGACCTTTAACTATAATGTTATTTTTGATAATTTTCTAATTTTGTGACTTTATGCATACCAATGTACATATGTTTTCCTAAGGTATTGAGTAACCACTAGGAAATAGTCATTGAACCCCCAAATGGATCTCAACCCACAGGTTCAGAACCACTGCTACAAATATTGGAAAACTTTCAGTAGCCATAATTGGGTAAGCTAATAACTAGGAAGCGATCTTCCTGAGATGGAAGATTATTATATAAGGTGACAGATTCATCCTCATGAAGGAAGACTGTAAAGGAATTAGTTTTAGGAAAGATTGATATGCCTTTCCTATTATTATTAAGCTTATGTAGTAGTCATTAAGTAATAGCCCACCCTTTGGAGCAGATCTCTGCAGATCTATGAAGATGTACATTTCTTGTGATAATTCTATATAGACAAATAGATGACTTAAGTCTTAATGATGATCCTAAAAGTATTCCTAATATTAAAACAGTAATTATTAAGCTCTTTTATAGTGGGACTGCTATTAGGTCCTTTTCTGATTGTGTCATTTTCAAAGTATCCCTTTTCCTTCCTGAGACTTCCACCTAGCAGGCTGAAAGCTAGAGCCCAGCAATCCTGGCCACATCACTTAATCTTCTGCTGTAAGTCTAGAGGTGTCAGTCTCCTGAGCCAGCAGACTTTTACCCTTAGAAAGAACAAGAATCTTTTAAGAATTTTTTAGGAATTATCATCAGCATGTAAGTACAGTTAGAGAGATACAAAGTCCTCAGAGCCTTAGACTTTAGAGTCATCACTGGAGTCCTACTCTGCACTCCACTATGTCCAGCAGAAAACAACAAAGTGACATTTATTACTCTGCAGAAATACTGATGGGACTGGAGTGATAGCCCAATACTTAACAGCATTTGGTGCTCTTATAGAAGACACATATTTGGTTTACAGTACTCATGCTAGGGGGTCACTTTAGATCCAGGGAATCTGTCACCCGCTTATGGACTCTACAGGCAGGGCACACATGTAGTGCTGCTCCTACATACATTCATGGAAAGACATACCAATAAATCTTAAAAGAATTATTGCTCTCTTTAACTCTGATGATACCAAGTATAATGCTAACACAGGGAAATATTTATGATGCTATTAGGATAACAGTACTGTGTATATAAAACAGCATAAAACAGCTGTAAATATGAACAGGTAGTCCAGTGATATTAGCCTGGAATCCCAGCTACTTTAGAGAAGAGGCAGGAAGATTACAATTTTAGGGTCCACCTACCAATGTAGTGAAGTTCAGGCAAGCCTGAGCCACTTAGTGACCTGATTTCATATTGCATCATCCCCTATTGAGATTTTAATGATGGTGAGGTGCAGTGCAGGGGTTTAGCATACCAGCTGATCTTGAAGAGTATCTGAGTTCAGTTACCAGCATCCATATCAGATGGCTCACAATCACCTGTAATTTCACTAGAATGGCAACTAATAACTTCTTCTGGGTATCTAGGTACCAGACATGTATGTTGTGCACCCATACATGTACACTCATACACACAATAAAAAATAAAATAAATAAGTAATAAATGAGATTTTTGACATATATAAAGACAAAACATAAAAAGGGGATGATGCTCCCAGGTTCCTTCTGCACCTGAGAGCTGACCTTGTACTACAGTCTTCAGTACTCCAATCCCCCCTGCAAAGAAACCTTGTCCACCAGAAGTGTTGACACACTCAATCTCACAGGTGGAACCACTACTACCTCCAAAATACCTGGGAAAATGAGGACCTACCAGAGTTCAGTGGACCTAGAAACTAAAGCACAGCCAGGAAAATGACCCTTCCTGTTTCCATCTGCACCCTGAAGATGACCCTGTGATACACACTTCACCACCCCAATGCTGTCCACAAAACCTTGACCCCCAGGAATGTTGACACATCCAGACTCAAGACTCTTACGAGGGAAAATTTCCAGTCAGAGACTGCAAGACCAGCTAATACTAGAGATAACCAGATGGTGAGAGGAAAACTCAAGAATGTAAGCAATAGAAACTAATGCTGCTAGGCATCAGCAGAAAACCATTCTTTTACTGCAGCAAGCCCTAGATAACCCAACATACCTGAAAAGCAATATTCTGATCTAAAATCACATCTCATGATAACAGAGATCTTTAAAGCGGACATAAATACATCTTTTAAAGAAATACAGTATAACAGAGGTAAACAGGTAGAAACCCATAACTCCCTTAAAGAAATACAAGAAGTACAACCAAACACGTCAAGGAGATGAACAATACCGTTCACAATCTAATAATAGAAATAAAAATAATAAATAGGGGTTGGGGTTTAGCTCAGTGGTAGAGCGCTTGCCTAGGAAGCACAAGGCCCTGGGTTCGGTCCCCAGCTCCGAAAAAAAAAATAAGAAAGGGAGACAACCCTGGAGATACAAAATCTAGGAAAGACATCAGGAGTCATAGATGCATGCATCAACAACAGAATACAAGAGATAGAAGAAAATCTCAGGTGTAGAATATACCATAGAAAACATTGATACAATAGTCAAAGAAAATGCAAAAATCTCCTAACCCCAAACATCCAGGGTATTCAGTACACAATGAAAACACCAAACCTAAGAATAATAGGCATAGTAGAGTGCCAAGATTCCGAACTCAAGGGTCCAATGAACACCTTAAACAAAATTATAGACTTAACCTAAAGAAAATGCTGCCCATAAACATAAAAGAACCCTACAGAATGCAAAATAGAATGGACCAGAAAAGAAATTCTTGCACTGGAGCTGCAGGTCCCCAGACAACGCCAGGACCTGAAGGGACCAGATCAACAGTTCTCTGCACCCAAATCTGATGGGAGGGAGAGCTAAACCTTCAGAGAGGCAGACACGCCTGGGAAGCCAGAAGAGACTACACTCTGCCACAATTCTGACTCAGAGAAAAACGCCTAATGCCATCTGGGACCCCGGTGCACAGGGGCTCCCGAAAAAGGCTGCACAGGCCCTCCTGGTTGCCGCCCTAACGGAGAGCTCAAAGGCAACACCCCAAGAGCAAATATGAGCCACAGGACAACAGGTAAGACCAACTTTTCTGCTCCAAGCGACCTGACTGGTGGTTTCAGGACACACAGAGGCAAAATTCCTCTGGGACCGGACACTTCCAGTTTTTAGCTGGATTCCCAACCTTGCTGATCCTGGCCCGCAGCTCACTGCTCCCAAACCCCTTGGGAGGGAGAGCTCACCACACGGACACGTGTGTCCCCCTGAGACTTCAGAGCAGGACAGACTACCAATACTGCCCACCCCTGCCCACATCCCTGGCCCAAGAGGAAACTGTATATGGTCTCTGGGAACCTGAAGATAGGGGCACTGGAGCTGCAGGTCCCCTGCGCCCCAGACACCACCAGGACCTGAAGGGACCAGATCAACAGTTCTCTGCCCACAAATCCCCTGGGAAGGAGGGCTAAACCTTCAGAGAGGCAGACACGCCTGGGAAGCCAGAAGAGACTACACTCTGCCCACATTTCTGACTCCAGAGGAAAACACCTAATGCCATCTGGGACGCCGGTGCACGGGGACTCCCGGAAAAGGCAGTGCAGGCCCTCCTGGATGCCACCTTCACAGAGAGCTCAAAAGCAACACACCACGAGCGAACTTGAGCCTCGGGACCACAGGTAAGACCAACTTTTCTACTCCAAGCGACCTGAGTGGTGGTCTCAGGACACAGGCCCACAGGAACAGCTGAAGACCTGGAGACAGGAAAAACTACACACCCTAAAGCAGAACACTCTGTTCCTATAACTGGCTGAAAGAAAATAGGAAAACAGGTCTACAACACTCCTGACACACAGGCCTATAGGACAGTCTAGCCACTGTCAGAAATATCAGAACAAAGTAACACCAGAGATAATCTGATGGCGAGAGGCAAGCGCAGGAACCCAAGCAACAGAAACCAAGACTACATGGAATCATTGGAGCACAATTCTCCCACCAAAGCAAACACGGAATATGCAAACACACCAGAAAAGCAAGATCTAGATTTAAAATCATATTTGATCATGATGCTGGAAGACTTCAAGAAAGAAATGAAGACCTCCCTTAGAGAAACGCAGGACAACATAAATAAACAAGTAGAAGCCTATAGAGAGGAATCACAAAAATCCCTGAAAGAATTCCAGGAAAACACAATCAAACAGTTGAAGGAATTAGAAATGGAAATAGAAGCAATGTAGAAAGAACACAGGGAAACAACCCTGGATATAGAAAACCAAAGGAAGAGACAAGGAGCCATAGGTACAAGCACCACCAACAGAATACAAGAGATATAAGAAACAATCTCAGGAGCAGAAGATTCCATAGAAATCATTGACACAACTGTCAAAGATAATGTAAAACAAAAAAAGCTACTTGTCCAAAATATACAGGAAACCCAGGACTCATTGAGAAGATCAAACCTAAGGATAATAGGTATAGAAGAGAGTGAAGACTCCCAGCTCAAAGGACCAGTAAATATCTTCAACAAAATCATAGAAGAAATCTTCCTTAACCTAAAGAAAGAGATGCCCATGAACATAAAAGAAGCCTAAAGAACCCCAAATACATTGGACCAGAGAAGAAACTCCCCCCATCACATAATAGTCAAAACACAAAATGCACAAAATAAAGAAAGAATATTAAAAGCAGTAAGGGAAAAAGGCCAAGTAACATATAAAAGCAGACCAATCAGAATCACACCAGACTTCTCACCAGAGACTATGAAAGCCAGAAGATCCTGGACAGATGTCATACAGACCCTAAGAGAACACAAATGCCAGCCCAGGTTACTGTATCCTGAAAAACTCTCAATTAACATAGATGGAGAAACCAAGGTATTCCATGACAAAACTAAATTTAAAAAATATCTTTCTACAAATCCAGCGCTACAAAGGATAATAAATGGTAAAGCCCAACACAAGGAGGCAAGTAACACCCTAGAAAAAGCAAGAAACTAATCGTCTTGGCAACAAAACAAAGAGAAGTAAAGCACACAAACATAACCTCACATCCAAATATGAATATAACAGGAAGCAATAATCACTATTCCTTAATATCTCTCAACATCAATGGCCTCAACTCCCCAATAAAAAGACATAGATTAACAAACTGGATACGCAACGAGGACCCTGTATTCTGCTGCCTACAGGAAACACACCTCAGAGACAAAGACAGACACTACCTCAGAGTGAAAGGCTGGAAAACAACTTTCTAAGCAAACATTCGCAAGAAACAAGCTGGAGTAGCCATTCTAATATCAAATAAAATTGATTTTCAACTAAAAGTTATCAAAAGAGATAAGGAAAGACACTTTATATTCATCAAAGGAAAAATCCACCTAGATGAACTCTCAATCCTAAATATCTATGCCCCAAATACAAGGGCACCTACATACGTAAAAGTAACCTTACTAAAGCTCAAATCACACATTGCACCTCACACAATAATAGTAGGAGATTTGAACACCCCACCCTCATCAATTGTCAGGTCATGGAAACAGAAATTAAACAGAGACATAGACAGACTAAGTGAAGTCATGAACCAAATGGACTTAACAGATATTTATAAACATTCTATCCTAAAAGGAAAGGATATACCTTCTTCTCACCACCATATGGTACTTTCTCCAAAATTGACCATAGTATCGGTCATAAAACAGGCCTCAACAGATACAGAAAGATAGAAATTATCCCATGCATCCTATCAGACCACCACGGGCTAAAGCTGGGCTTCAATAACAATAAGGGAGGAACGCCCACATATACATGGAAGTTGAACAATGCTCTACTCAGTGATAACCTGGTCAAGGAAGAAAGAAAGAAATAAATTAAAGACTTCTTAGCATTTAATGAAAATGAAGGTACAACATACACAAACTTATGGGACACGATTAAAGCTTTGCTAAGAGGAAAACTCATAGCTCTGAGTTCCTGCACAGAGAAACAGGAGAGAGCATATGTTAGCAGCTTGACAGCACACCTAAAAGCTCTAGAACAAAAAGAAGCAAATATACCCAGGAGGAGTAGAAGACAGGAAATAATCAAACTCAGAGCTGAAATCAAACAATTAGAAACAAAAAGGACCATAGAAATAATCAACAGAACCAAAGGTTGGTTCTTTGAGAAAATCAACAAATAGATAAACCCTTAGCCAGACTAATGAGAGGACACAGAGAGTGTGTCCAAATTAACAAAATCAGAAATTAAAAGGGAGACATAACTACAGATTTAGAGGAAATTCAAAAAATTGTCAGAATCTAGTACAAAAACCTATATTCAACAAAACTTAAAAATGTGCAGGAAATGGACAATTTCCTAGACAGATACCAGGTACCCAAGTTAAATCAGGGACAGATAAACCATTCAAACAACCCCATAACTCATAACGAAATAGAAGCAGTCATTAAACATCTCCCAATTAAAAAGAGCCCAGTCCAGGCAGGTTTAGTGCAGAATTCTATTAGACCTTCATAGAAGACCTCATACCAATGTTATCCAAACTATTCTACAACATTGAAAAAGATGGAGCACCACCAAATTCCTTCTATTAAACCACAATTACTCTTACACCTAAACCACACAAAGACCCAACAAAGAAAGAGATTTTCAGAGCAATTTCCCTTATGAATATCAACCCAAAAATACTCAATAAAATTCTGGCAAACTGAATCAAAGAGCACGTCAAAACAATCATCCACCATGATCAAGTAGGCTTCATCCCAGGCATGCAGGGATGGATTAACATATGGAAAACCATCAACGTGATCCATTATATAAACAAAATGAAAGATAAGAACCACATGATCACTTAATTAGATGCTGAGAAAGCATTTGACAAAATTCAACACCCCTTCATGATAAAAGTTTTGGAAAGAATAGGAATTCAAGGCCCATACCTAAACATAGTAAAAGCCATATACAGAAAACCAGTCGCTAACATTAAACAAATGGAGAGAAACTTGAAACAATCCCACTAAAATCAGGGACTAGACAAAGCTGCCCACTCTCACCCTACTTATTCAATATAGTTCTTGAAGTTCTAGCCAGAGCATTCAGACAACAGTAGGAGATCAAGGGGATACAGATCGGAAAAGAAGAAGTCAAAATATCACTATTTGCAGATGATATGATAGTATATGAAAGTGACCACAAAAGGTCCAGCAGAGAACTACTAAACCTGAGAAACACCTTCAGCAATGTGGCTAGGTATAAAATTTACTCAAATAAATCAGTAGCCGTCCTCTACACAAAGGAGAAACAAGCCCAGAAAGAAATTCAGGAAACCACACCCTTCATAATAATCCCAAATAATAAAAAATACCTCAGTGTGACTTATCCAAGCAAGTAAAAGATCTGTATGATAAGAACTTCAAGCCTGTGAAGAACGAAATTGAAGAAGACCTCAGAAGATGGAAAGGTCTTCCATGCTCATGGATTGGCAGGATTAATATAGTAAAAATGGCCATTTGACCAAAAGTGATCTACAGATTCAATGCAATCCCCATCAAAATAGCAATCCAATTCTTCAAAGAGTTAGACAGAACAATTTGCAAAATCATCTGGAATAACAAAAAACCCAGTATAGATAAAACTAACCTCAACAATAAAAGGACGTCAGGGGGAATCACTATCCCTGAACTCAAGCAGTATTACAGAGCAATAGTGATAAAAACTGCATGGTATTGGTACAGAGACAGACAGATAGACCAATGGAATAGAATTGAAGACCCAGAAATGAACCCCCACACCTATGGTCACTTGATTTTTGACAAAGGAGTCAAAACTATCCAATGGGAATATGATAGAATTTTCAACAAGTGGTGCTGATTCAGTTGTAGGTCAACATGTAGAAGAATGCAGATCGATCCATGCTTATCACCCTGTACAAATCCTAAGTCCAAGTGGATCACGGACCTCCACATCAAGCCAGACACACTCAAACTAATAGAAGAAAAAGTGGGGAAGCATCTCAAACACATGGGCACTGGAGAAAATTTCCTGAAGAAAATACCAATGGCTTATGGTCTAAAATGAAGAATTGATAAATGGGATCTCATAAAACTGCAAAGCTTTTGTAAGGCAAAGGACACTGTGGTTAGGAAAAAACGGCAACCAACAAATTAGGAGAAGATCTTTACCAATCCTACAACAGAGGGCTTATATCCAAAATATACAAAGAGCTCAAGAAGTTACACCACAGGGAGACAAATAACCCTATTAAAAATGGGGTTCAGAGCTAAACAAAGAATTCACAGCTGATGAATGCCGAATGTCTGAGAAACATCTAAAGAAATGTTCAATATCTTTAGTCATAAGGGAAATGCAAATCAAAACAACCCTGAGATTTCACCTCACACCAGTGAGAATGGCTAAGATCAAAAACTCAGGTGACAGCAAATGGTGGCGAGGATGTGGAGAAAGAGGAACACTCCTCCACTGTTGGTGGGATTGCAGACTGGTACAACCATTCTGGAAATCAGTCTGGAGGTTCCTCAGAAAATTGGACATTGAAGTGCCTGAGGATCCAGCTATACCTCTCTTGGGCATATACCCAAAAGATGCCCCAACATATAAAAAAGACACGTGCTCCACTATGTTCATAGCAGGCTTATTTATAATAGCCAGAAGCTGCGAAGAACCCAGATGCCCTTCAACAGAGGAATGGATACAGAAAATATGGTGTATCTACACAATGGAATATTACTCAGCTATCAAAAACAATGACTTTTTGAATTTCATAGGCAAATGGAGGGAACTGGAAAATATCATCCTGAGTGAGGTCACCCAATCACAGAAAAACACACATGGTATGCACTCATTGATAAGTGGTTATTAGCCCAAATGCTTAAATTGCCCTAGATACACAGAACACATGAAACTCAAGAAGGATGACCAAAATGCGAATGCTTCACTCCTTCTTTAAAAGGGGAACAAGAGTACCCTTGGCAGGGAATAGGGAGGCAAAGTTAAGAACAGAGGCAGAAGGAACACCCATTCAGATCCTGCCCCACATGTGGCCCATACATATACAGCCACCCAATTAGACGTGATGGATGAAGCAAAGAAGTGCAGGCCATCAGGAGCCAGATGTAGATCTCTCCTGAGAGACACAGCCAGAATACAAGAATTCAGCAAATAAATAGGCGAATTCCAGCAGCAAACTACTGAATTTAGAACGGGACCCCCATTGAAAGAATCAGAGAAAGGACTGGAAGAGATTGAAGTGACTCGAGACCCCATATGAACAACAATGCCAACCAACCAGAGCTTCCAGGGACTAAGCCACTACTGAAAGACTATACATGGACTGACCCTGCCTCCAACCACATAGGTAGCAATGAATAGCCTAGTAAGAGCACCAGTAGAAGGGGAAGCCCTTGGTCCTGCTAAGACTGAATCACCAGTGAAAGTGATTGTTGGGGCGAGGGCAGTATTGGGGGGATGTTCAGGGGAACACCCATAGAGAAGGGGCGGGGGAGGGGTTAGGGGAATGTTGGCTGGGGTACGAGGATAGGGAATAACAATCGAAATGTAAATAAGAAATACTCAAGTTAATAAAGAAGAATAGAAGAAAAAAATACAAACTGCAAAAAAAAAAGAAGAAAGAGAAAGAAGAAATTCTTCCTTTCACTTAATAGTCAAAACACCAAATGTACAAAAACAAGAAAAAGTATTAACAGTGTTAAGGGAATATGGTCAAGTAACATATAAAGGCAGACATATGAGAATTATACCAGACTTCTTAATAGCTACTCTAAAGCCCGGACATCTTTGACAGATGTCAGAATGACCATAAAAGATCAAAATACAAGCCCAGGGTCCTCTCAATTATGAACATCTATGTCCCAATTCCAAGTATACCCTCATTTGTAAAAGAAATGTTATTAAAGCTGAAAGAACACATCAAATATCACACAATAACATTGGGAGACTACAGTACCCCATTCTCACCAATGGACTGATCATGGCAACTAAACAGAAACCCAGATAAACTAAGAGAAGTCATGATCCAAATGAATTTAACAGATATCTACAGAATATTTCATTCTAAAACAAAAGGATATACCTTCTCAGCAACTATGGCATGCTTACAAATTAGACCCTACCAGGACTGCCCTCAGAAAGGACCAAGAAGTAGATGAGATAGTCAGATTCAGATATTTATTCCCAGTCAATGGACCAAAGCTGGTGACCCCTGTGGTTGAATTAGTGAAAAGCTTAAAGAAGCTGAAGAGGTCAACCTCATAGGAAGACCAGCAGATTCAACTAATCTGGACACCTGTGATCTCTAAGAAGCTGAGCCACCGACCAGGCAGCATACACCAGCCTAAATGAGGCCCCCAACACATATATAGCAGAGGACTACCTGGTCTGGACTCAGAGATGTACATAACACTCAGGATACTTGAGGCCCCAAGGAGTGGGGAGGTCTGGTGGGGTGGGTGGGTACGGACATCCTCTTGTAGACTGGGGTTGGAGGAGGTATGGGTACAGTCTAGGAGGGACTGGAAGAGGGGTAAAACCTGGACTATAAAAAAGGTTAAAGAATAAATAAATAAATAAATAAATAAATAAAAATGAAAAAGAGCTTACTCAACAAATGGAGTTTGCTCAATTGTCAGTCAGTATGTAAAGTAACGTAAATTGATCCTTTCTTATTTCCTTGTACAAAGCTCAAGTCTAAGGGGATCAAGTACCTCTACATAAAACCAGATACACTGAATCCATTAAAAGAGAAAGTGGGAAAGAGTTTTGAACACATCTGCACAGGGGAAATTTTCCTGAACAGAACACCAATGCTTAGGCTCTTAGATCAACTATAGACAAATGGGATCTCATTAAAATTGAAAAGTTTCTATAAGACACAAGACACTGTCAACAGGACAAAACTTCAAGCTACATATTGGGAGAATATGTTTACCAATCGTACATCATATAGAGAGGGCCATTATGCACTATATACAATGAAATCAAGAAGTTAGACTCCAGAGAACTGAATAAACTTATTAAAAATTGAGTACATACCTAAACAATGAATTCTCAACTGAGGAATCTCAAAGGGCTCAGAAGCACCTAAAGAAATTTTCAACATCCTTAATCATCAGTGAATTGCAAATCAAAACAACCCGGAGATTCCACTTCATACCCGTCAGAGTGGCTAAGATCAAAAATTCAGGTGACAACAGATACTGGACAGGATGGGGAGAAAGAGAAAAACTCTTCTGTTGCTGGTGGGATTCCAAGCTGCTACAACCACTCTGGAAATCAGGCTGTAAGTTACTCAGAAAAGTAATACTACTTGAGAACTCAGCTATATCATTTCTGGGCATGTACCCAAAATACTACTTGAGAACTCAGCTATATCATTTCTGGGCATGTACCCAAAAGATGCTGCAACATAAAACAAGGACACATGCTCCACTGTGTTCACAGTAGTTTTATTTATAATAGCCAGAAGCTGAAAACAACCTAAATGTCCTTCAACAGAGGAATGGATACAGAAAATGTCGTACTTTTACACAATGCTCTACTACTCAGCTATTAAAAACAGTGACTTCATGAAATTCACAGGCAAATGGATGGAACTAGAAAATAACATCCTAAGTGAGGTGACCCAGTCACAAGGGAGCAAACATGATATGAACTCAATGATAAGTGCATTATAGGAAAAAAGCTCAGAACTCCTGCATTACAACTCACAAATAGATGCGTGTAGATGCTTCTGTTCTACTTAGAAGAAGAAAGAAAATAATCTGAGGAGATAGAGCTAGCGAGCAACCTGAGAGGGAGGGAAAAGAGGGGTGTGATAGGAAACTAGGGAGAAGTACAGAGTCAGGAAATTCAATGGCAGTATACGGCAGTGAGGGATGGGGGACTGGAGGTATCCACTACAATGTCCCAGATGTTAGGAAAGCAAGATGCTCCCAGGACCCAAAGGGGATGACATTTGCTGAAATATCCAACGAAGGGGCGAGAGAACTTGTAGAGATCATATTCAGAGGTTAGGCACTGCACTTGGTTGGGGGATGGGGCCACCCACCTATCTCAAAAATATTAACCCAGAATTGCTCCTGTTAAGAGGAAATTCAGGTACAAAGTGTGGAACAGAGATGAAAGGAAAGGCCATCCAGAGACTGACCACCTGGGGATCCATCCCATCTGTAAACAACAAACCCAGACAATATTGCTGATGCCAAGAAGTGCTTGCTGATGGGAGTGTGGTATAGCTATCCCATGAGAGGCTCTACAGAAGCCTGACCAATACAGAGGAGAATGCTCACAGCCAACCAACGGACTGTGCAGTACTGGAATCACCATACCTGTACCAGCTCCTACTCTCTCATGGTCACTGTAATAAAAACATTGTTGAGGTCCATTTTCAGTGTGCTCAGAACTCAGAGATCATAGAATCACATATTGAAATCAGCAGGCCCTAGGCTCCCCCCATCTCCTTTAACAGGGGACTGGAAGTTTGCAGAGTTGCAAAGTTACAAGCAGTCTCTCCCTTGTGACTGAAGCTGCAAACACAAAAGGAGGCAGCCTCAACAATGAATATTCCTTAGATAAGGTTTTGCTTCCTGAAGGAACCTGATGATGGAATTTGGGTAAGTATTTAAATGCCAGAATATGGGAAAGAGAATTGGGAAAGTTGGTGTCTGGGATATGATGCAGTTGCTGCACACACAAACTCACAGTAGCTGGGGTTCCTGAACAAGATCAAACTTGTCAACACCCTAGCTGGATGGAAGAGGGAGTGACAAGGTCCCACTCCTCACTGAGGAGCTAATGGCAGTTGATTGCTACTGAGAAGTAGAACCATACTTCCATGAGGAGGAGACAACCCTGGTACTTGCCAGTTTTCAAGTGACCCTACATATTTCAAGTGACACACACATGTTATATATTACATATTTCATATCTTGAAATTCCATGATGGAGTTACATACTTTAAGTGAGAAACAACAAAGTGGGGAATTCAAGTTGGAAGAGAATAATAATTGGCAAGAGGGAGAGGGAGACAGGGAGTCAGTCAGTAGAGTGAGAAACCCCAACAGGTCTAATTAAAAAATATAAAATAATTCAGGCAGCAGTGGCACACATGTTTGTTCCCAGCACTCAAGAGGCAGAGGCAGGATCGTCTGTTAGTTCCAGGATATCCTGGTCTACAGAGTGAGTTGCAGGACAGCCAATGCTACACAGATAATACTTACCACAAAGCAAAGCAAAGCAAAGCAAACCAAACCAGAAAAAGTTCATCATGGTGGTACACACCTTTATTCCAAGCACTCAGGAGCTGGAGGCAGGTGTATCTTTGAGTTTGAAGTAGGCCAGGGCAACAAAATTAGACACTGTCAGGGTTGAGGATTTAGCTCAGTGGTAGAGCACTTGCCTAGCAAGCGCAAGGCCCTGGGTTCGGTCCCCAGCTCCAAAAAAAAAAAATTAGACACTGTCTCAAAAGAAAGGAAGGAAGGAAGGAAGGAAGGAAGGAAGGAAGGAAGAAAGAAAGAAAGAAAGAAAGAAAGAAAGAAAGGGGGGAAGGGAGGGAGGGAGGAAGGAAGGAAGGAAGGAAGAAAGGCAGGCAGACAATCAGGCAAGCAGGAAATAAAAAGCAAAAGAGAATAACAACAACAACAACAACAAAACCAAACATCAGCTAGCAACCAGAAATAGGGACAGTTACAACTTTCCATCCAATCAAACAGGTGATTTTTGTTTATTTGTACAAAATCTTGAAAAACGACATTCTTCACCTCCCATTTTTGTTTATTTAATGAGTGTTTGTTTCCAACTTTGGAGACCAAAGGCAGGGTCTTGAGCAGGTTAGACAAGTGTGGTTAATACCCAGGTAAACCTTCAACCCCTAAGAGAAAGTTTGAAAGCTAACTTTATTAGGGACTTTATCAGGTGAAATAAGACTTCATATTCCAACATTTTTACCAGTAAGTTGAGTCAAAAAAAGTCATCTTGTCCCTATAGAAATTTACACACACACACACACACACACACACACAGAGAGAGAAACACACAGAGACAGAGAGACAGAGAGAGACAGAGAGACATAGAGTGAGCTGTCACAGGAGTAGAGGGTTCAGAGGATGCACAAGCACACAGAGTGCCAGAAACCCTGTGTTTAAAGCACACGCTTCATGCCAGAAAAGGTATTAGATATTTAGTATGAAAACACAGCCGCCTATTAAAAAATTTTGTTGTTTTAGTTTTGGTTTTTGTTGTTGCTATGGTTTTGTTGTAGCCTTGGCTGTCTTTGAATGCACTGTATAGACCAGGCTAGTCTTCAACTCAAGTAGCCTTCCTCTGGTGGGATGGAGTACATTTTTTGACAATACGAGTATTTTCTTATTTATTTATTTATGCATTCATTTTTTATATTTCTTTTAAACTAGACCTTATAGGGCTTTTCACAGAATCTACTGATTATTTTTACTCTAATTTCTTTCTATCCTTCATTACTATTTCATCTGTTTTTGTTGGTGGGCTCAAGAGCCATCATGCAAGGCTAAATATTTTTTTTTATGTTGGTCAACACTATCCTACTGCTGTTAATTTCCTGACTTTGATATACTGTGATACTGAACAACATTTTTATTTTCAGAACACAAACCCTGAGTTATTTGTGGTAAACATCAGAGGTAAATTTGCAGGGTGTCTGTTACAAAATGACAAGCTATGAGGTTTTCAACTACAGAAATTCAGTTAGAAATGTGGGTTGACTGGGAGCATGCTCGCCTAGAATGTACAGAGCTCTGGATTCCACACACAGCAACATAGAAAATCTATTGTGATGGTCCACACCTGCAACAGCAGAACTTGGATAGTGAAAACAGGTGGATTAGAAGTTCAAGGTCATCCTTCTCTACACAGTGATTGTCAGCTAGCCCACTGTCCTTAAGACTCTGTTTTAAAAAAACCAAACTCCAATAACAACAAAATCACTAAGAATTGTGTTGCCTTACTAAATGTGAGGCAGGGTCAGCAGTTTCACACGCCCTTCCTCAGAGAACCCCTGGCCTGCACACTCTGATCCCCTTCTTTCCTGAAAAACTTTGTTGTCTCTTTTAGCTACTTAACTCCAGTATCTGCCTTGATTATCACATTAAATTTTCCTGGTGTCACAGTCTCCACATGGTTACCCTTAGACAACCAATTACATCTACAGAAATATCTTTTTATCCCTTTTTGAGGTATTAGACTTCAGGGGTTTAATACAGTTGTTTAGCATAGGAACCGTAACTCAACACAACAGCCAACCCATTTTTATTGATATGTAACCAATCTTTGCCCATGCATTTACCTCCTAGTCTAAGGGGGAAAAGGTGAGCCTTTAAAAGGTAAACTCAGGTGAAGGGTACAGACACAAATGTTGGATGTGATCATACCTGCCTGTACCTCTGTGGGTTCTCCTGATTCTAGGCCTAACACTCATTAACATAAATATATAAATATATCTCTATCATCTCCTTTTTTGGTGTCCAACCATCATAATACATACACACTATTTACTTTTTCTTTGTATCTGGGAGGACTAAAGAATACCTTCTCCTCCAAGGTCTCCAGCCCAGCCAAAAATCTCATGTGGTCCATTTACTTACTTTGAAGTCGGGAAAAGCAAGATAAAGTCTGTAGTCTTGTTTGTGGATCCAGCTGGAACAGTTGTTGGAAGATTCAGACTAGTAATGATTTTTGTAGACCTATTTCAAAAAAGAAAAGATTAAATACATAGTTTAAGTACCACAGTACTGCAAATTGTTTTTACTCTCCTGCTAAAGCAAGTCCAAATAACCAGGATACAAACTGGTTCTGGTTTGCCTACACATGAGGGAGGAAAAAAACAGAAGAAAAACGATGCACATACACCCACTCCTCAAATAACAAAGCAAATAAAAGCATACAAGGAAAAAGGAGCAGAAGTCAAGATTTTCAGACTCACTGCCCTAGGACTTCCAAGTCAACCCTTAGTATATGACAGCTGCAACTAGTTACAAAAAATCTTTGGTGCTATGTGATTGGTCAATGCATCACTCCCTCTCATTGGTGGTGGGGAGAAGGGGTTGGAAAATGGAGGAAGGATAGGATTGATGTTGGAAGATTGTTGTTGCTCTAAACCCTTAGAAACTGGTCTTTACAGATAGTGGATATTGCACTGAATCTGGTTATGTAGGCCTCTGGATGGCCACCAGATAAGGAATCTCTAAGGCTGTACAGATGGATCGCTTCATGCCATCATTATGAGTTGTTATCATTTTATGTGTGTCTCCATTACCTAGCTTAAACGTGCCTGATAAATTAGGATAGGCAGACGTTCTGTCTCATCCACCCTCCTTTCCTCACATAATCCAGACTAGGATGGAAATCAGGCTCCTCCAGTCTCAGAATTTGGACTGCTAAGACTACAGTTAGGTAAAAAAACTTGTTGCTAAATTTCAAGTTCGAAGTTTGATTACCATGGCTCTTCCTTTCTCTGGCTTAGATGGCCAATGTCAACACAACACAAGGTTTTCTTTCACACACACACACACACACACACACACACACACACACACACACACACACAGTTTGTTTTAAAAATGTTATCATAAATGATCTTTGCTTTCAGCATGAGATTTTTGGTGATTATGTTTTGGGTCTCTTTATTGGGTTATTTTTTAATTTACAAAGACCTGGTTGTATAAAGAGATGTTACATCTTTTGTATTTTCCTCTTTTAATTCTACCAGGAGTACCATCAGTTTTCCTTTGTTGTGTATGATAGGGAGGAGTCACAGTCACCCCTGGTACCCAGCACAATGGTTAATTTTAGCAGATAGCTGCAGGTGGGAACAGGTTCTCAATGATGGTTACAGATGCCCAGGTGATTCTAGCCTTCTGAATCATGTGTTAATAATCTAGACCAGTGGTTCTCAACCTTCCTAATGCCATCTTGCTGTCCTTCCATGAGCATTTGTGATATATCTCAGATTTACGTGGAACCTTGGCATGAGATAACATAGTTTACTCTCCAATGTAATTTACGGCATCTTTATATGAAGTTGAAATTGTGTATAGAGTATTCCTTGACTACTGTGCCCTCCAGATCTCTTGCTATGAGTTTCTTTACTGATGCCCAGGAGTTCTGATATTATCAGCCACTGTAGAGCATTTTTCAATAAGTAGATGCTGTGAAAACCTGCATTGAGCAAGATGTCTGGGGTGCCCAGTCTAGCTTAGAAGTGTGCAGGTGTAACAGTGTTCTTTTTTGATATGTTCTCCTGAAGATCACTTGCATTTAGGGATAGCTATGAATGTGATGCATTATAAAATTGTGAACTTAAACCACCTCATACCCACAAAAATACACACACACACACAATTAAAATTTTAAAAATTCAGATTAAAACAAAGCAACAAATTAAAAATAGATTTTGAAAGCTTTCTGATATTATGAAGATTTCATCGAAATGATTAACCAACTTGGAATTGTGAGTAGGAATAAATGAAAATCACACTTCCATATATGAGACAATAGAGTCCAAAAAGAAAGGGGAAAATTTGCATGTCATTTTGGAAAATGACATAAAGTATACAAAAGACCAGAATTATTAAAATTAATGATATTGACCTTGAGTACTAGAATACTTTTTGTTTTTACTTGTTGTAGTGAGCAAAAAATTGAAAGTAAAAATTTGAAATCCACAAATGACACTATCAAAAGGGACCATGTCTTTAGAGGCATGACAATCTGACAATCTGTCTTTAACAGATATTAAACACTGTCCTAAATTTCTAATTCTTGCATTTTTAAAATGTTCATTTGTATTTGTTTTTATGTACATTGGTGTTGTGCTTACATGTCTGTTTGAATGAAAGCATAGGGTTGCTCAGAACTGGAGTTACAGGTAGTTGTGAGCTGCCCTGTGGGTGTTAGGAATTACATGAGTATACAGTACTCTTAACTGATGCCCCATTTCTCCAATCCCCTAATTATTGTTTATACAATTTCTAGTCATGTTTCTATGCTTATCCTCCAGAGTCCATGTAATCTCTGTCTTCATTTATTTATGCTTTTACCACCTATTCCCATATTTTCCCTTCATTTCAGTTTACTTAGGTATTTAACATTGATATCTTAAAATATGTTGGGTTTATGTTTGTTCATTTTCTATATTATTTCCTTAAAATATGTTTCAAGAAAGTTTCTCATGTAGCTCAGGTTGGTCTTGAGCTCTCTGCAAAGCTGAAGATGACTTTGAACCCCTGGTTCTCCTCTGTCTCATTACATGCTGGGATTGCAGGTAAATACAACCAACCCTGGGATTGCACATGATATACACCATCAACCCTGGCTTATGAAAAACTGGGGCCTTAAACCCAGGACCGCCTGTATACTGGACAAGCACTCTACTGAACTGCATTCCAAATCCTCAGTTTTCTTTTACTTACTATTAATATTTATTTCCTTTCATTTAATTACTTATTAATTTATGTTCCTTGATTATTTTCATTGTGTGCATTCATTGAACATGACTGTGTTACAAAGGGACATTTGCATGTAAGCATGTAATACATAACCATTTTCTCTCCCATACTGCCATACACTCTCGTTTATTGCCTTTCCTCTAATTTTTTAAATTTTGTAAAAAAATTGATCTTCCAAAATTTGTGAGCATTGGTGTTTTTTCTGCCTGTATGTCTGTACACTATACACATCCAGTGTCTGCAGAGACCTGAAAAGCATGGCTTATCCCTGGAGATTGGCTATACATATGATTGTGAGCTGTCATATGGTGTTGGGAAATCGAAATCTTGTTCTCTGCAAGAACAAGTACACTTACATACTGAGCCATCTCTCCAAGATTTCTTTTAAAGTAGTTATAAGTAACCAATACAGTAATATATACAAACATGCATGCATGTGTATACACACACACACACACACACACACACACACACACACAATATTTATCTTTTGTTTGAGCTTAGCCTTTAATGGCTGAGACATCTCTATCCTTCAACCCCCAGTCTGTTCTGCCTACAAATGTACAAGGATAATGATGGAGCAGACATTGAGAGAATTGCCAGCCAATGACAGACCGAACTTGAGATGCATCCAATGCAAAAAAGCCAAACCCTGACTTTATTAATGATATTGCTATGCTTGCAGACAGAAGTGTAGCATAACTGTCTCATGAGAGAGGCTTTATCTACCCATTGTTGGAAAGAGATCTAGAGACCCACAACTGAACATTAGGCAGAGTATGCTTTATTTTAAGGAAGAGTGGAAGGTAGGATTGAATGAGCTGATTGGGTCAAGGGCACTACAAGAAGACATATGGACTCAAGTAACCTGGGACCATGGCAATTCACAGAGACTGCACCACCAACCAAAGAATATGCATGGACTAGACTTAGCCTCCACCCAGCCCACAAGTGTAGCAGATGTGCAGCTTGATCTCTATGTGGGTCTCCTAACAATTGGAGTGGGGACTGTCTCTGAGTATATTGCCTTCTACTGTATCCCCATCCCCCAGTCGGGCTCTGTGGGAAGGCCTCAGTGGGGAAGGATGGAATTAGTCCTGCTGAGACACTTCATGTCTCAGGTGTCAGTGGTATCCGAAGGGAGGGGTTCCCATTCTCTTAGGAGGAAGGGCTTGGTAATAAAAGGAGGTATTTGTGAGGGTGGGACTTAGGAGAGATATGGGGGGGGAGTGTGAATGTTACATAAAGTGAATAAATAAATAATGGGAAATATATAAACAAAGAAAAATATTTATTTTCTTATTTGTGTGCATGTACCTGTGTGGAGGGTGTTTGACCATTTGAATGTGAGTGATGTGTTCATAAAAAGTTAGAGGCGGGTGGGGACTGAGGCATCCCCTTCCCTCTGAGGGACTAGCCACAGGATGGCATAGTGTAGAATAGAGTTTATTCAGGGCATGTGGAGAGGAGTTAAGAGGATGGTAGGGGAGAGAGAGAGAGAGAGAGAGAGAGAGAGAGAGAGAGAGAGAGAGAGAGAGAGAGAGAGAGAGAGGGAGAAGAAGAAGGAGGAGGAGGAGGAGGAAGAGGAGAGAAAAGAAGAGAAGAGAAGAGAAGAGAAGTAGAGAAGAAGAGAAGAAAAGGGAGTAGAGACCAGCCATGAGCAAGTGGAGAGAGACTGGCAAAGGGAATGGGGAGAGGGATGGGAATGGGTCAAATGTGGAAGTGGTAAAGAGCAAGAGAGCAAGAGAGCACCAAGAATAAAAGAAAAAGGAGGGGGCAAGCAGCCCCTTTTATAGTGTCAGGCATGCCTGGCTGTTGCCAGGTAACTGTGGGGGTGGAGCTTAGATGGAATGCTAACACCCTTAACTTCATACAACATCTCCATTTTGCACCCTTCTGCCTATCATTCTGTTTCATTAAGCATTGTGAGAGTCCTTATTAGGGTCACCATCATAGACTGCAGGAAGTTTTCATTGCACTGGGTTTCCTCACAGGCCCCAAGTGTGCTGAGTTGTCTATTTAACATATCAAAGCAGGAATGGTTATAAGGTTCTCCCAGTATCTCTAAGTTCTTACCTGTTACAGGATATGGCTGACCTTCTCAACTGTCTACTCTGAAGTCTACAGTCTGGGGATTGGGCTGCTGTTTCCATAGAGGGGACTTCCTATAGCTGGCAATTCTCTCTTATCCCTTTTAAAATTGCCCTTCTATATTATATCTAGAAACAGACATATATTTTTTCATTTTTATTTTATTCTTGCTCATTCATTAATCATTGTAGTTAAAACCTTAAATTAATGGAACTGAACCTCCTTCTATAATAAGTCTGTTAACTATAAATCAGAGAGACCAAAAGTTTTCCCTTTGCCATTCTGAGGATCTAAAACTCTTTCTTCTGTCTGCGAGTGTCTGTATACACAAAAGATAGTAGTGACTTCCTTACAATCACAACCTCTGAGGAAGTTGCCTGGGCTTGTTCTCATTGCAATGACATTGTCCTGGTTTGTTTGATACACATTTTTGAGTATTTTAACACTAGCTTTTGTGGTAGGTTGATGCTGGCTAAAGATTTACTTTGTATCTAGTGCTATACTTGCCATGGTGGAGAAGACTTTGCATTCTTGTACAAAATGAATTGACGGGATTTAACAATGTATATTGTGAACTACATTCCTTAGTCAGACAGGTGTTAGAATTGTTACAAAATTACTATGCACTGGCCTACCACCCCACCCTCCAATGCCTCTTTATTATTGTATATATTTATGGAGATTTACATGCTTAATGGGCAGCATACTGATCTGGATTTCTCTGTCTCAGCACATTTTCCACCCAGGCAGAGGTACACAAAATATTTGTGGATATGAGATGGATGCAATTGTTTTTTCAATGTTCTAGTTGTCAGTTTGTTTTTAAGTCTCTGTCCAGTTAATCATAACCAGGACATTAACCTTTGTCTCAGTATCCTTGTGATAATTTCAGGGCTAATGTATGACATAGAATCTGCTGTTCTGCTATCAGAGTATTTGTGATTATCTCTAGAACACTGACTATAAAATATTTCCTTGTAAATATCAAAGGGGAACACTGTGGAAAAGAAGGTTCCTCCTCAGCATGATAGGATACATGTGGTTATTGATTTCTGGCAAGGAGCAAACATCTTCAGCTGTAGAGTGATAGGTTTTTAACCTGGAAAAACAAGCTGAGGTGCCTATTTAAGATATCAAAGAAGACCTGTTCCCCATGTACCCCCTGCATCCCTCAGGCCCCAACTGTTAAAAGGTCCTCAGGGCTGGCATAAACAGCATTGTATCATCTGGCGAACCCTTCCTAATCTTCTAGAAGCAATAACAAGTTTCTGGGAGATGGATGAATATCTTAATAGAACTTCTGCAAAGTTGGAAGGAATAGAGGTCAGGTGATATGACTCATATGCCCATGATGGGAAGGGTCTTATAAGACATAGTTGCCTTCAGTTACCCATACTTCAGAAGTAAGCTCCCACCCTTACATTTAAAAATTCATTGGATTGGGCTGGAGAGATGACGCAGAACTTAAGAGCACTGACTATTCTTCCAGAGGTCCTGAGTTCAAATCCCAGCAACCACATGGTGACTTACAACCATCTATAATCAGATCTGATGCCCTCTTCTGGTGTGTCTGAAGACAACTACAGTGTACTTATATATAATAAATAAATAAAAAATTATTTCCCTTAAAAAATAGATTTCCCTTGTCACCCAGTTGGCCCCAGATATTAGAAAAAAGAAATTAAAAAAATTGGATTCAGAATAGATTGAGTGGAAATATTTCTTTCCTCTGACACGGATGTACCTACAATTGGAAGAATATATATTCATGAAACAGCACATTAATTTTTTCATTAATTAATTTATTTTTCTCTTTACATCATGATTGCAGCACTCCTTCTCTCCTCCCAGTCCCAAACTTATATACCCTTCTCCATTCCCTCCACCCTGTCTTCTCAGAGACAGGACTGATCCCTACCATGGGTACCAATCCACCTTCCCCTACCCAGGTAGATTAAATTATAGCACCAATAAGGACATCCACCACAACTAAGGTCAGATAAGGCAAGCCAGCTTGGAGGAAGGAATTCAAAGTTAGGCAACAAAGTCAGAGAGAGCCCTCCCCCAAATCCAATTATTAGGAGACCCAAGCTGCACATCTGCTACATATGTGTAGGTGAGCCAAGGTTCATTCAGCCCATGTATGTTCTTTGGTTGGTGATTGAGTCCCTGTGAGTACAGTTGGACCGAAGTTTATTGACTATGTAGGTCTTCTTGTGGTTTCTTTGACATCTCTGGCTACCTGAATCCTTACCTGCCAGGTTTCCTGACAAGAATTGTTGAACTCTATTTATTGTTTGGCTATAGGTCTCTGCTTCTGTTTCCATTAACTACTGAATGAAGCTGTTAAGATGAAAGGAAACCACTCTCAGAAGACAGCTGTACTAGACATAACAATGTAACCTTAATTATGTCTAAGACTGGCTTTTTCCCATGGGATGGATTCCAAATTCGGCCAGCCATAGTTCTGTCATTCCCATCAAACTCCGTTCCATCTGTATACTTGCACATATTTTAGGTAGGACAAATTTGGTATTGAAGATTTTGTGGGTGGGTTGGTGTCCCCTTACTTCCAATGGAAGTTCTTCCTGGCTAAAGCAGGTGGCCACTTCCGTCTCCATATCCTCCATGGCTAAGAATCTCAGCTAATCACCTATACTTTGATTAGTATTCCAGTTAAAATTATTGGTTCACTATCTAACCAGAATAGAAGAATTTCTTGATACATAATTAGTGCCTGATCTGGGCTAAGAGGTATTTGTTCCTGACTTCTCCAAAACAAGTATACTTTGTCAATAGTCTGCCAGGAATCAGCCCTGGTGGGGTCTTCTTTCTTGTTCATTTTCTTGAGGCAGCAGAGGGGGAAGAGCCTCAGTGAAGGGTTGGACTTGGTCTTTTGAGATATGGAGTAAGATTTTGTCTTATGTGATATTAATAATAATAAAATAATATAATAATAAAATGTTTACTCATCTAAGTCAGTGTTACCTTGCTACTGAAGCTGACCTGCCTTCTGTGATCCTCTGAGGTCAGAAAGTGTAGAAAGAGCAACAGATTTAAGTAAATAGCCTTTGTACTATTTCCACAGTAATTGTGAGGCCCTAATTTTCCACCTGCTAGTAGGATGTATCAGGAAAAATAGGACACTTTGAAAAGTGATAATAGTGTTTATTATTAAGTTGTGAAAATGTTCCTACTAAAGCTATCTAAAAAGGGGGGAAGCAGAACGATCCTAAGTGGGGACAAGGAAAAAAAATCTCTATGGGAGGAAAGGCAAAAATTTTTTAGTAAAAGAAAATTTCTATTCTTACCTCTTTGTCTTCAATACTTATATATCTTTTAGAATACATGATCACATGTTTAAAAGTTCACCACAAGTTCACATAAAAAATCAAATCATGAATTGAAATTGCTTACAACAGAATGTTTATATGCATATCCATTAGGAGTAATTATCTGGCTAAACATCCATCACCTGTCTCACCTTCACAGGTTTAAGGCAGGTTTAAAAACATAACTAAGTAAGACTTGTTATAGTCAGAGCTGCCAGATATGGGTGCTTGGTAGTAAACTTGAGTTCTATGCAAGAGCAGTGTGTCTTCTTAATCTAGAGAGCATCCAATCTTGAAAGCATCCAAGATCTGGTTTTGAATAAGAAATTTTCTAAGTTTCAACATACTCCCAATTATTTCCATAGACTCTAGTCCAAGCAGTGTAGTTAAAGCAAAACTCATCACTCTTCTTACTAAGTGGCAGCACTTTCCACAAACTTCTACAAATGATGTACAATTTCTAACTCAAAGCAGTATTGTGTGAGGGATTCTATTAGTGAGACAAAATGTTAAGAAGATTTTCCCCAGATTTTACAACTGGCAAACAATACAAGTACCACAATGAACACCACCTTGGAAAGAAAAAGAGTATCCACTAAGTTGTGTATAACAGCATTATTTGTTCTCTTGGGTATTCTTCATCTGAACTTTGAAATGAATATTATTCACATTGGCATTCTTGGATCTGCTCTAGAGATTACGCTCTATTTTGGAAAACTAAAATTAATTCATTAAATATGTTATTGTCATATATTATGTATAAAGTGTAAAGTGCAAAAGGCATCAATGCTCATTATATGTGAAACAAGTCACTTTGATACAAACGTTGAATTTCACAGGTTCAAAGTTTCCTTCAATGCTGGGATGACAGGCATGAGAACATTCAACATTTTCTAAATTATGGTAGCATTGACACGAATAATATAGTCACCATTATAGTTTCCTAAACTTGTCTGGTAAGTTGATATTTGCCCTAAAGCTCAAATTATCCAAGATGCAATCCACAGACCACATGGAGTTCAAGAAGAAGGATGACCAAATTGCAGATGCTTCACTCCTTCTTAAAAGGGGAACAAAAATACCCATAGGAAGGGTTGTGGAGGCAAAGTATATAGCAGAGACTGAAAGAATGGCCATTCAGAGTTGCCCTACATGTGGCCCATATTTATATGGCCACCAAAACTAGATACGATTGATGAGGCTAAGATGTACATGCTGACAGGAACCAGATGTAGATCTCTCCTGAGAGACACAAGCAGAGAATGCCAAATGTAGAGGCAAAAGACAGCAGCAAACTGCTGAACCGAGAACAGGACCCCCATCGGATGACTTAGATAAAGGATTGAAAGAGCTGAAGAGACTTGCAACCCTATAACAACAACAATGCCACACAACCAGAGCTTCCAGGGACTAAACCGCTACCCAAAGATTATACATGGATTGACCCTGGGCTCCAACAGCATATGTAGCAGTGAATAGACTTGTTGTGGGCACCAGTGGAATGGGAAAGCCTTGGTACTGCCAAGGTTGAAACTCTAGTGCAGGGGATTGTTGGGGGGAGTAGTAAAGGGGAGGGGTTAGGGGGCTGATGGACAGGAAACCTGGAAAGGGAATAAACACACACACACACACACACACACACACACACACACACACACACACACACATATATATATATATATATATATATATATATATATATATATCTCCAGTAAAAGAAAGAAAATGAATTTGACCCAAGATTGGTACTCCAAGAAAGAAAGAAAGAAAAAAAAAACTATTGATGTTATGAAATAAGTTTTGTACAACATTTCAGGGTGGTTCCTGAAAAGCAAGTATAGAATACATAAAACCTTATACTAGTAAAATTAATTCAAGACAGTGGGACTCTCAGAAGAATCATTGAATGCAATGAACAGAAGTAGAAAGCTAATAGAACTAACTGAGTTAAGGGTTAACTTTTTTCTTTCTGGCCGTTGCCTGACATCTTTGGCCATGTCATTTTTCTTCAGAGATTCACAGGAAAATGCAAGTAGCTGACCTCAAATCTCTTGCAATCACTATTATTTTGGTCACAGGCCTGGGAAAAGAGGAAGCTTGAAATTTTAGGAAGAATTGTAATTCTTGATTGTTTGTGAGATGTTGTTTTCTTTTGAATATCACTTGGCAATAATTATACAATGACTTTTTTTCTACCTGCTTTTGGAGTAGAAATAAAAGATTGGGGTAAGAAAAAGTGAGAGAACATGAGAGGAGCATGAGAAGAGTGAGTGAAAAAAGAATGTGAGGTATGAGGAGAAGTGTGTTTGTGAGTGAAAGGAGAGATAATGTTAAGTGTGTGTGGAGAAGTGTGTGTGAGAGTGAAAGGAGAGAATATGTGGTATGTGTGAAATGTGTTGGAAAAGGGTGTGAAGATTGGGCATGAGCACAAAAGGGGAATGAATAGAGGTGTGAGGCAGTGTGGAAGTTCATGAAAAGAAGAGCACACATAAGAAAACAGAGTGCGCAAGATAGTGCAGAGTACATGCAGCCTCAAGCTGTGAGTGAGTGAGTAGGAGAGAAAGAAAGCAGAGATTGAGAAAGGAGAGAGAAACTTTAAACTTTGAAAAATTGCCTGTCAATTTGTACACAAAAAGTAGCCTTTGTATATTTATTATGTACCTTCCAGATATCCTGGCTTCAGGTTGAGAACTCCGATCCTGTGTCCAGGCTGAACACAGACACTTATATATGATTGACAGCATAGAAGAAATGGAATGAGATTTCCCCAGTAGGGAGTTGGAACTGTGTCACAATTGCATGGAGAAGCAGCCAGTGTAAGTATTGCTGAGTAGTTTGCACAGGAAGAAGATACTCCCCAAATACTTTGTCCTCATCTCAGCTACTTTTGAGACATTCCAGAACTTTAAAGGCAGGATTGAAGACACAAATGTGAGAAAAATAACAGGATCCGAGAAGAAAAAACTCCAACACGAGGAAACCTCTCCATAGGAAAACAAGAAAGTAATCTTGCAACAAACCCTAATCAAGGTAGCTACACAAACACAATTCCAACTCTAACAACAAAATAATAAAAAACAATGATCACTGTTCCTTAATATTTCTTAACATCAAAAGACTCAATCCTCCAATGAAAACACATACACTAAGAGATAGGATACACAGAGAGGATCCAGCATTTTGCTGCATACAGGAAACACATCTGAGTGAAAAAGGCAGTCAATAACTCAGTGGAAAAGGCTGGAAATCAATATTCCAAGCAAATGGTCCCAAGAAACAAAATGCAGTAGCCATTCTAGTATCACATAAAATCAACTTTCAATCAAAAGTTATCAAAAATCAAGGAAGGAACCTTCATATCCATCACAGGAAAATTCCACCTATTATAATTACACCAGAATTCTCCCAAGAGACTATGAAAGGAAGAAGCTACTGGGCAGATTTCATATAGAACATAAGAGAAAACAAATGCCAGGCCAGACCACTATATCCAGCAAAACTCACAATTATTAAAAATGGAGAAACCAAGATATTCCATAACAAAACCAAATTTACACAGTATCTTTCCATGCATCAAGCCCTACGAAGGATAGTAGATGGAAATCTCCAACACAGGGAGGGAAACTGCACACTAGACAAAGCGAGAAAGTAATCTCCTTGGAATAAAGCCAAGAGAGGCACACAAACATAATTCCACCTCTATCAAAACAAACAAACAAACAAACAAACAAAAAGCAAACAAAGAGAAACAACAATCCCTATTCCTTAATATCTCTTAATATCAATGGAATCAATTTCTCAATAGAAAGACATAGACTAATAATCTGGCTATGGAAAAAAAGCACTCAGCATTTTGCTGCATACAGGAAACACAACTCAGTGAAAAAAGACAGACATCACCTCAGAAAAAAGGCTGGAAGACAATTTTCCAAGCCGATGGTCCTAAGAAGCTGGAGTAGCCATTTTAATACAAAATAAAATCAACTTTCAACTAAAAGCTATCACAAAAATAAAGAAGGACATTTCATATTAACCAAAGGAAAAGTCTATCAAGATGAACTCACAAATATTAATGTCTGTGCTCCAAATGAAAAGCCACTAATATTCATAAAAGATATCTTACTAAAGCTCAAAGCACAAATTGTACCTCACACCATAATAGTGATAGACTTCAACCTGAAAATGAAGGCACAAAATACCACAAAATCATAGCTCTCAGGGCCTCCAAAAAGAAACTGGACAGAGCATCCACTAGCAGCTTGACAGAACACCTAAAACTCTACAACAAAAAGAAGCAAATACACCCAAGAGGAGTAATTTTCAGGCGTGTCAGCCCCTTGTGGTGCGTGATGAGAAGACACCAAGTGGCTATAACAAGCAGTTCTTATAGGGGTATAGGCTGCATCAGCAAAGGTATAGTTTAAAATTATTGGCTAAACATATTGTCCTTTGAATCTCTTGGCTAACAAGCATATGACATGCATTAAAACTTTATCTGGAAATAGAGGATCAGGTGACTATCAGTCAGTACATTCTTCAGACTTTCAAGAATGTCCCTGCTTCTCCTGAGAACTGTAGGTTGAGAATGGAACTTTGTCTAGCCTTGACTTGAGGCGGGAAGATGGTACTTGGCTTAATTTTGACCTGAGATGGTGGGTGTAAAGCTGGCAAAAGCCCTTAGGGTCCTTCACAGGAACTCCATATCCTGCCTACTTTCTTTTTTTTATCATTAACTTGACTATTTCTTATTTACATTTCGATTCTTATTCCCCTTCTGGGTTCTGGGTCAAAATCCCCCTAAACTCTCCCCTCCCCTTCTAAATAGGGTTCCCCTCCCCATCCTCCCCCCATTACCACCCTGCCCCCAACAATCACGTTCACTGGGGGTTCAGTCTTGGCAGGACCAAGGGCTTCCCCGACAACTGATGCTCTTACTAGGCTATTCATTGCTACCTATGTGGTTGGAGCAAAGGGTCAGTCCATGTATAGTCTTTGGGTAGTGGCATAGTCCCTGGAAGCTCTGGTTGGTTGGCATTGTTGTTCATATCAGGTCTTGAGCCCCTTCAATCTCTTACAGACCTTACTCTGATTCCTTCAACGGGGGTCCCAATCTCAGTTCAGTGGATTGCTGCTGGCATTCGCCTATGTATTTGCTGTATTCTGGGTGTGTCTTTCAGGAGAGATCTACATCTGGTTCATGTCATCCTGTACTTCTTTGCTTCATCCATCTTATCTAGTTTGGTGGCTGAATATTTATGGGTCACATGTGGGGCCGACTGGGAATGGGTGTTCCTTCTGCCTCTGTTCTAAACTTTGCCTCCCTATTCCCTGCCAAGTGTTTTCATGTTTCCCTTTTAAAGAAGGAGTAAAGCATTCACACTTTGGTCATGATTCTTGAGTATCATGTGTTCTGTGCATCTAAGGTAATTCAAGCATTAGGGCTAATAGCCACTTATCAATGAATGCATACCATGTGTGTTTTTCTGTACTTGGGTTACCTCTCTCAGGATGATATTTTCCAGTTCCATCCATTTGCCTATGAATTTCATAAAGTCATTGTTTTTGATAGCTGAATAATATTCCATTGTGTATATGTACCACATTTTCTGTATCCATTCCTCTTTTGAAGAGCATGTGGTTTGTTTCCAGCTTCTGACTATTATGATTAAGGCTGGGATGAACATAGTGGGGCATGTATCTTTGTTATATGTTGGGGCATCTTTTGGGTATATGCCCAAGAGTGGTATAGCTGGGTCCTCAGGTAGTGCAATGTTCAATTTTATGAGGAACCTCCAGACTGATTTCCAGAATGGTTGTACCAGTTTGCAGTCCCACCAGCAATGGAGGAATGTTCCTCTTTCTCCACATCCTTGCCAGCATTTGCTGTCACCTGAGTTTTGGATCTTAGCCATTCTCACTGGTGTGAGGTGAAATCTCAGGGTTGTTTTGATTTGCATTTCCCTTATGAGTAAAGATGTTGAACATTTCTTTAGGTGTTTGTCAGCCATACAGCATTCCTCAGCTGTGAATTTTTTGTTTAGCTCTGAACCCCATTTCTTAAATAGGGTTGTTCTCTCTGCAGTCTAACTTCTTGAGTTCTTTGTTTATTTTTCATCTATCTGTTGTATGACTGGCAAAGATCTTTTCCTAATCATTTGGTTGCCGTTTTGTCCTAACAACAGTGTCATTTGCCTTACAGAAGCTTTACAGTTTTATGAGATCCCATTTGTCGATTTTTGATCTTAAAGCATAAGCCATTGGTGTTTTGTTCAGGAAATTTTCTCCAGTGCCCATGTGTTTGAGGTGCTTCCCCACTTTTTCTTCTGTTAGTTTGAGTGTATCTGGTTTGATGTTGAGGTCCTTGATCCACTTGGACTTGTTTGTACAGGGTGATAAGCATGGTTTGATCTGAATTCTACATGCTGACCTCCAGTTGAACCAGCACCATTTGCTGAAAATGCTCTTTTTTCCATTGGATGGTTTTGCCTCCTTTGTCAAAAATCAAGTGGTGTGGGTTCATTTCTGGATCTTCAATTCTATTCCACTGTTCTATCTGTCTGTCTCTGTAGCAATACCATGCAGTTTTTTATCACTATTGCTGTGTTATACCACTTGAGTTCAGGGATAGTGATTTCCCCCAGAAGCCCTTTTATTGTTGAGGATAGTTTTAGCTATCCTGGGTTTTTTGTTATTCCAAATGAATTTAGAAATTGTTCTAACATTCTGAAGTATTGGATTGGTATTTTGATGGGGATTGCATTGAATCTGTAGATCGCTTTTGGTAAAATGGCCATTTTTACTATGTTAATCCTGCCAATCCATGAGCCTGGGAGATCTTTCCATCTTCTGAGGTCTTTCTTCAATTTCTTTCTTCAGGGGCTTGAAGTTCTTATCGCACAGATCTTTTACTTGCTTGGTTAAAGTCACACCGAGGTATTTTATATTATTTGGGACTATTATGAAGGGTGTCATTTCCCTAATTTCTTTCTCGGCTCGTTTCTCTTTTGTGTAGAGGAAGGCTACTGATTTATTTGAGTTAATTTTATACCCAGCCACTTTGCTGAAGGCGTTTATCAGGTTTAGTAGCTCTCTGGTGGCACTTTCGGGATCGCTTAATATACTATCATATCATCTGCAAATAGTGATATTTTGACTTCTTCTTTTCCAATCTGTATCCCCTTGACCTCCTTTTGTTGTCTGATTGCTCTGGCTAGAACTTCAAGAACTATATTGAATAAGTAGGGAGAGAATGGGCAGCCTTGTCTAGTCCCTGATTTTAGTGGGATTGCTTCAAGTTTCTCTCCATTTAGTTTAATGTTAGCAACTGGTTTGCTGTATATGGCTTTTACTATGTTTAGGTATGGGCCTTGAATTCCTATTCTTTCCAGGACTTTTATCATGGAGGGGTGTTGAATTTTGTCAAATGATTTCTCAGCGTCTAATGAAATGATCATGTGGTTTTGTTCTTTCAGTTTGTTTATATAATGGATTACGTTGATTGTTTTCCGTATATTAAACCACCCCTGCATGCCTGGGATGAAACCCACTTGAGCATGGTGAAAGATTGTCCTGCCTACTTTCTACCAGGCCAAGTCTCTTAATAACTCTCATACTCCAGTAAGAAATAGGTTCCTTCAATTCAACACATTTAAGGAGCTTGGATTGCTATAAAACTGCTGAACCTGCATGAGCAATATGTTTCTTTCTCCATCAGATATGAATTTGTGTGTGAAGTGTCCAAGGGACAAGTAAGCCAACAGAGAGCAGAAACATGCATTCAGAAAACTGTGATCTTTCTCAGTAATAAAGATCCTTTGGAGATGGACCTTTTTTTTTTTTGGTTCTTTTTTTCCCCCCGAAGCTGGGGACCGAACCCAGGGCCTTGCGCGCTTCCTAGGCAAGCACTCTACCACTGAGCTAAATCCCCAACCCCGTAGATGGCTCTTTTTAATTGCTTCTGTTTTTCTACCTTCATAACATAAGTCTTGAGACTTTTTGAACACAACAGCGAGGCTCTTGGGAATTTTAATACTATACCTTCAACTATGTCTTCCTCAAAGAACTAATGTTTTTCTGTGCTCCTTGTTCTTAGTTGAAAATTCAGATGCAGACTCCTGCAACATGCAATTAATTCTCCTTTTAGTTATAGCTTCTGTTGTTTCTTAGATTGTGCTCACCAAAACTATTACTATGTGTCTTTCAAATCATAGCTACAAGAAGAAATATGAAGTACATGCTGATTTCATTAGAGATGAGTTTCCATAGTATTAGAAGATGGACAGAAGTTACAATGGTTATCATGGAAAAATCCACGAAGGACCAAAAATAGAACAAGAAGATTAAGGAAGGATGATAAATATGTCTAAAGAGCAGTTGCAAGGTGAAATGCATTATACTTACAGATGAGAATATATATAATATGAAAATGTTATTATGAAACAATATCTTATTGTGCATTAATAGTGTGGAACATTATTGAGGAGATTAGACAAAATCTACCTCATTTATTAAGATAATATAGGATATAACAGAAGCCTTTACAAACTGCATACAGCCATTTGGTTCATCTGTGAATAGAGCCATATCAGGTCATAAGACCAGATAGCCAATGATAGAAATATTGGCATTAGAAAATGCAAACATTGAATTTAAGAGAACAATTAGACCATGGAAAGCAAAATGGTGCTGGTTCAACTGGAGGTCAGCATGTAGAAGAATGCAAATTTATCCATTCTTATCATCATGTACAAAGCTTAAGTCCAAGTCCATCAAGGACCTCCACATCAAACCAGATATGCTCAAGCTAATAGAATAAAAAGTGGGGAAGAGTCTCATACACATGGGCACTGGGGAATATTTCCTGAACAAAACACCAAGAGTTTATGCTCTAAGATCAAGAATTGACAACTGGGACCTCATAAAACTGGAAAGCTTCTGTAAGGCAAAAGACATTATCATTAGGACAAAGCGGCAATGAACAGATTGGGAAAATATCTTTACCAATACTACAACTGAGAAATGGCTAGTATCCAAAATATACAAAGAACACAAGAAGTTAGACCCTAGAGAGCCAAATAACCCTATTAAAGTATGGGATACAGAGTTAACAAAACATTCTCAGCTGAGGATTATTGAATGGCCAAAAATCACCTAAAGAAATATTCAACATTAGGGAAATGCAAATCAAAGTCATCAGGGAAATGCAAATCAAAACAACTCTGAGATTCCACTTCACATCAGTCAGAATGGCTAAGATAAGAAACTCAGGTGACAGCAGATGCTGGCAAGGATGCGGAGAAAGAGGAACATTCCTCACTGTTGGTGGGATTGCAAACTGGTACAACCACTCTGGAAATCAGTCTGGAGGTTTGTCAGAAAATTGGACATTGCACTACCTGAGGACCCAGTTATAACTCTCCTGGGCATATACCCAAAAGATACTTCAATGTACAACAAAGACACATGCTCCACTATGTTCATAGCAGCCTTACTTATATTAGCCAGAAGCTGGAAAGAATCCCCATGCCCTTTCACAGAGGAATGGATTAAAAAAAATGTGGGACATCTACACAATGGAATATTACTCAGCTATCAAAAACAATGATTTCATGAAATTCATAGGCAAATGGAATGAACTAGAAAATATCCTGAGTGAGGTAACCCTATTACAAAAAAACACACTTGATGTGTACTGATTGAGAAGTGGATATTAGCCCAAAAGTTTGAATTACCCAAGATGCAATCCACAGACCACAGGAAGCTCAAGAAGAAGGATGAACAAAGTGTGGATGTTCACACTCCTTTTTAAAAGGGGAAATATCCATAGGAAGGGATATAAAAGCAAAGTTTAGAGCAATGACTGAAGGAATGCCATTCAGAGGCTGCCCCCATGTGGCCCATGTAGCCCATATATATACAGCCACCAAAACTAGCTAAGATTGATGAAGCTAAAAAGTGCATGCTGAAAGGGATCTGATATAGATTTCTCCAGAGAGACACATCCAGAGCATGCCCATATAAAGGTCAATGTTAGCAGTGAACCACTGAATTGAGAACAGAACCCCCTTTGGGGGAATTAGAGGAATGATTGAAATAGCTGAAGGAGCTTGCAACCCCATAAGAACAACGCCAACCACCCAGAGCTTTCAGTTTCTAAACCACTACCAAAAGTCTATACATGGACTGACCCATGGCTCCAACTGCATGTGTAGTAGAGAATCACTTGTTGGGGCACCAGTGGAAGGGGAAGCCCTTGGTTCTGCTGAGATTGGTCCCCCAGTGCAGGGGAATGTCGGGGTTGGGGTGGTAAGGGGGTCAATGGGGGGAACACTTGCATGGGGGCGGGTGAGGAGATGGGAGCTTATGGATAGGAAACTGAGAAAGGGAATAACATTTGAAATGTAAGTAAAGAAATATATCTAATAAAAAAAGAAAGCACAAGGGGCCCTGATTAATGAAAGGATAAGGGAGAAAACTGGCCTTGGTTTGCTGAAGCTTAATGCCAATCTCATAGGTTAAATTGTATCTAGAAATTTCTGCAAACAAAATGTCCAAAGCTTTAATTGTGGTGACTTTGGTCATTACCAAAAGACATTGTAAGGATATAAATTTAAGAACCCAAAATAGAAGGTATATTGATTCTAGAAAATTTGATGTTCATAGAAGAGAACAATCAGGTTCTGGTCCCTATAAACCACAAAGACACAGAGTATATCGAAACTTCTGTGGAAAGCACAAACACTGATAAAGAATAGTCAGTCAGTCCAAGAAAGACGCACAGGGTTACATCTTGCCACTGGGAAAAAAATAGAGGTTCCTGTCAACTCAAGGCCTGACCCAAACAGTATGAGTAATTTTCCTTTGGTAAACCAGACAATACCATATGTCAAGAAAATACAAACTAAGTATTTCTTTTTTTTTGTCTTTTTTCCCATCTTTATTAACTTGGGTATTTCTTATTTACATTTCGATTGTTATTCCCTTTCCCGGTTTCCGGGCCAATATCCCCCTAACTCCTCCACCTCCCCTTCTATATGGTTGTTCCCCTCCTCATTCTCCCCCCATTACCGCCCTCCCCCCAATAATCATGTTCACTGGGGGTTCAGTCTTGGCAGAACCAAGGGCTTCCCTGACAACTGATGCTCTTACTAGGCTACTCATTGCTGCCTATGAGGTTGGAGCCCAGGGTCAGTCCATGTATAGTCTTTGGGTAGTGGCTTAATCATCAGAAGCTCTAGTTGGTTGACATTGTTGTTCATATGGGGTCTTGAGCCCCTTCAAGCTCTTTCAGTCCTTTCTCTGATTCCTTCAACGGGGGTCCCATTCTCAGATCAGTGGTTTGCTGCTGGCATTCACCTATGTATTTGCTGTATTCTGACTGTGTCTCTCAGGAGAGATCTACATACGGTTTCTGTCAGCCTGCACTTTCTTTGCTTCAACCATTTTATCTAGTTTGGTGGGTGTATATGTATGGGTCACATGTGGGGCAGGCTCTGAATGGGTGTTCCTTCTGCCTCTGTCCTAAACTTTGCCTCCCTATTCCATCCCAAGGTTATTCTTGTTCACCTTTTAAAGAAGGAGTGAAGCACTCACATTTTGGTCACCCTTCTTGAGTTTAATGTGTTCTGTGCATCTAGGGAAAGTCGAGCATTTGGAATAATATCCACTTGTCAATGAGTGCATACCATGTGTGTTTTTCTGTGATTGGGTTACTTCACCCAGGATGATATTTTCCAGTTTCATCCATTTGCCTATGAATTTCATAAAGTCATTGTTTTTGATAGCTGAGTAGTATTCCATTGTGTAGATATACTACATTTTCTGTATCCATTCCTCTGTTGAAGGGCATCTGGGTTCCTTCTGGCTTCTGTCTATTATGGATAAGGCTGTGATGAACATAGTGGAGCATGTGTCTTTGCTATATGTTGGGGCACCATTTGGGTATATGCCCAAGAGTGGTATAGCTGGATCCTCAGGTAGTTCAATGTCCAATTTTCTGAGAAACCTTCAGACTGATTTCCAGAATGGTTGTACCAGTCTGCAATCCCACCATCAATGGAGGAGTGATCCTCTTTCTACACATCCTTGCCAGCATCTATTGTCGCTGGAGTTTTTGATCTTAGTTATTCTCACTGGTGTGAAGTGGAATCTCAGGCTTGTTTTGGCTTGCATTTCCCTTATGACTAAAGATGTTGAACATTTCTTTAGGTGTTCCTTAGCCATTCAGCATTCATAGGCTGTGAATTCTTTGTTTAGCTCTGAACCCCATTTTTTAATAGGGTTATTTGTCTCCCAGCAGTCTAACTTCTTGATTTCGTAGTACATTTTGGATATAAGCCCTCTATCTGTTGTAGGATTGGTAAACATCTTTTCCCAATCTTTTGGTTGCTGTTTTGTCCTAAAAACAGTGTTATTTGCTTTACAGAAGCTTTGCAGTTTTATGAGATCCCATTTGTCCATTCTTGATTTTAGAGCATAAGCCATTGGTATTTTGTTCAGGAAATTTTCTCCTGTGCCCATGTGTTTGAGATTCTTCCCCGCTTTTGCTTCTATTACTTTGAGTGTATCTGGTTTGATGTGTAGGTCCTTGATCCACTTGGACTTAAATTTTGTACAGCATGATAAGAATTGATCAATTCGCATTCGTCTACATGCTGACATCCAGTTGAACCAGCACCATTTGCTGAAAATGCTATCTTTTTTTCCATTGGATGCTTTGGCTTCTCTGTCAAAAATCAAGTCATCTTAGGTGTGTGGGTTCATTTCTGGGTTTTCAGTTCTATTCCAGTGGCCTATCTGTCTGTGTCTGTACCAATACCATGCGGTTTTTATGACTATTTCTCGGTAATACTGCTTGAGTTCAGGAATAGTGATTTCCCCTGGAAGTACTTTTATTGTTGAGGATCGTTTTAGCTATCCTGTGTTTTTGTATTCCAGATGAATTTTCAAATTGTTCTGTCTTACTCTCTGAAAAATTGGATTGGCATTTTGATGGGGATTGCGTTGAATCTGTAGATCGCTTTTTGTAAAAGGGCTGTTTTTTACTATATTCATCTTGCCAATCCATGAGCATGGGAAATCTTTCCATCTTCTGAGATCTTCTTCAATTTCTTTCTTCAGAGGCCTGAAGTTCTTATCATACAGATCTTTCACTTGCTTGGTTAGAGTCATACCTCGGTATTTTATATTATTTGGGACTACTATGTAGGGTGCCGTTTCCCTAATTTCTATTTTGGCTTGTTCATGCTATAGTAGGATGTACAGTTTGGATCTGTCCAAAATACTCATTGAACAATATTTCCAAAAGTTTCGTGTCAAAAGTTAACCATTTGTTTTTATGGTCTTTTGCCCTCAAGGGAAGTGGGAATAATCTTGGGAAGAACTGGATTAGCTTCCCAAGAATTTATTGTGCATGCAAGTATAGTAGATGTAGACAGCAAAGAAGAATTAAAAATCATGGTATATGTTTTTAAAGAGATGCAAATTGATGTAGGGGATATAATTTTTAAACTATTTTTGGAGAGCTTTTGGGGATGCTTGTCATGAATTTTATATTGAACCAGAACAAGAAAGTAGGAATACACCAGACAGGAATTTGACATCGGGCCAGGACAGGGAAGGAAGCTCCAAGAAGAATCTGATATTAGGCTAGAAAAAAGATCTAGGCCTCAGGCAAGATAATGACTTTGGGCTAGGACAGGGAAGTTGGCTCAGGTATCTTTGTTATGGTGATAAGACCTTAGAAACCGTGATTATGGGACTTTGGTTATTGTCACGCTTGTTTGTTGACTATTTGTGATTATTGACTTGTTTGTTTCCTTAACTGACCTTGTTACTTCTATGCTATTAAATTGGTATAAAACCAGACTGAAAAAAAACCCGAAAAACAAAAATCAAAACCAAAAATAAAACCAACAGCCTCATAATTGGCTGTGGTCATACTGCAATATAGTCTAATTTTCTTTCTTTCTTTGTAATACTTGTGCCTGTACTGGAGAATCTGTTGACTGCCAGAGCTGGCTTGGTTACCTATTGTTTCCTAACTTCAAGAGCAAAGATGATCCAGTAGAAATAACAGGGAGTTTTGGAATTCTGGAAAAAATGTGTTCTTGTAAACAGTGGTTAATAATCAGAGATTCAAATAAATGATACACATGTATGGTGTTGTCATAAAGGGTTTGTTGATGATAGGAGCTGATGTTAGTATCCTTTACCCAAAGTATTGGAATCCAGTCTTCGCATTTCAGAATGATTACATATAATTTATCCAAATTAATAAATTATTAACAATAAGACAAAGTGTCTGATAGATAACCTGTGTTGAAATAGGTGTCCAAACGGGAAATTTGAGAACTCATATGACTGTATACCCATAAATATTTGGGAAAGAAATTTTTTTTTACCACAATGGTGGAATCATGTTGATATTCTTCCAATTCCAGGTACAGCAAAGGAGGATATTAGTGGTGATAAGGTAGATACTTCCGTGAAAGTATTGACGCATGTGATTGAGTGCAACCATTATCTCTGCCAGTTGTCTAAAAAGGACATCATAGGGATTGATTTTCCAAATTTGTAAAAGCAGCCACTGCTGAAATACCAATAGCCATCCCACTTAAACAGTAATCAAATAGGCATTCATGGATAGAACAGTGGTTCATAACAAAAGAAAACCGGCAGGCGCTTGAACAACTGGTATAAGAGCAGCTGGGGGCTAAACATATAGAACAGTCTAACAGCCCATGGAATTTGCCCTTGTGTTGTAAAAGGAAATCAAGAAAATAATGGATTTAAGGCCAGTTAACGAAGTAATTCTACCAGTAAGTCTTTAATGTCCAAGACTTACCTTTCCATTTTCACTGCTGAGAACATGGCCTATAATAGTAATTGATTTCACAGATTGCTATTTCATAATAGTCTAACATGAGCATAATAGGAAAATGTTTGCTTTCTTAGCACCTACTCTGAACAACCGTGGTCCAAAGGGAAGATAACATTGGAATGTTCTTTCACAGAGAATGTTAAATTGTCCAACTCCATGTCAATATTTCATCCAACGACCACTAGAAAACAATTCATAAGCATTCTCTCAATCTACCATTTATCATCATATGAATGACATTCTATTGGCAGATCATGACAACAATGTTTTAGAGAACATTTCTAAGGCAACCCAATTAAAGAAATGGGGTACAAATCTAAACAGAGAATAGTAGAATCTCAAATGGCCATGAAGTACCTAAAGATGTGTTCAGCATCCTTAGTCATCAGTGAAATGGAAATCAACATACTCTGAGATTCCTCCTTACACTAATCAGAATAGCTAGGATCAAAAATTCAAGTGATAGCAAATAATGGTGAGGATATGAAGACAATGGAAAACTTTTCCATTGCTGGTGTGATGGGAAACTTGTACATCCACTCTGGAAACCAATGTAGTGCTTACTCAAAATATTGGAAATAATTTTACCTGAAGATCCAGCTGTTTTTGCCACTGGGCATTCACCTAAAAGGTGTTCTACAATATCACAAGGAAATGTGCTTTACTATGTTCATAGCAACTTTATTTGTAAAAGACTAGTAGCTTTATTTGTAAAAGCCTATAGCTGGAAACAACCCAAATGCTCTAAACCTAAGAATGGATACAGAAAGCATTCATTTACAAAGTAGAACATTATTCAGCTATTTAAAACTAGGACATCATCAATTATGCAGACAAAAGGATAGAAGTAAAAAAATACCTGAGTGAGTTACCTAAGACCCAAAATCATGTGCATGGTATGTATTCACTAAGAATGTGATATTAGCCAAAATATGCAGAATACCCAAGATACAACCCACATAGTATAAGAAGTTTTATAACAACTAAGGCTTAAGTGAGGCTGCTTCAATCACACTTAATAGAGGGTACAAAATGATAATGGGAAATAGATGGAGGAAGGGGCCTGGGTGGTAGATGGGAGGGAAAACAAAGAGGGGGCAGGATCAGATATGGCACAAGACAGGTGAAAAGCCCAAAAAGATCAGGAAAATTAATCAAAATTTGCAGCTGCATGGGTACAAGGTCTGGAAAAATCTTTAGAAAATCCCAGAGAACTGGAATATGAAAGGTTCCCAGGACTCAATAGGGATTACGTTAGTAGAAATGCCAAACAGAAGGTGCATAAAACATTAAGAGACCACCTCCAGTAGAAAGATAGGGCATCAAGTAGAGGGAGGGGGTCACCAAGATACCTTAAATAATTTGGACCCAGAAATGCTCCTGACTAAAAGAAGTACAGGGACAAAAATATAGCAGAGTTTGAAGGAAAAGCCATCAAATAACAAGCCCAACTTTCCCTTGGGTGGACATTTTTCCCTTGAGTGGACACCAATCCCCAATACTTTTACTGATGCCATGTGGTACTTGAAGACAAGAACATAGCATGGCTGTCTTCTGAGAAACTCTACCAGTGGCTTAGTAAGACCAATGAAAATGAAGACACTTAAAGCCAATCATTAGGTTGATATCCAGTAAACCAATGGAACAGTTAGGGGAAGGACTGGGGGAAATGAAGGGGATTGCAACCACAGAGGAAGACCTACACGATCAACTATTCTGTACCCCTGGAGGTTCCCAGATATTAAGACAACTCCCAAATAACACACATGAGCTGGTCTGTGGCCTCTGGCACATTTGTAGCCGAAGAATGCCTTTAGCTGGTTTCAGTGGGAGAGAATTTGCCTAATACTATACAAATTTAATGACCCAGAGAACACTGTTGCTTGTGGGTGTGAGGTAGGTGTAGGTGGGTGGGAGAGCCACCTTCTCAGAAGCAAAAGGAAGGTGGCATGGAGTGAACAACTTGGGAAAGAAAGCAATATTTGGAATCTATACACATTTTAAAATATCTGTCTTATTCTTAAATGCTCTTTTAAGGTCTTGTTCTTGTGGTTATCTGAGTTAATATATAAGAGGATGACTGTGGTAGAGATTCTGCACTCTACAAGAGAAATTTGTCCTTTCTGTTTTCAAGTGTGCTTTTCGATGCTTTCTAATCATCTATGTCTAGAAAGATTACAGTTCTAGATTCTGACATCTGTTTTGTTTTGTATTGAATGTGTGTTATGTATCTTGATTTATGCTTATTTCCTTGATTTTAGAATGATAGTTTGGATACTGTAAATTCCAGTTAAAACATGTTTTCAGGAATTATGATGTCACACTTAAGAATGAGGATAGAGTAGGCTTCTGAAGTGGTGACAAAGCAGGGGGAGAGTATCAAATTCTATTAGGATTTGCTTATTTAGTATCATTGAAAGAAGTGTAGAAAGTAAAGAGAAGTCATTGAACAAACATCTCCTATTACAGTGAGTAAAATATTGAGTTTGGATGTGAAGAATAAGAGGGTGATGTAAATATCTGCATTCATTTTATCATTTTCATTGCAGTGGCTTTTTTTGTAGCAAGATGTAACAACTGAAATATGGGTGATGAAAAAATGGAAAGAGAAAAGAGACTGGTTAGGATGAGAAAAATCACTGGCTTTGTAAGGAGATGTGGTAAAGTGTCAGGAAAGGCTGCAGCAGAAGTTAACTTGTAGATCCTAGGTTATGCTGTGTGGTTGAACAAAAAAACATTGAAAATTGCCATCATATTACCTCATACGTTTGCAGGAATCTTCTGTGGTTATATCTTTGGTTCATTTTAAAATATGCCTGTATATTGATAATTGTACTTATGAGGTTAGGCATACAAATCTCCTGGGATAAGGCCTACATAGAGTTTAGGGGAATACAGAACAATTCTTTTGTGTGGAGGCTAATAGAGGTTATTTATTATTAGATTTGAGCTGAACAGGGTTGGTGTATTTCTCTGAGTCTTGTTAATCATTATAATACAATTTTAACATATTTATGATCACTGATTCTGTGATGAACTGTACTTCTTTGTCTAATTATTAGATATTTAGGACATAACTAGAATAATTATTCACAGACCATAAAAAATCTTATATTTAAAGATGCTATTTAAGATTTCTAGTGGTCTTTATTGTACATGGAACGCAGTATTAAAATTTGTTTATCATTATTTTGATGACATTCTTTTGTAGAATATAGCATAATAAAATTCATTATAGCAATTTCATATACATGTAGCAATGTAGTTTACTGGTTAATGTTTCTTCATCACCCTCTTCTATAGGCCAAAATCTACTGAGTATTTCCCTCTATTCCAGTAACCTTCCTCTCTTTATGTTTGTATTCCATTTCTTTATTCTTCTCTGTGTGCCAATCCCCTATGTATATTTCAATCATATGTGCCTCACTTTTGGACATCGAATGTCTAAGGGACAATTGGAAACATGTTTAATTTTATCACTAACTTCTATCATTTATGGATTTTGAAAAACAATGATTTTTAATTTAATAAAATTGCAGTTCATTGTGTCAAGCCCTGAGGGCCAACGGAATGAATGTAAATAAGTAACCTTGAGAGTTGAGATGTAGAGGGACCCTCTAGAATGTACCAGAGACCTGGTAGGAGAGAGAATTTCAGGATTCAAAGAGGGACTTTTGATGAAATCCTCTACAGTGGGGAGAGGGAACTTGAAGAATCCACCCCCAGTAGAAAGACAGGGTATGAAGTGGTGAGATGGGGTTGTGATTCCACAGTCAAAATGTCCAGTCCAGGATTGTTCCTGTCTAAAAGTACGACATGACAAGATCGATCAGAGACTGGGAGAAATGAGATCCAGTGACCAGCTCATATTGGGTCCAATCATAAAGGGAGGCTCCCGTTTGACACTATAACTGATGGGAATGTGTATTTGCAGACTGAAGTCTAACATAGCTGCCTTCCAAGAAATTCAAGGATTATCTGAATGAGTCAGACACACATACTTATACTCAACCAATGGGCTGAATTCAGGGACCCGTCTGATTGAATTCGGGAAAGGCTGGAAGGAGTTGAGGTAAAGGGCAACCCCATATGAAGGACCAAAAAACCTGGAACCACAACATCTCTCAGACACTGAGCTGCCAACGAGGCACCATGTAACTATGGTCTGAAGTCCCAGAACCATTTAGAGCATAGGACTCCCTGGTGTGCCCTCAGTGGGAGAAGATGCACTTCACGCTTTAGAGACTTGACATGCCACAAAATAGAAAGACCAGGCAAGGTGTGGGGGTATTCCCTTGGAGATGGGATAAAAAGAATGAGATGAGGAATGGTTGGAATGCAGAATGGAAGAGGGATAAAGACTGCCCAGTAAAGGAAATTAAATATAATAATAAAAATAATTTTCATTTCGTTATTTAGTTAAATATTTCATGTACTGTTCTGAGCGGTAGGTTAGTGGTTAACAACATTGTGTGTTCTTCAAGAATAATAGGATACTGTTCTCAGAACAAACAGTACAGACTACATTATATTGTATTATTATCCCAAGATATGACAACTTTTCTGATATCCAAAGTTAATTACTAGAAATATATTAATACATCGGATGTAGCAAGATTTATACACACACACACACACACACACACACACACACACACACACACACACACCACACCACACACCATTTGTCCACATTTTTAAAACAAGAAACAAATGGCCAATTAGATTCTCCTCCTCCTCTTTGACATTCTCTTCCTTTTCCTCTTTTCTTTTTCTTCTTTCTTCTTTCCTCTTCTTTCTTCTTTCCTCTTCTTTCTTCTTTCCTTCTACTTTCTTTCTTTCTCCCTTTCTTTCTCCCTTTCTTTCTTTCTTTCTTTCTTTCTTTCTTTCTTTCTTTCTTTCTTTCTTTCTTTCTTTCTTTCCTCTTTTTTTCTCCATCTTTATTAAATTGGGTATTTCTTATTTACTTTTCAATTGTTATTACCTTTCCTGGTTTACAGGCCAACATCCCCTAAGCCCTCCCCTCCCCTTCTATACGGGTGTTTCCCTCCCCATCCTTCCCCGATTACAGCCCTCCCGACAACAATTCTGTTCACTGGGGGTTCACTATTGGCAGGACCAAGGGCTTCCCCTTCCACTGGTGCCCTTACTAGCCTATACATTGCTACCTATACAGTTGGAGCCCAGGGTCAATCTATGTATAGTCTTTGGTTAGTGGCTCAGTCCCTGGAAGCTCTGATTGGTTGGCATCATTGTTCATATGTGGTCTCAAGCCCCTTCAAACTCTTTCCTCCCTTTTTCTGATTCCTGCAAGGGGTGTCCCATTCTCAGTTCAATGATTTGCTGCTGGCATTCGCCTATGTATATGCCATATTCTGGCTATGTCTCTCAAGAGAGATATAATCCAGTTCCTCTCAGCCTGCACATCTTTGCTTCATCCATCTTATCTAGTTTGGTGGCTCTATTGGGCCACATGTGGGACAGGCTCTGAATGGCCATTCCTTCAGCCTCTGTTCTAAACTTTGCCTTCCTATTCCTTCTCAAGGTTATTCTTGTTCCCCTTTTAAAGAAGGAGTTAAGCATTCATGCTTTGGTCATCCTTCTTGAGTTTCATGTGTTCTGTGCATCAAGGTTAATTCAAGCACTTGGGCTAATAGCCACTTATCAATGAGTGCATACCATGTGTGTTTTTTTGTGATTGAGTTACCTCACTCAGGATATTTTCCAATTCCATCCATTTGCCTATGAATTTCATAAATTCATTGTTTTTGATAGCGGAGTAGCATTCCATTGTATAGATGTCCCACATTTTCTGTATTCATTCCTCCGTTGAAGGGCGTCTGGGTTCATTCCAGCTTCTGGCTGTTATAAATAAGGCTGGGATGAACATAGTGGAGCATGTGTCTCTGTTATATGTTGGGGCATCTTTGGGGTATATGACCAACAGAGGAATAGCTGGGTAGTTCAATGTCCAGTTTTCTGACAACCACCAGACTGATTTCCAGAATGGTTGTATCAGTCTGCAATCCCACCAACAATAGAGGAGTGTTCCTCTTTCTCCACATCCTTGCCAGCATCTGCTGTCACTGGAATTTTTTATTTTAGCTATTATGACTGGTGTGAGGTGGAATCTCAGGGTTGTTTTGATTTGCATTTCCCTTATGCATAAAGATGTTGAACATTTCTTTAGGTACTTGTCAGACATATGGCATTCCTCAGCTGTGAATTCTTTGTTTAGCTCTGAACCCCAATTTTATTAGTTATTTGTCTCGCTGCAGTCTAACTTCGTGAGATTTTTGAATATTTTGTATATAAGCCCTCTATCAGTTGTAGGGTTGGTAAAGATTTTTTCCCAATCTCTTGGTCACTGTTTTGTTCTAACAACAGTGTCCTTTGCCTTACAGAAGCTTTGTAGTTTTATGAGATCCCATTTGTCGATTCTTGATCTCAGAGCATAAGCCATTGGTGTTTTGTTCAGAAAATTTTCTCCAATGCCCATGTGTTTGAGATTCTTCCCCTCTTTTTCTTCTATTAGTTTGAGTGTATCTGGTTTGATGTGTAGGTCCTTGATCCACTTGGACTTAAGCCATGTACAGGCTGATAAGAATGGATCGATCTGCATTCTTCTACATGCTGACCTCCAGTTAAACCAGAACCATTTGCTGAAAATGCTCTTTTTTCCACTGGATAGTTTTGGCTCCTTTGTCAAACATCAAGTGACCATAAGTGTGTGGGTTCATTTCTGGGTCTTCAATTCTATTCCACTGGTCTATCTGCCTGTCTCTGTACCAATACCATAACAGTTTTTATCGCTATTGCTCTGTAATACTGCTTGAGTTCAGGAATAGTGATTTCCCTGGAAGTCTTTTTATTGTTGAGGATAGTTTTAGCTATCCTGTTTTTTTGTTATTCCTGATGAATTTGCCAATCCATGACCAGGGGAGATCTTTCCATCTTCTGAGATCTTCTTCAATTTCTTTCTTCAGAAGCGCGAAGTTCTTATCATACTGATCTTTCACTTGCTTGGTTAAGTCACACCGAGGTATTTTATATTATTTGGGACTATGTTGAAGGGTATCATTTCCCTAATTTCTTTCTCGGCTTGTTTCTCCTTTGTGTAGAGGAAAGCTACTGATTTATGTGAGTTAATTTTATACCCAGCCACTTTGCTGAAGGTGTTTATCAGGTTTAGTAGTTATCTGGTGGAACTTTTGGGATCACTTAAGTATAGAATCTTATCATCTGCAAATGTGATATTTTGACTTCTTCTTTTCCAATCTGTATCCTTTTGATCTCCTTTTGTTGTCTGATTGTTCTGATTAGGACTTTGAGAACTGTATTGAATAAGTAGGGAGAGAGTGGGCAGCATTGACTAGTTCCTGATTTTAGTGGGATTGCTTCAAGTTTTTCTCCATTTAGTTTAATATTAGCTACTAGTTTGCTGTATATGGCTTTTACCATGTTTAGGTATGGGCCTTGAATTCCTATTTTTTCCAGGACTTTTATCATGAAGGGGTGTTGAATTTTGTCAAATGCTTTCTCAGCATCTAATGAAATGATCATGCGGTTTTTATCTTTCATTTTTTTATATAGTGCATTACGTCCTTGGTTTTCTGTATATTAAACCATCCCAGCATCCCTGGAATGAAGCCTAGTTGATCATGATTGATGATCGTTTTGATGTGCTCTTGAATTCTGTTTGTAAGGATTTTATTATCTATTCATCGATTTTCATAAGTAAAATTGTCTGAAGTTCTTTTTCTTTGTTGGTCATTTGTGTTGTATAGTATTGAGAGTAATTGTGGCTTCATAGAAGCAATTTGGTCGTGCTCCATCTGTTTCAATTTCATGGAATACTTTGAATAGTATTGGTATGAAGTCTTCTATGAATGTCTGATAGAATTCTGCACTGAACCCATATGGACCTGGGCTCTTTTTGTTAGGGAACATTTTAATGACTGCTTCTATTTTTTAGGAGTTATGGGTTTTTTTAAATGGTTTACTTTTTCCTGATTTAGCTTCGGTTACTTGTATCTGCCTAGGAAATTGTCTACTTCCTCCAGATTTTCAAGTTTTGTTGAATATAGGATCTGATGATTTTTTTTAATTTCCTCTGATTCTGTTACTATTTCTTCCTTTTCATTTCTGATGTTGTTAATTTGGGCACACACTCTGTGTCCTTTGGTTAGTCTGGCTAAGGGTTTATCTATCTTGTTGATTTTCTCAAAGAACCAGCTTTTGGTTCTGTTGATTCTATATATAGTTCTTTCTGTTTCTACTTGGTTGATTTCAGCTCTGAGTTTGATTATTTCCTGCTATCCACTCCTCCTGGGAGTATTTGCTTCTTTTTGTTCTAGAGCTTTTAGGTGTGCTGTCAAGCTGCCATTAGATGCTATCTCCTGTACTTTCTGCAGGCACTGAGAGTCATGAATTTTCCTCTTAGTAAAGCTTTCATTGTGTCCCGTAACTTTGCGTATGTTGTACTTTCATTTTCATCAAATTCTAAGTAGTCTTTAGTTTCTTTCTTTATTTCTTCCTTGACCAGTTTATCATTGAGTAGAACACTGTTCAACTTCCAAGTATATGTGGGCGTTCTTTCCATATGGTTATTGAAGACCTGCGTTAGCCCATGGAGGTCTGATAGGACACATGGGATTATTTTTCTCTTTCTGTATTTTTTGAGGCCTGTTTTATGATCGATATTCGGTCTGTTTTGGAGAACGTACCACGAGGTGGTGAGGAGAAGGCATATCCTTTTGTTTTAGGATAGAATGTTCTATAAATATCTGTTAAGTCCATTTGTTTCATCATTTCTCTTAGTCTGTCTGTGTCTCAGTTTAATTTCTGTTTCTATGATTTGTCCATTGATGATAGTGGGGTGTTGAAATCTCCTACAATTATTGTGTGAGGTGCAATGTGTGCTTTGAACTTTAGTAAGGTTTCTTTTATGTATGTAGGTGCCCTTGTATTTGAAGCATAGATATTTAGGATTGAGAGTTCATCTTGGTGGATTTTTCCTTTGATTAATATGTAGTGTCCTTCCTTATCTTTTTAGATGACTTTTGGTTGAATATCGATTTTATTCGATATTAGAATGTCTACTCCAGCTTGCTTCTTCAGAACATTTTCTTGGAAAGTTCTTATCCAGCATTTTACTCTGAGGTAGTGTCTGTCTTTGTCTCTGAGGTGTGTTTTCTGTAGTCAGCAAAATGCTGGGTCTTCATTACATATCCAGTTTTTTAATCTGTGTCTTTTTATTGGGGATTTGATTCCATTGATGTTGAGAAATATTAAGGAATATTGATTGTTCCTTCCTGTTATATTCGTATTTCTATGTGAGATTATATTTCTGTGCTTATCTTCTCTTTTTGTTGCAAAGCCATTAGTTTGTTGCTTTTTCTAGTGTGTAGCTTACCTCCTTGTGTTGGGCTTCACCATTTATTATCCTTTGTAGGGCTGCATTTGTAGAAAGATATTGTGTAAATTTGATTTTGTCTTGGAATATCTTGGTTTCTCCATCTATGTTAATTTAGAATTTTGCAGGATACAGGAACCTGGGCTGGAATTTGTTTTCTCTTCATGTCTGTATGACATCTGTCCAGGATCTTCTGGCTGCCATAGTCTCTGGTGAGGAATCTGGTGTATTTCTGATAGGTTTCCCTTTATATGTTACTTGACCTTTTCCCTTACTGCTTTTAATATTCTTTCTTTTTTTTGTGCATTTGGTGTTTTGACTCTTATGTGATGGGAGGAGTTTCTTTTCTGGTCCAATCTATTTGGAGTTCTGTAGGCTTCTTGTATGTTTATGGGCATCTCTTTTTTTAGGTTAGGGAAGTTTTCTTCTACGATTTTGTTGAAGATATTTACTGTTCCTTTGAGCTGGGAATCTTCTCTCTCTTCTACACCTATTATCCTTAGGTTTGATCTTCTCATTGAGTCCTGGATTTCCTGTATGTTTTGGACCAGTAGCTTTTTCTGCTTTACATTATCTTTGACCATTGTGTCGATGATTTCTATGGAATCTTCTGCTCCTGAGATTCTCTCTTCTCTCGCTTGTATTCTGTTGGTGATGCTTGTGTCTACGGCTCCTTGTTCCTTCTTTTGTTTTTTTCTCTCCAGGGTTATCTCTTTATTGCTTATATTTCCATTTTTAATTTCTTCATCTCTTTGGTTGTGTTTTCCTGTAATTCTTTCAGGGATTTTTGTGATTCTTCTCTATAGACTTCTACTTGTTTATTTGTGTTTTCCTGCATTTCTCTAAGGGAGTTCCTTATTTCTTTCTTGAAGTCCTCCATTATCATTACCAAATGTGATTTATAATCTAGATCTTTCCTTTCTGGTTGTTTGGATATTCAGTGTTTGCTGTGGTGAAGAATTGGGCTCCGATGATGCCATGTAGTCTTGGTTTCTGTTGCTTGGGTTCCTGTGCTTGCCTTTTCCCATCAGGTTGTATGTGCTGGTACCTTATTTTGCTCTTTCTTACAGTGGCCAGACCGTTCTATAGACCTGTGGGTGTGTCAGGAGTGCTATTGTCCTGTTTTCCTGTTTTTTTTTTCCAGCCAATTATGGGAACGGATTTTTCTGCTTGCAGTTGTGTATTCTTTCCTGTCTACTGGTCTTCTTCTGTTCCTGTGGATGTGTGTCCTGAGTCTACAAGGCAGGTCACTTGGAGCAGAAAAGTTGGTCTTACCTCTGGTCTCAGGCGTGAAAGTCACTCCTCGGTACTGGGTTTCAGCCCTCTGTGAGGGCAGCAACCAGAAAGGCCTGCCCCTTTCTTTCCTCTTTTTTTTTCTTTCCTTTTTTTGTCAACTTATTCACTGCATGCTGTATGGCTTATCCCTACCGCAAACCACTATCTGTCCATCATTACCAATCTTCTTCTCTGAACAGGTAGGGACAATCTGTGTATGTGCACAACTGTGCACTACATTTCTCTGCAAATATAGGCGCTTCCTCTCCAACTTACACCATAGAGGGCAGCCCAGTTATTGAACATAACCCTCATATATGCATCTCTCCTTAGGACAGCCCTTGCTCCAGTGTTTGGCACCCAAACTGCACATCAGTTAAATATATGCAGAGAAGCTTAGGTACAGCCAGTGTATGTTATTTCATTAGTTGTTAAATATCTGAGAGCCTGAAAAGTCTAGGTTAGTTGATTCTGTTGGTATCTCTGTAGAGTTACTCTCTTTTTAGGGCCTATAATCTTGCTTAAGCATCCCCAAGCTCCAAGCACTCTTTGGCTGTGAATGTTGTATCTGTGTCAGATGCTCCATGGAGCTTATCAGAGGTCAGCCCCTTTTAACTGCTGTCTACAAGCATAAAAATGCATTTTTTATAGTGTCATGTGTTGATAATTGCCTATGGAAGACATCTTATGTTGGTTTAGTTTCCTCAGTCTCTGCTGCATCCTGTTCCATCCACAACCCCAGCATTTCTTATACACAGGGTAATTGTGAGTAGAAAGTTTTGTGGGTGGCCTGGAGTTCCTGAATGGCCACAGGAAGCAGTCTACCCTGCTTTCACATCCTTGATGCTGTTAGTCAGAGCTAAGGTATATCCATTGATTCCTAGGTACTTCACATATCCCAATACTATATCTCTTCCTGGAGATGCTCCCTATCTGCCCTTGCCTATTGGCTGTAGATCTCCATTAATTCTAGTGGACATCAAACCATTCTTCTTCAAATTCCACACATCTGACCCCTATATCTGACTCTCCACTTTATATCCTCACCCACTCTGTTCCATCCTTCAATCTGCCTTCCATGAACTTTCCATTCCTGTTTTCAAGTTATCCTTAAGCATTTGTTCTTATGCCCTACTTCATGTCCAGTCTCCTGGAGTCTGTGGATTGTGGCATGGGTATCCTATATTTTATTACTAATATGCCCTTATACGTAAATTCATACCATGCATGCTGTTTGGGAACTTGGTTACCTCATTCAGAATGATATTCTCAACATCCACCCATTTACCTGCAAAATTCATAATGACTTAGTTTTTCCATACTTATTTCACAGTAGATGTACAATTCTCTTCCTGAAATATAGCTAAAGTATGACTTATGGAAGAATGAACGTAGCGACAAATTAGAGGATATCTAATCCTACATATTTGGATTTTATTTTAACACAATATGGAGTTATACCTCATTATTTGATTTTTTTATTAACTTGAGTATTTCTTATTTACATTTCGAGTGTTATTCCCTTTCCCAGTTTCTGGGCAAACATCCCCCTAATCCCTCCCCCTCCCATTCTTTATGGGTGTTCCCCTCCCCATCCTCCCCCCATTGCCGCCCTCCCCCCAACAGTCTAGTTCACTGGGGGTTCAGTCTTATCAGGACCCAGGGCTTACCATTCCACTGGTGCTCTTACTAGGATATTCATTGCTACCTATGAGGTCAGAGTCCAGGGTCAGTCCATGTATACTCTTTAGGTAGTGGCTTAGTCCCTGGAAGCTCTGGTTGCTTGGCATTGTTGTACATATGGGGTCTAGAGCCCCTTCAAGCTCTTCCAGTTCTTTCTCTGATTCCTTCAACGGGGGTCCTATTCTCAGTTCAGTGGTTTGCTGCTGGCATTCGCCTCTGTATTTGCTGTATTCTGGCTGTGTCTCTCAGGAGCGATCTACATTGGGCTCCTGTCGGACTGCACTTCTTTGTTTCATCCATCTTGTCTAATTGGATGGCTGTATATGTATGGGCCACATGTGGGGCAGGCTCTGAGTGGGAGTTCCTTCTGTGTCTGTTTTAATCTTTGCCTATGTATTCCATGCCAAAGGTATTCTTGTTCCCCTTTTAAAGAATGAGTGAAGCATTCACATTTTGATCATCCATCTTGAGTTTCATTTGTTCAAGGCATCTTGGGTAATTCAACCATTTGGGCTAATAGCCACTTATCAATGAGTGCATACCATGTGTGTTTTTCTGTGATTGGGTTACCTCACTCAGGATGATATTTTCCAGTTCCAACCATTTGCCTAGAATTTCATAAAGTCATTGTTTTTGATAGCTGTGTAATATTCCATTGTGTAGATGTACCACTTTTCTGTATCCATTCTTCTGTTGAAGGGCATCTGGGTTCTTTCCAGCTTCTGGCTATTATAAATAAGGCTGTGATGAACATAGTGGAGCACATGTCCTTTTTATATGTTGGGGCATCTTTTGGGTATATGCCCAAGAGAGGTATAGCTGGATCCTCAGGCAGTTCAATGTCCAATTTTCTGAGGAACCTCCAGACTGATTTCCAGAATGGTTGTACCAGTCTGCAATCCCACCAACAATGGAGGAGTGTTCCTCTTTCTCCGCATCCTCGCCAGCATTTGCTGTCACCTGAGTTTTTGATCTTAGCCATTCTCACTGGTGTGAGGTGAGATCTCAGGGTTGTTTTGATTCGCATTTCCCTTATGACTAAAGATTTTGAACATTTCTTTAGGTGTTTCTCAGCTATTCGGCATTCCTCAGCTGTGAATTCTTTGTTTAGCTCTGAACACCATTTTTAATAGGGTTATTTGTCTCCCTGTGGTCTAACTTCTTGAGTTCTTTGTATATTTTGGATATAAGGCCTCTATCTGTTGTAGGATTGGTAAAGATCTTTTCCCAATATATTGGTTGCCATTTTGTCCTAACCACAGTGTCCTTTGCGTTACAAAAGCTTTGCAGTTTTATGAGATCCCATTTGTCGATTCTTGATCTTAGAGCATAAGCCATTGGTGTTTTGTTCAGGAAATTTTTTCCAGTGCCCATGTGTTCCAGATGCTTCCCTAGTTTTTCTTCTATTAGTTTGAGTGTATCTGGTTTGATGTGGAGGTCCTTGATCCACTTGGACTTAAGCTTTGTATAGGGGGATAAGCAGGGATCGATCTGCATTCTTCTACATGTTGCCCTCCAGTTGAAACAGCACCATTTGCTGAAAATGCTATCTTTTTTCCATTGGATGGTTTTGGCTCCTTTGTCAAAAATCAAGTGACCATAGGTTTGTGGGTTCATTTCTGGGTCTTCATTCTGTTCCATTGGTCTATCTGTCTGTCTCTGTACCAATACCATGCAGTTTTTATCACTATTGCTCTGTAATACTGCTTGAGTTCAGGGATAGTGATTCCCCCTGAAGTCCTTTTATTGTTGAGGATAGTTTTAGCTATCCTGGTTTTTTTGTTATTCAGGATGAATTTGCAAATTGTTCTGTCTAACTCTTTGAAGAATTGGATTGGTATTTTGATGGGGATTGCATTGAATCTGTAGATCGCTTTTGGTAAAATGGCCATTTTTACTATATTGATCCTGCCAATCCATGAGCATGGGAGATCTATCCATCTTCTGAGGTCTTCTTCAATTTCTTTCTTCAGAGTCTTGAAGTTCTTATTGTACAAATCTTTTACTTGCTTGGTTAAAGTCACACTGAGGTATGTTATATTATTTGGGTCTATTATGAAGGGTGTCGTTTCCATAATTTCTTTCTCGGCTTGTTTCTATTTCGTGTAGAGGAAGGATACTGATTTATTTGAATTAATTTTATACCCAGCCACTATGCTGAAGTTGTTTATCAGCTTTAGTAGTTCTCTGGTGGAACTTCTGGGATCACTTTAATATACTATCATATCATCTGCAAATAGTGATATATTGATTTCTCCTTTTCCGATCTGTATCCCCTGACCTCCCTTTGTTGTTTGCTTGCTCTGGCTAGAACTTCATGGACTATATTGAATAAGTAGGGAAAGAGTGGGCAGCCTTGTCTAGTCCCTGATTTTAGTGGGATTGCTTCAAGTTTCTCTCCATTTAGTTTAATGTTAGCAACTGGTTTGCTGTATATAGCTTTTACCATGTTTAGGTATGGGCCTTGAATTCCTATTCTTTCCAGGACTTTTATCATGAAGGGGTGTTGAATTTTGTCAAATGCTTTCTCAGCATCTAATGAAATGATCATGAGGTTTTGTTCTCTCAGTTTCTTTATATAATGGATCACGTTGATGGTTTTCCGTATATTAAACCATCCCTGCATGCCTGGGATGAAGCCTACTTGATCATGGTGGATGATTGTTTTGATGTGCTCTTGGATTCGGTTTGCCAGAATTTTATTGAGTATTTTTGCGTCGATATTCATAAGGGAATTTGGTCTGAAGTTCTCTTTCTTTGTTGGGTCTTTGTGTGGTTTAGGTATAAGAGTAATTGTGGCTTCATAGAAGGAATTCGGGAGTGCTCCATCTGTTTCAATTTTGTGGAATAGTTTGGATAATATTGGTATGAGGTCTTCTATGAAGGTTTGATAGAATTCTGAACTAAACCCATCTGGACCTGGGCTCTTTTTGGTTGGGAGACCTTTAATGACTGCTTCTATTTCCTTAGGAGTTATGGGGTTGTTTAACTGGTTTATCTGTTCCTGATTTAACTTCGGTACCTGATATTTGTCTAGGAAATTGTCCATTTCCTGTAGATTTTCAAGTTTTGTTGAATATAGGCTTTTATAGTAAGATCTGATGATTTTTTTTAATTTCCTCTGAATCTGTAGTTATGTCTCCCTTTTCATTTCTGATTTTGTTAATTTGGACACACTCTCTGGGTCCTCTCGTTAGTCTGGCTAAGGGTTTATCTATCTTGTTGATTTTCTCAAAGAACCAACTTTTGGTTCTGTTGATTCTTTCTACGGTCCTTTTTGTTTCTACTTGGTTGATTTCAGCTCTGAGTTTGATTATTTCCTGCCTTCTACTCCTCCTGGGTGTATTTGCTTCTTTTTGTTCTAGAGCTTTTAGGTGTGCTGTCAAGCTGCTGACATATGCTCTTTCCTGTTTCTTTCTGCAGGCACACAGGGCTATGGGTTTTCCTCTTAGCACAGCTTTCATTGTGTCCCATAAGTTTGGGTATGTTGTACCTTCATTTTCATTAAATTCTAAAAAGTCTTTAATTTCTTTCTTTATTTCTTCCTTTACCAGGTTATCATTGAGTAGAGCATTGTTCAATTTCCATGTATATGTGGGCATTCTTCCCTTATTGTTATTGAAGACCAGTTTTAGGCCGTGGTGGTCCCATAGCACGCATGGGATTATTTCTATCTTTCTGTACCTGTTAAGGCCCGTTTTTTGACCAATTATATGGTCAGTTTTGGAGAAAGTACCATGAGGAGCTGAGAAGAAGTTATATCCTTTTGCTTTAGGATAGAATGTTCTATAAATATCTGTTAAGTCCGTTTGGCTCATGACTTCTCTTAGTCTGTCTACGTCTCTGTTTAATTTCTGTTTCCATGATCTGTCCATTGATGAGAGTGGGGTGTTGAAATCTCCTACTATTATTGTGTGAGGTGCAATGTGTGTTTTGAGCTTTAGTAAGGTATCTTTTACGTATGTAGGTGCCCTTGTATTTTGGGCATAGATATTTAGGATTGAGTGTTCATCTTGGTGGATTTTTCCTTTGATGAATATGAAGTGTCCTTCCTTATCTTTTTTGATGAATTTCAGTTGAAAAATGATTTTATTTGACATTAGAATGGCTACTCCACCTTTCTTGTTCAGACCATTTGCTTGGAAAGTTGTTTTCCAGGCTTTCACTCTGAGGTAGTGTCTGTCTTTGTCTCTGAGGTGTGTTTCCTGTAGGCAGCAGAATGCAGGGTCCTCATTGTGTATCCAGTTTGTTAATGTATTTCTTTTTTATTCGGGAGTTGAGGCCATTGATGTTGAGAGATATTAAGGAATAGTAATTATTGCTTCCTGTTGTATTCATATTTGGATATGAGATTATGTTTGTGTGCTTTTCTTCTCTTTGTTTTTTTTTTTTTGCCAAGATGATTACTTTCTTCCTTTTTCTAGGGTATAGCTTGCCTCCTTATGTTGGGCTTTACCATTTATTATCCTTTGTAGTGCTGGATTTGTCAAAAGATACTGTGTAAATTTGCTTTTATCATGGAATATCTTGGCTTCACCATCTATGTTAATTGAGAGTTTTTCAGGATACAGTAACCTGGGCTGGCATTTGTGTTCTCTTAGGGTCTGTATGACATCTGTCCAGGATCTTTTGGCTTTCATAGTTTCTGGCAAAAAGTCTGGTGTGATTCTGATAGGTCTGCCTTTATCTGTTACTTAACCTTTTTCCCTTACTGCCTTTAATATTCTTTCTTTATTTTGTGCATTTGGTGTTTTGACTATTATGTGACAGGAGGTGTTTCTTTTTCTGGTCCAATCTATTTGGAGTTCTGTAGGCTTCTGTTATGCCCATGGGTATCTCTTTTTTTAGGTTAGGGAAGTTTTCTTCTATGATTTTGTTGAAGATATTTACTGGTCCTTTGAGCTGGGAGTCTTCATTCTCTTCTATACCTATTATCCTTAGGTTTGATCTTCTCATTGAGTCCTGGATTTCCTGTATGTTTTGGACCAGTAGCTTTTTCTGCTTTACATTATCTTTGACAGTTGAGTCAATGATTTCTATGGAATCTTCTGCTCCTGAGATTCTCTCTTCTATCTCTTGTATTCTGTTGGTGAAGCTCGTATCTACAGCTCCTTGTCTCTTCTTTTGGTTTTCAATATCCAGGGTTGTTTCCATGTGTTCTTTCTTGATTGCTTCTATTTCCATTTTTAATTCTTTCAACTGTTTGATTGTGTTTTCCTGGAATTCTTTCAGGGACTTTTTTGACTCCTCTCTATGGACTTCTACTTGTTTATTTATGTTTTCCTGGAATTCTTTCAGGGATTTTTGCGATTCCTCTCTATAGGCTTCTACTTGTTTATTAATGTTTTCTTGTGTTTCTCTAAGGGAGTTCTTCACGTCTTTCATGAAGTCCTCCAGAAAATGTTCTCAATTAAACATTATCATGTCTATTAATATGTCCATTGCATAGATCTTGGTTATTCAGTCATTTTAGGAGAGCAATCCTCATGGCAGATTTTTTGATATTCTGAGTTTCAATCTTTAGGCTCTCTCTTCTTTAATCCTCCCTCACATTGATGAAGAACTTTTGATATAGATGAATCCCTTGGAGTTAAGACAGAAAAATTTGTTAATCTCTACATTGTATACAGTTATGAGTTTTCAGTGGAGTTCCCCATTTCTGATGAAGAATGATTTCTCTGATTATGGATGTTAGCTAGCTACATTTATCACTGGTCCTAAAGTTAGTAAGGGTCTATGCAATTCTAGCAATATGATATTCACTCCTTTGCATTACTTCTTCATGTAAAGACATTTTCTCTGTTACCTATAATTTAACATTAATACTGAAATATAATACAAACTTACAAACTGCACAGTACACATACACTGGAATGCACTTTCAGATAAACATTATCTTTAAAATACCAAAATACTAAGTTAAGGAAATGTTTTAGGAGTCTTGGGCCCAATGTATCTCTTTTCATCTTTATGTTCTGAAAATTCTTAGTAAGAGTAAATATCTGAGTATTAATCTCTCTGTACTAGACAGAGATATGACAGATTTGTATTTCTCGTCATGATTGAAATTTTAGCCACAATGGCAAATGTCAGCGATAGCTTTGGGTTTCTAGATTACTTGTGAATGTCATCAAATTTATAAATAATAAAAGTACATAAATGGTTTTTGTGAACATTTACAAAAACACAAGAGGTTTTGAGAAGGCATTAATTTTCATTATCTCTTCAACTGACCAGGTGTCCTATGGAAGATACTAAAATCTTTGAGGCATGTTTGTCAGAAAGTGAGGAAAGCCTCGGTGTCTTCCTGGTACCAAGTTTTAATGACTATTTCCAAAAAAGCACTTAAAAACTTAATACTTAAATATTTCTTAGAATATTTTATATTTGCATATGTGCTTTACTCATTGGCCAAATATTATTCATTTTCCAATCTCTTCGTGATCCCCTATCACTATTTCCTCCAAAATTAATGTTTTAAAGAAGAAAACAGTTGTGCTACTTAGTAAACTGAAATGAAATGTGACTAGAGTTGAGACATAAATTGGCTATCTTGAACAGGAGATGTTCAGATAATTGAGGACCTTCCTGACATCCTCATGTACACTCAGATTTTTCTTGATTGATTTTGGTACAGTTATGTGCATATTGGTAAAACTAATTATACAACAAAGACACATGCCCAACTATGTTTATAGCAGTCTTATTTAAAATAGCCTGACAGAACCCAGATGCCCTTCCACAGAGGAATGGATTCAAAAAATGTGGTACATCTACACAATGGAGTAGTACTCAGCTATCACAAACAATGACTTCATGAAATTCATAGGCAAGTAGACTGAGCTAGAAAATATCATCCTGAGTGAGGTAAACCAATCACAGAAAAACATACTCGGTTTGAATTCATTGATAAGTAGATATTAGCCCAAACGCTTGAATTACCCAAGGTACAATACACAGACCACAGGAAGTTTAAGAAGAAGGATGACCAAAATGTGGATGCTCCCACTCCTCTTAAAAGGGGGAATATATCCTTGGGAGTGGATATGGAAGCAAAGTTTTGAGGAGAGACTAAAGGAATGGCCATTCAGATCCTGCCCCACATGTGGCCCATATATATAGAACAACCAAAACTAGATAAGATTAATGAAGATACAAAATGCATGCTAAAAGGGTTTGGATATAGATCTCTCCTGAGAGACACATCCAGAGCATGTCCAAGACAGAGGTCAATGCTAGGAGCAAACCACCGAACTGAGAACAAGACCACCTTGGGGGGAATTAGAGGAAGTATTGAAAGACTTAAAGGACCTTGTTACCCCATAAAACTACAATGCTAACCAACCAGAGTTTCCAGGGGCTAAACTACTACTTAAATGCTATACATGGACGGACCTAGTGCTCCAAATCCATATGTAGCAGAGAATAGCCTTGTTTGGGTACCAGTGGATGAAGAAGCCTTTGGTTCTGTCAATGTTTGACCTCCAGAGCAGAGGAATATGGGGGTCACTAAAGGGGATGGATGGGGGAATACCTGCATGGAGAGAGTGGGAGGGTAGGAGATGGGGTCTTATGGACAGGAAACCGTGAAGGGGAATAATTTTTGACATATAACTAAAGAAATATGTGTAATAAAATTTTTACAAACAGACATGTAAATAACGAAATATATCTAATAAAAATTTAAAAAGTAAAAACAATTAAAAAGGGTTTTGAGAGAGAATTGAAGAGTTGAATGAAAAAGGGAAATGATGCATTTATATTTAAAATTTTAAACTAAACACTATTTCTTAATATTAAAAAGTTACAAAAGGACAATATTTCCCAGAATATCTTCTCATCTTCATTATAAAAATAATTTATTAGACTATACTAAATGTTCTAATGATCTACATTGCTTCATGTGACAACAAGTTTTTGCTTTAACTCCTAATTTTTTAGAAATGTTTTTGATATGAAGTACTATGTTCCTTTGGTGAGTATTCTAAAATAGGGCAGGTGCGATATTTTAAAGTTAAGAAATAAATTGAGGACAACCTAGGGTGATGTTTATGACCTATAATATATAACAGTGATGGTATTCATAAGATAAGTAACCATTTTTGAAGATACTCAATGCTTCAGTCAAAAAAATATGATGAAATCTAGTTGGAAGCTTCAATTATACTGGATATTTAAAATCCCAGTAGTAATCATAAATATTACCCAATGGTGGGCCCTGAATGGTATAATAATATTATGCCTGTTGAAACAATGTCATGACCATCCTAGGAGTAACTAATGGCTGCATAATTGAATTGAAGTTCCACTTCAAAAGGTAGTACCCATGTCTGGCACCATCATCAGGGAATATAGTGTGTAGCTACAGAATTACATAAACTCTGGAGAAGAATCTAACTGTAATAGTCAACTTAATGGAAAATTGATAATATGTCTGCAGAATCTTCTTTTTATATTGAGGATGAGTCTATACCTCAAACCTCATTAGGGAATTTTCAAAATTTATGGTAATTAACTCATCATTCAAAATGGTGAGAATAATGAATGTTGGCACGTTCAGTTAAAATTAACTATCTCTATCACACTTTTCATTTCAAGAATCAGGAATCATCCTGAAAGACTATTCAGAAGTTATATAAAAGCAGAGGTAATATATGACTCCAAGTAATTTTTTGTTCAGACAGAATAGGGCTTATAATTCCACAAACCAATGACTTGCATGCATGTGCTCTGGTTTCTTTCAGTCCAAATTCACTGAGAAAAGATCATGAGTGTGCAACTTTCAGTAAACTCAAGATTGCCATTGTTGAGAAAGAGGAACACTCCTCCATTGTTGGTGGGATTACAGACTGGTTCAACCATTCTGGAAATCAGTCTGGAGGTTCCTCTGAAAATTGGACATTGAACTACCTGAGGACCCAGCTATACCACTCTTGGACATATACCCAAAAGATGCCCCAACGTATAACAAAGACATGTGCTCCACTATATTCATAGCAGCCTTATTTATAACAGCCAGAAGCTGGATAGAACCCAGATGCCCTTCAACAGATGAATGGATACAGAAAATGTGGTACATTTACACTATGGAATATTATTCAGCTATCAAGAACAATGATTTTATGAAATTCATAGGCAAATGGATGGAACTGGAAAATATCATCCTGAGTGAGGTAACCCAATCACAGAAAAACATACATGGTATGCACTAATTGATAAGTGGCTATTAGCCCAAATGGTTGAATTACCCTAGATGCACAGAACACATGAAACTCAAGAAGGATGACTAAAATGTGAATGCTTCACTCATTCTTTAAAAGGGGAACAAGAATACCCTTGGCAGGGAATAGGGAGGCAAAGTTTAGAACAGAGGCAGAAGGAACACCCACTCAGAGCCTGCCCACATGTGACCCATACCTATACAGCCACCAATCTAGATAAGATGGATGAAGCAAAGAAGTGCAGGCCGAACTGGATGTAGATTTCTCCTGATAGACACAGTCAGAATACAGCAAATACATAGGTGAACGCCATCATTAAACCACTGAACTGAGAATGGAATTCCCCCATTGAAGGAATCTTAGAAAGGACTGAAAGAGCTTGAAGGGGTTTGAGACCCCATAGAACAACAAGGCCAACCAACCAGAGCTTCCATGGACTAAGCCACTACCCAAAGACTATACATAGATTGACGCTGGGCTCCAACCTCATAGGTAGCAATGAATATCCTAGTAAGAGCACCAGTGGAAGGGGAAGCCCTTGGTCCTGCCAAGACTGAACCCCCAGTGAATGTAATTGTTGGGGGGAGGGCAGTAATGGGAGAGGATGGGGAGGGGAACACCCATAGAGAAGGGGAGTGGGAGTGGTTAGGGGGATGTTGGCCTGGAAACCAGAAAAAGGAATAACAATCGAAATGTAAATAAGAAATAGCCAAGTTAATAAAGATGAAGAAAAGCAAAAAAAAAAAGATATCTATATTAAATTTTAAGAGAAAATAGTCACAGACTGTTAGATTGGATTGTACAGCAGAATTATTTAAGTTTGTCAGAAAAAAGTAGGCAAAGAATTCATGGCATGTATAAAAACAATTCCTTTCAAATAAATTAAATCTACATGGAAAATGCAAAAAAAGTAAGAATAAATGGGTAGAAAGACTTTATGAGAAAAGTTTACACATTAGAACACAGGGTTGCTTCATAGTCAACTAGCTGCTTCCAAGATACAAATAAGATATTTCTAAACAACACTTCCTCACAGCCACAACTGCAATTTAAAATGAGAAAAAAATGTAGGAAAATAAAGGCAATGTAGAATAGATTGATCAGCACATGTTATTAAGTTGAAAAAAATGAGAATTAGGGTGGAAGATCATGATTTTGAATTCAAATATTAAGGCTGCATTATTTTTGCATTACTATTGAATGTTTGGAAGGTAGATTTGTATGGACTAATCCACCATCCAAAGAGTTCAAATTGGGGTACCATGGTTCCAGCTGGAATTTTAGTAGGGGAATGCCTTTTCTGGCATCACAGGAGAGGGTGTCCCTTAGTCATATGGAGGTTACTTGATGCAGGTTAGGGGAATGCTAAGGAATTGAGTCAGGATTGGGTGTGGTTTATGGGTAAGTACCCTCATAGACTGAGAGGAAGCAGAGGGGATAGGGGATTTGTGGAGGAGAAACTGGAAGGGGGATAAAATTTGAAAAGTAAATAATTATAGTGACAAATAAAAAGAAAGAAAAAAAAAGAAAGCACAGAACATGACATTCTTTCTAGATCTTATTGAAACCTTAATATTCAATCTTTGTTATTTAAATTAACTGTGGATAAGTGAAGAACCTAATAATTTTGGATAGAGCTAGATTAAATATGTTTCTGACTTGGTCTGTTTATTGATTCTCAAGAAAATGGTAGCAGAGGCATTGTTTTGATTATCTGTTCATGCCACCAGTGTGACATAGTCCACACTGTACAAAGTGTGTGGATCTCAGTGACTATAAACATGAGCCTGCCCTTCACTGTCTTTGATTTTGTAATACTATGTCCTGTGTGTCTCCAGTAACTCTGACTGTACCATTACTCTATTTCTCACTGTATATGTTCTGATACAATCCACTGACGTAATTTCTAATTGTGCCCATATAATAACCTTGTTAAGAACTTCCAAGACCAAATTAGAACAAAAGACTTCCTTCCAGGCATTAACAAATATGGGTGATATCATGGAGCCTGAGAATGAATAATTCTCCAAAGTATTTATGAATCTGTGTTCCATGAGCTGTGGTCACCAGTTGCAGAGCCCCAGGGAAGAAAGTGCATAACCTTCCTCCATGGCTCAGAAGCAATCTGGAAAAACAAAGTGAATCATGAATATGCAAACACTTCTTTACAGAGAGTAATAAAAGTTGGTAGATATTTGATGTGTTGATAAGCACAGTACATCACAAGCCACACTGCCCAGGTTTAAGGCAGGAAAAATATGTTCTTTTTGATAGTAGTATTTTTCCTCCTCTACCTTCCACTTCTCATGGCAAATTTCATTGATCCCAGGTGCTTTTGGAGAATAAATCTGAATGACATTAAGGAAAAAGATTTGGATATGAGTTGTGCCTTCGTCCTTGGAGCAGTTCAGTTACCTATGGAGAGAGATTATTTCAATCAGACTTTGAATGTCCTGTAAGTGCATTTGTATTTTCCATGTAAATGACATCTTCCATATTTCTTGAGTGTTCTGAGGATGAAAGTTAGGTAAATCCTTGAGTTTTTTCTTATGTTGTTAAGTCTGAAAACCACTAACCAAGGTTAATTATTTAACAGATTCAATCCTATTTTCCCCATTTAATTAATCCAGTGATAGTATTGTTTTTCTTCCAGGTGACCTCTGACTTAAAGCATGGAAGCTGAGGAAGAAATGAATATCTACAGGATCTTTCATTTAAAGACAACCTAATAATAGTTTATATTGCAAATTAGACAGTGGTGACTTATTGAATTTGATCCCATAATATTTCATTGAGTTTTATCCCAAATACTTGCAAATAAATGGTCATAAACTCTGCTTATAATCCTTCCATCAATGTCTTTCTCCTAGAGCATAAGGTGGTTCCAGTAATATTCATGGTGCCTATAGTTATCAAAGACTTTACATACACACAACCTTGTCTCTCAAATTAATTGCATGTGGTCACTTCTTGCATTTTAATGCTTCATCAATTTTGGAAAGAGAAGATCTTTATACTCAGAAATTCATACTTCATATGAATGCCTGGATGTATATGTTTGCATGTAATGAGCAGTGAATATTTAGGTCATTAGAGGGCAAGACATACAATTGCTTTAAAAGATAAAATCAAAAAGACTGTGTGCTGTGTGCTTCACACTTGTCATGTACAATCACTGGCTTTTCTCTTTTGTAAAATTTAGTTTGGCACTCTCTCTTAAGAGTAAACTATATTTGAAACATGCAATTAAGTGTTATGTTTACATTCTTGGAATAGAAAGGCTATCAATAACAGTGTTGATTGCTTATGTCCCTTGTCACTGGCAGAGGTTATAGTTTGTGGTGTGGGACAGCTGTAAAATTTGAGAACAGAGATACAGGAATTTTTCATTAGATTTCTGTCATTGTTTTAGAAACATGTGTACTCTTTACATGTCTAAGTTGGTTCACCTCTGACACCTTAATGATATTTATATCTTAGGAGACATTTTTCAGTTCTTTTAGAAAATACAGGTGCACATGTTACCAATGTGTATCAATTCTCATTTTAGTGAGTTGATGATAGTTGTTTTAAAACACAGCCCTTTAGACTGCTAGTCTACACAGACAGCTTGAGTAACTGAAATTTCCCAAAGTTTCAATGAAGAAAGTAGTTTGAGCACTGCACAAGGTTTGTTCTTAAATTACTTTTGTATATTAGCAAAATATTTGATTGACAATTTTGTGTGTGGTGATAGAGAACATCATGAAATCGCCAATTTTATAGCGTATAGAATGAAAACAACACATGGATACAATTTGTGGTGAAAAACTAATTGTATTTACCTCAAATTTTATCATTAAATATATTAGCTTGTGTTTATTGTTTATTGATCAGATTATATTAAATGACAAGAATGACACTGTAGATATTAGTCTTTACATAAGCATAAACAAAGTATGGTACCATTCATTCCCACTGTTTTGTGGCCCACTTTTATTACAAAAAAAGAACATATTACATCAAAATTTCTTCTATATTATAAACATATAATACTGGAAAATACAAATATCACTGCAATTTATTTATTTTCCTTGTTCTCAGTAGGATAATATCATTATTTTATTGTAACTGGAAAGGTTGACAAAGACGTTTATTATAAATTAAGTTATAATGATGAGAAGTAGCCAGAGTAAATATATCATATTCCTTTCTAAATAGAAGGTAGGTGAATGATTCTTGGGTAGTGGAGCAAATCCTTAATTTCTACACTAAGTACTTGGCACAAGTGTATACCTGCACATTCGAAGGAAGTATAGTCTGCAGCAAAGTATCTTATAAAACACTCAGAAAAGATTGATGAAGCTAAGAAGTGCATGCTGACAGGAGACTAATATAGCTGTCTCCTGAGAGGCACAGCTAGTGCATGTCAAATGCAGAGATGAATTCTAGCAGCTAACAATTGAACTGAGAACAGGATCCCAGTTAGAGGAATAGAGAAAGGATAGAAAGGGCTGAAGAGGCTTGCAACCCCATAAGAGCAACAATGCCAACCAACCAAAGTTCCCAGGGACTAAACCACATTGCCCCAGTTGCATATATAGTAGAGGATTGCCACGTTAGGCACCAATGGAAAGAGAAGCCCTTGTTCCTCCCATGGCTGGACCCCTCAGTGTAGGAGAATATAGGGGGCCAATGAGAGGGATGGATGGGAAGGGGAACACCCTTATAGACAAAGGAGAGGTGAACTTATGTCCAGGAAAAGAGGAAAGGGAATAACATTCGAAATGCAAATAAAAAAAACCAATAAAGGAAAAAAATTAAAATTAATTATAGTTGGATAAAGTTTGATGTGGCAAATAGGTAAGAATTTATATTAAAAAACAACTGTAAAAATAATAAAACACTCAGTTATATTGCCCTCTTATGACGTAAGTAATCCTTGCTCAAATACATATAAATATATGCACAGACATGGTGATTAACAAAATGCAAGTTTGATATTTGAGCTTATATATTTAGAAAAGATTTTCTTTCACCAAAAGATTGAACTAAAAAATTAGCCAGATGAGGGTATTTAGATAGGATATGTTAAGAAAATTGGCCACTGATTATAAATGATTGTAAGTACATGAAACAAATGTTGCTGCAGAAAGCTATCATGTACTGATAAATAAATCATGCTTTTAGCTCCTAACCAATTTAACTAAATTCACAAGAAAATATTATGAATTTGATAGCTCTCATAACACACATTTTTTTATATTGCTTAATTTCAAAATGAAGACATGATCAGAATTGCTCTTTTGTCCATATCTTTTGTTTTCTCTTTACTTTCTAATCAAGCACTCAAAAGCAAAGATGGAAATCCTCTCTGTAAAAGAGATAAATACCATATCTTATTTATGGGAGACACACTGACATGAACTTTTAAAGTGTTTGCTATTTTCTAGGTTATCATGTCAACCCAATCTCACAATGAAAGACAGTTGTTTCCATCTTTAAAGGTCAGATACAGAAAGATTGAGTTCAGAATAGTGCTTCAATTGAGTATAATTTATCGCGTATAGACATCTGTGCTCTTAATGAAAACTGTGCTCTTTTACAGAAAAACAACAAAAACCAACAAATATGTCTTGGCATTAGCCTTTTCAATGGATGAAATCAACAGGAATCCTGATCTTTTACCAAATATGTCTTTGGTTATAAAACATACTTTGAGCTATTGTGATGGAAACACTGCACCCCATATATTTAAAGAAAAAATTTTTAGGCCTTTACCTAATTATATCTGTAATGAAGAGACTATGTGTTCATTTCTGCTTATAGGACTGAATTGGATGTCATCTATATCACTTTTTAAAGACTTGGATATCTTCTTATTTCCACGTGTGAGTTATCATAGGCAAGAAATTCTTCACATCATTTCTCCATGGGAAACTTTGATAGATATTAAGAAAATTAATGGATGAGATTGGACTTGTGCTTATATCAATCTATATAGTTCCACAGTACTTACTAATCTGAGACATGATAGGCCTTCTGCTAGGCGTGACCTCCAGAAGTTGACAGATTCCAGAATGGAAGAATAGAGGAGGCCGTGAAGAATTGAATCTGGCATGATGGCAGAGAGAAACTTGCAGTCTTGACTGACTGGCAGTCAGAGTGTTTCTTAATTTATACAAAGCTCATTATTCAGAGATTAATTCATGTTGTTCTGTAACCTAGAAAATATTATTTCTATCCCCAGATATGTGTTGTCTTCATCTTGCTCATAAGTTTAGATTATCATTGTTAAATTTTCAAATAATACATTTTTCACTTACCATCATGGTGGTGTCATAAGTTTAGTTATCAGTTACAAACTATGAATTATCAGAATTTTAGTTTACAAATATTTTATCTATAAGCCAACTTTTAATTATCTGGAGTACTTTTTTGCAAAGACATGATGACAAACCATTTTTAGCCTGGCAGCTCATGATATTTCAGTGACACAAGACAGATTGAAAACCTCCAATCCAGTCTATGAAGTTAGCCATTTTACCAACAGCGAGTGCTTGACCAACCATTAAGGATCAGAGTGCCCATTGTCATTAGAACCTCTGTCAAAATTTCATCAACATACTGCTATAGTTATTATAAATCATTTAAAAATATAATGATTAAGTCATATCTTTGTGGAATTTGTTGCTATGCATTATCTTGTTTTTCTTTTGTTTTCTCCTCATAAGATGCAAAAGTCGACCTTCCTAAATGAACATTTCTAAACGAGGGTGGTTATGGGGTTATAGTACCTCATTATTTTACATCTTTCCACATGATTACTTTTCCGTCATTATAAGAAAATTTTATGTTGGAGATAACTCCATTCAATCTAACTTTGTTATGTCTAATTGCTTCAAGAAATACAACTTATGAGTCTGATATATTTTGCAGCAAATTTGCTTGGTTATTTAGTAGGATGAGGTTTTTAATAGTATATGCTGCTAACACTTTTAGGCAGCCAAATTGTGTTTACATTTTTAAATTTACTTTGTATTGATTATCTTTTTCCTGAGGATGATAAAGGCAGATATTCACAGAGTATTTTGGAGGCTTATCCTGAAAAGAAGATCTATAGCATCTTTATGTGAGTCACATCCTCTAGTGTACAAGCAGTACCTACAAGTAGAGCAAGCAAAGAATATGTGTTCCTAAAAGCTAAAGAAGTATTATGCATTAGCATTCCTGTTAAATAGAGGAAGTATTTCTAGATTAAGGCATAAATGCCTTCTTGAAAAAATATTAGCCAAATATATCCAAGTTGTAATTATATTAAAATCTCCCCAAACATTGAATACACAGATATCAAGACAAAAACTGAATGACAGAACAGAAATTATTATAACAAGCAAATATGTTTTGTTATATCTTTGGTCAAACAGCTATGCTTGCTGTTCCCATTAGAAATGGATATACCAGCTTTCCACATTTGCTCATTTGAATCAGTGATGAGAGGAAAAACCATAAGTAATCAACTGTTTGTAGGTAAATATGATTATAAGTTTTTATTTTTAAAGTGCACTCCGCCTCATGCTGTTCTCTGTATTGCAGTTCCTTCAGATTTCCTATGGACCTTTCCATTCCATCTTCAGCGATAATGAACAATTTCCATATCTCTATCAGATGACCCCAAAGGACACGTCACTAGCATTGGCAATGGTCTCCTTCATACTTTACTTTAACTGGAACTGGGTTGGCCTTATCATCTCAGATAATGATGAAGGCAATCGATTTCTCTCAGAGTTGAAAAGAGAGACCCAAAACAAGGAAATTTGTTTTGCCTTTGTGAACATGATGGCAAACAATGAGATTACATTCAATCACAAAAATGAAATGTACTACAACCAAATTGTGATGTCATCCACAAATGTTATTATCATTTATGGGGAAACACACAGTATTATTGAATTGATCTTCAGAATGTGGGAATCTCCAGTTATAAAGAGGATTTGGGTCACCAAATCAGAGTTGGATTTCCCGACAAGTAAGAGAGACTCAACTAATGGCACATTCTATGGCACTCTGGCATTTCTACACCACCATGGTGAGATTTCTGGATTTAAAAATTTTGTAGAGACAAGATACCATCTCAGAAGCAGAGATTTAAATCTATTAATACCAGAGTGGAAGTACTTTAGCTATGAAGCCTCAGGATCTAACTGTAAAATATTGAGGAACTATTCGTCCAATGCCTCATTGGAATGGTTAACAGAACAGAAGTTTCACATGGCATTTAACGATTATAGTGATAGCATATACAATGCTGTGTATGCCATGGCCCATGCCCTCCATGAGAGTCATCTGCAACAGGTTGATAAACTGGAAATAAGAAATGGGAAGGGAGCAAGTACTCACTGCTTGAAGGTAGAGTTTCTTTATTTTTTCTATTTTTATTGGATAATTTCTGGTTTTACATTTCAAATGATAGTCCCTTTCCTTCACTTCAAACTCCCCTCCCTCTACTTCTATGAAGATGATCTCACTCACCCCTACCCACTCACAACACCCTGCCATTGCTCTGCATTGTCCATCTCATCCAGAATTTTTAGTTTTGTAGAGCATAGGCTTTTATAGTAGGATATGATGATTTTTTAATTTCTTCAGTTTCATTTGTGTTTCCCTGTTAATTTCTCATTTTGTTAATTTGGACAGTATCCCTGTGTTTGCTGGTTAATCTGGCTAAGGGTTTACGTATATCTTGTTGATTTTCTCAAAGAAACTGCTCCTAGTTGTGTTTTTTGCTTGTATAGGTGTTTTGTATTTGGTTGATTTCATCGCTGAGTTTGATTATTTCCTTCAGTCTACTCCTCTTGAGTCTATTTACTTCTTTTGTTCTTGAGCTCTCAGGTGTGCTGTCAAAAGCTGTCAGTCTGCTAGTGTATGCAAGCTCCATTTTTTTTCCTTTTAGATTTTTTTGGAGTCACTCAAACTGTGAGTTCTCCTCTTAGTACTGTGTTCCTTGTGTCCAAAAGATTTTGGTATGTTGTGCCTTCCTCTACATTACATTCTCAAAAGTTTATAATTTCTTTCTTTATTTCTTCCATGATCAAGTTATCATTGAGTAGAGTGTTGTTCAACTTCCATGTGCATGTAGGCCTCCTGTTGTTTTTGCAGACCAGCCTCCGTCCATGGTGACCTGAAAGGATGCATGGTGATATTTCCATTTTCTTGTATCACTTAAGGCCTGTTTTATGTATGATTGTATGGTCAGTTTTCGAGAAGGTTCCATGAGATCCTAAAAAGAAGGTATATACTTTTTGTTTTAGGATGAAATGTTTTACAGATATCTGTTTACTTCATTTGGCTCATAACTTCTGTTTGTCTCTGTTGAGTTTCTGTTTCCATGATCTGTCCATTGATGAGAGTAAGGTGTTAAGGTCTCTGACTATTATTATGTGTGATACAAGGAATGATTTATCTTTAGTAAATTTATTTTATGATAGTGTGTTCCATGGCATTTGGAGTATAATGTTCAGAAACAAGGGTTCATCTTCTTAGATCTTCCCTTTAATGCCTATGAAATGGTCTTCCTTAACTTTTTTGATAACTTTTGGTTGAAAGTTGATTGTATTCAATATTGGAATGGCTACTCCAGCTTGTTTCTTGCGAACATTTGCTTGGAAAGTTTTTTCTAGCCTTTCACTCTGAGGTACTGTCTGTCTTTGTCACTGAGGTGTATGTCCTCTATGCAGTAAAATGCTGAGTTCTGTTTATGTCTCTACTCTGTTAGTCTATATCTTTTTATTGGGGATTTGCAGAAAGATATTGTGTATATTTGGTTTTGTTATGGAATATCTTGTTTTCTCCGTCTTTGTTAATTGAGGTTTTTGCTGGGTTTAGTATCCTGGCTGGCATTTCTGTTATCTTAGGGTTTGTATGGGATGTACCCTGTGTTTCCTATCATTTATATTTCTGTTGAGAAGTTCGATATAATACTGATAGGTCTGCCTTTATATGTTTCTTGACCATTTTTTCTTGCTGCTTTTAATACTCTGTCTTTGTTTTGTGGATTTGGTGTTTCAACTATTATATGACAGGAGAAATTTTTTTTCTGGTCTAATCTATTTGCAATTTTGCAAGCTTCTGTATGTTCCTTAGGCATCTGTGTTTTCAGGTTAGGAATGTAATTTTGTTGAAGATGTTTACTGGCCCTTTAATTTGAGAATCTTTACTGTCTTCTATATGTATTATCCTTAGGTTTGGTCTTCTCATGGTTTCCTGGATTTTCTGAATTTTGTGGCTTAGGGCCTTTTTATATTTTGTATTGTCTTTGACTATCATGTCAATGTTTTCTATAGTATCTTCTGCCCCTGAGATCTTGCTTCTATCTCTTATATTACATTGGTGAATCATGTGTCTATGTCTCTAGATCACTTTCCAAGGTTTTCTATCTCCAGGGTTGCCTCCCTTTTTGATTTTTTATTGTTTCCATTTTCAGTTTTAGATCCTGGATGGTTTTGTTCAATTCCTTCACCTTATTGGTTGTTTCCTGATAACCTTTTAAGGAATTTTTTGTTTTCTATTTAAGGGCTTATATTTGTTTAATTGTATTATTCTGTATTTCTTAAATAGAGTTATTTATGTCCTTCTTCAAGTCTTCTATTATTATCATGAAATGTGTTTTTAAATATGAATCTATTTTCTTCTGTGCTGAGATATCTAAGACTTGCAGGCCAGAAGGATCCTATCCCAGGCTCCTCCATGGTTCCTGGGCCCTATGTGCTTCTCATGGGTCCCTCTATGTACAGTTATTGTAGCAAAACTGGGGACCCACCTGTGGGCTTAGGAGTGAGAGCACTCTTGAGAGACCAGCCTTCTCTGGGAAGGTTTTGGGTCCTGAGTTTGTAGAAGACCCTTAGCTCTATACAGATGGAGACCAGAAGTATATGTAGAGTTTCTTCTAATGGATGATGTTTGGTGTCTTCAGTTGAATAGCCATTTAGAATCTCTCAAATGCACATAGTTAATGAAATAGGAAATATTTTCAGAAATAGATTTGTTTCTGAACATTTTTTAAAGAAAAAGAAATCTAGTGACTCTTATTAATGTAAATGGAAAACGAAGGCACAGTTTACCAATTAAAATTTGTAGTTTCCCAGGGAGACCTGCATATTCATCAGCATATCCCTACCAATATTCAATATAAACAGTACTTCTTCATGAATTTTATCTATGATGAGAATATGAATTTTTCTGTATACTCATCAATTGTTTGGAAATCATTTTAAGGAATGGTTTTCATTAGGATCCTCCAGTGCTTCTGCCCACAGTGTTGCACACCTACTTGTTTTCTGAAAGCAATTAAACAAGAAATAGTGTCGGTAGTCAGTTCCATCTATAAAAATATGTTTATAGGTATGAATGTATCTTTTTCACTGAGTATATTTATGTTTTTTACACTTTCTGTGTACCTACATTTATATTTGTTTTGCTTTGAACATACATCTTTATGTATCTGTTTTACTGTAGATGTGAGCTACTATTTTTCTATGTATGAATTTTTTCTATAAGTGTGTTTGTATATGTGTATATGTTTCTTTGTGTGGTTGTCAGGGTATGTGTCTTTTTTGTACCATTGTATGTATTTTGTGAGTGTTTGTATGTACTTATACATACTGTATCTGCTTTACTGCATAGGTGTCTGTGTATTTCTTTGTGCTTGTCTTAGCCTTTACCTGCCTTTTAGTCATTATATGTGAGTATAAATTTCTCTTTGTATTAATATCATTTAGAGCTGGTGCTTATATTTTATACCTCTCCCTGTGTGTTGCTATTAGTCTGTGTGTATTTGTGTGTTTCTGTCTACATGCCTCTCTCTCTCTCTCTCTCTCTCTCTCTCTCTCTCTCTCTCTCTCTCTCAGTGTGTGTGTGTGTGTGTACCAGTATATGTACTTTGTTTAATTTTATATCTGTTCATATGTATATCATTTTTCCCTTAACATTTACATCTGTGTGTCAACATGTATGTATATTTGTGTGTAAATAAGTGTATAGCTCTATGATATGTGTGACTCAGAAAATATGTGAGCCTCTCTATGTGTTAATGTGTTTGTGTGCATATGTGTGTGTGCGTTGCATATCCCTGTTGTCCCTTCAATGTTTGGACACAAGCATTCATCTCTGTATATGCCAGGCTCTTTCAGAAGCCCTCCAGAAACAGTTATATTAGGTTTCTGTCAACAAGTACTTGCTGATATCCACATCCATATCCATATGCACCATCTGGGATGGTGTCTGTAAATGGGACGGATCTTCGGGTATGGCAATCTCTGGATGGCCTTTCTTTTAGACTCTGCTACACAATTTATCACAGTATTTCCTCCTGTGAGCCTTTTTGTTCCCCCATATAAGAAGATCTAAATCAGCTACAGTTTTTTTCTTCCTTCTTCTTGAACTTCAGGTGGTCTGTGAATTGTATCTTGATCATTCCGAGCTTTTGGGTTAATAGCCACTAATTGGTGAGTGCATACAATGCATGGTCTTTTGTTGTTTGGTTATCTCACTCATGATGGTATTTTCTATTTCTACCCATTGACTTAAGAATTTTTAATAGCTGTATAGTATTCAATTGTGCAAATGTACCACACTTTCTGTAACCACTGCTCTGTTGAAGGATATCTGGATTTTTTTCACGTTCTGGCTATTATAAATAAGGCTGCTTAGAACATAGTGGTTCATGCGTCCTTGTTATATGTTGGAGCACCTTTCATGTGTATGCCCAGGAGTGACATAACTTGGGCCTCAGGTAGTAATAAGTTCAATTTTCTGAGGAACTACCTGAGTGATTTCCAGACTGGTTCAACCAGCTGACAATCCAACCAATAATGGAGGAATGTTCTTCTTCTGCACATCCTTGCCAGCATCTGCTGTTGCCTGAATTTTTAATCTTAGCCATTTTGACCAGTGTGAGGTGGAATCTCAGAGTTGTTTTGATTTGCATTTACCTGATGAGTAAGGATGCTGTACACTTATTTAGGTGCTGCTCAGCTACTTGATATTCCTCAGTTAAAAATTCTTTGTTTAGCTCTGTAGCACAAATTTTAAAGTGTTTTTTGATTCACTGTAGCCTAACTTCTTGAAGTCTTTGTATATATTGCATATTAGCCCTCTTTTAGATGTAGTATTTGTAAAGATCTTTCCCCAATTTTTTGGTTGCTGTTTTGTTCTATGTACAGTATCCTTTGCCCTATGGAAGATTTGCAGTTTTATGAGGTACCATTTGTTCATTCTTGATCTTAGAGCATAAGATATTAGTGTTCTGTTAAGTAGATTTTCACCTGTGTCCATGTGTTTGAGGTTCTTCTCCATGTTCTTTGCTTTTAGTTTCAGTGTATCTGTTTTTATGTAGAAGGTCTAGATCCACTTGGCCCACTCTCTCCCTATCTGTCCAATATAGCACGTTAAGTCCTAGCCAGAGCAATGAGGCAACAAAAGATATCAAAGAGATACAAATTAAAAAAAAAAGAAGTCAAAATATTCCTATTTGCAAATGATATGATTGTACACTTAAGTGACCACAAAATTCCACTAGAAATTTCTATGCTTTATAAACAAGTTCAGCAAATTGGCTGGATATAAAATTAAGACAAACAAGTCAGTAGACTTCCTCTACTCAAAGAATACACAGGCTGAGAAAGAAATTAGGGAAAAGACACCTTCACAATAGTCGCAATTAATATGAAAGACTTTGGTGTAACTCTAACCAAGCAAGTGAAAGATCTGTGTGACAAGAAATACAAAACTCTGAAAAAAGAAATTGAAAAAGATCTCAGTTGGTCGAAAGATCTTCCATGCACATGGAGTGGCAGGATAAATATAGTAAAAATGGACATCTTGCTGAAAGCAATAAACAGATTCAATGCAGCACCCATGAAAATACAAAGACAAATTTTCAGAGTTAGAAAGTTAATTTGCAAATTCTTTAAGAATATCAAAAATCCAGAATAGCGAAAACTACTCTCAACAATTAAAGAACTTCTGAGGAAGTCACCATCCCTAAACTGCAGCTGTATTACAGAGAAATAGTAATAAAAACTGCATTTGTACACAGTCAAGCAGGTAGATCAATGGTTTAGTACTGACTATGCAGACATGAACCCACACAACTATGGTCAATTGATCTTTGACAAAGGAACTAAAACTATCCAGTAGAAAAAAACACAGCATTTTCAACAAGTGGTCCTGGTTCAACTGGAGATCAGCATGTAGAAGAGTGGAAATTGATCTCTTCTTATTGCCACATACAAAGCTCAAGTCCAACTGGATAAAGGACCTCCATATAAAACCAATTTTCATTTCTCCAATTGCTTTTGTTGGGATTTCTCTCATTCTTTTTTTTTTTTAACTTGAGTATTTCTTATATACATTTCGAGTGTTATTCCCTTTCCTGGTTTCCGGGCAAACATCCCCCTCCCCCCTCCCCTTCCTTATGGGTGTTCCCCTCCCAACCCTCCCCCCATTGCCGCCCTCCCCCCATAGACTAGTTCACTGGGGGTTCAGTCTTAGCAGGACCCAGGGCTTCCCCTTCCACTGGTGCTCTTACTAGGATATTCATTGCTACCTATGGGGTCAGAGTCCAGGGTCAGTCCATGTATATTCTTTAGGTAGTGGCTTAGTCCCTGGAAGCTCTGGTTGCTTGGCATTGTTGTACTTTTGGGGTCTCGAGCCCCTTCAAGCTCTTCCAGTTCTTTCTCTGATTCCTTCAATAGGGGACCTATTCTCAGTTCAGTGGTTTGCTGCTGGCATTCGCCTCTGTATTTGCTGTATTCTGGCTGTGTCTCTCAGGAGCGATCTACATCCGGCTCCTGTCGGTCTGCACTTCTTTGCTTCATCCATCTTGTCTAATTGGGTGGCTGTATATGTATGGGCCACATGTGGGGCAGGCTCTGAATGGGTGTTCCTTCAGTCTCTGTTTTAATCTTTGCCTCTCCCTTCCCTGCCAAGGGTATTCTTTTTCCTCATTTAAAGAAGGAGTGAAGCATTCACATTTTGATCCTCCGTCTTGAGTTTTGTTTGTTCTAGGGATCTAGGGTAATTCAAGCATTTGGGCTAATAGCCACTTATCAATGAGTGCATACCATGTATGTCTTTCTGTGATTGGGTTAGCTCACTCAGGATGATATTTTCCAGTTCCAACCATTTGCCTACGAATTTCATAAACTCGTTGTTTTTGATAGCTGAGTAATATTCCATTGTGTAGATGTACCACATTTTCTGTATCCATTCTCTGTTGAAGGGCATCTGGGTTCTTTCCATTTTCTGGCTATTATAAATAAGGCTGCGATGAACATAGTGGAGCACGTGTCTCTTTTATATGTTGAGGCATCTTTTGGGTATATGCCCAAGAGAGGTATACCTGGATCCTCAGGCAGTTCAATGTCCAATTTTCTGAGGAACCTCCAGACTGATTTCCAGAATGGTTTTACCAGTCTGCAATCCCAGCAACAATGGAGGAGTGTTCCTCTTTCTCCACATCCTCGCCAGCATCTGCTGTCACCTGAGTTTTTGATCTTAGCCATTCTCACTGGTGTGAGGTGAAATCTCAGGGTTGTTTTGATTTGCATTTCCCTTATGACTAAAGATGTTGAACATTTCTTTAGGTGTTTCTCAGCCATTCGGCATTCCTCAGCTGTGAATTCTTTGTTTAGCTCTGAACCCCATTTTTTAAAGGGGTTATTTGTTTCCCTGCGGTCTAACTTCTTGAGTTCTTTGTATATTTTGGATATATGGCCTCTATCTTTTGTAGGATTGGTAAAGATCTTTTCCCAATCTGTTGGTTGCCGTTTTGTCCTAACCACAGTGTCCTTTGCCTTACAGAAGCTTTGCAGTTTTATGAGATCCCATTTGTCGATTCTTGATCTTAGAGCATAAGCCATTGGTGTTTTGTTCAGGAAATTTTTTCCAGTGCCCATGTGTTCCAGATGCTTCCCTAGTTTTTCTTCTATTAGTTTGAGTGTGTCTCATTTGATGTGGAGGTCCTTGATCCACTTGGACTTAAGCTTTGTACAGGGTGATAAGCATGGATCGATCTGCATTCTTCTACATGTTGCCCTCCAGTTGAACCAGCACCATTTGCTGAAAATGCTATCTTTTTTCCATTGGATGGTTTTGGCTTCTTTGTCAAAAATCAAGTGACCATAGGTGTGTGGGTTCATTTCTGGGTCTTCAATTCTATTCCATTGGTCTATCTGTCTGTCTCTGTACCAATACCATGCAGTTTTTATCACTATTGCTCTGTAATACTGCTTGAGTTCAGGGATGATGTTACTGTAGCTATAAAATTACAATGCATTTTATAACTCGAAATAATTGTATGTACATGGTTGTGCAATGCTTGTCTTTTAGTTAAACTCCTTTCTCAAAAAAACCCACTTTACTAATCCTCTTGGGGACAAAGTGATTATGAAACACAGAGAGAGAGTGCAGGAAGACTATGACATTGTTCACATTCAGAATTTCTCACGCCTTCGGATTAAGGTGAAGATAGGAAAATTCAGCCCATATTTTCGACATCGTGAAACCTTTCACTTATATGGAGACATGGTTGAGTTGGCCACAGGAAATAGAAAGGTTGGTGTGCACTAACTTTTTGATTTATACTACACAGCAGTAACACTGCAACATATTGTTATGAAATATTTTGTCACATCAGGATCCGATTTCTAAGCTTTTGTTCTACCTTTCTTTTTTCATTTTTAACATATTTTTACTAGTACTCTGAAGATTCCATGCATGCATAAATTATACCTTTGTCATATCGGAGCCATTATCTGAAATATAATGACTATAAAATTGTTCTTCACCACTGTTTGATTTTCTTTCTTTAACGTGAAAAATATTCTCTTCTTATCATTGTTGTTATTACACAGTAATACCCTTTCTTAACTTTAACCTCTGGAATACATGTTGATCCAAGTAAGACTAATGTTCCAGTTTTGAAATCCTAAGATTCAAAACCCTAAGAATTACTATTATACTCAAAGATGTCTTGTCATATAATAGAAGGACATATACCAAGTTCACTAATGAATAAAATTACCGAAATTCATATTCACAGAAACATCAATATTTAATAAACTTGAAGAAAGCCTTCACACTTTTAAGTTAGATGATAGAAATTTTAAAGGAATACATAGACAGGACTAGTATAATAGACAAATAAATAGTCATTAAAACCCATTAAATAGAGCAGTAACAGCAACCAGACAAGAGAAAAAAATAATTTTTCATTATAGTTGAATATTTTGGTAATATTCTCCAAAAATAATCAATGACAAGAAGTCGTTTTTGATATTTTACGATATTCCTTGTTCCATTCAGAAGGTGTGGAGACTCATTCACATACAAGAGGAGAACTTTTATTAATACAATTGTAGGAAAACATTAAAATGTGTAATAAGAGAAAAAGGAAATTAGATAACAACACCTTTGATTGATATACATGGAATAATTCTTGGCTAAAACACCTACCAAAGGAACATAACACACAACAGAAAGACCCTTCTCTCAGAACAGAGAGAATTCAATCCAGAGATGCAAGCATGTTTCCACATATGCAGATTCTTTGAGTGTAATACAGCACACATATTGAATTACATTATTTTTCATAAACATTCAGGAAAGGTTGTTAACCAAACCCAAAATTCATTCAGAGTAAAAGAAATCAAGAAAGTGATAGAACAGAAGGAACACATATTGACATGACATTTTCTTTCACAAACCTGTTGACAATACGTGCAGAGAAAATTATTATTCGTGAAAGTCAGAAATAATGACTAGTAGTCCTATTGGTTCATGTTTTTATCCAAGTACTTTAGAGGCAATGGTCTGAAAATCTCTGTTCCTTGCCAGTGAGTATAAACCCGCCATGTGTGATGTGGATATACTACCTTAAAATAAATTAGCATGAAGCATACAAGTATGCCCTTTTTAGTATGCTCACTCATGATAGTCTTTAAAATATTACAGTGTTAACATACATTTACAGAAAATTATGCGGTAAAAAAGAGAACATGTATTCCAATCTTTATTGTGAGAATTTATCTACAGATACTTCATGGTAAGACTGTTTCAACAATATAAAAATTATAGGAAGAACACTTCATATCTTCAATTAACTTTAAACAGTCTAATTTTTATCCAGCCTTTTCCAGTATTTGCAGCCACTGTGGTGCATTTTGACCTCCTGAAACACTCCATATTTAAGGTCACTACACATCACTTTATCATTCCCAACGATATAAAACCAGTGTCTGCCTATTCCACTGCTTCTTCATATACAATTTCTCATGGTTTAAAATGGTAGTTTATTCAAGTTCATATTTGTTATCAGTGATTAAAAGACATACTGCTCCTCTTTCAATATCTCCAAATACTAACTTGCATCACTGTTGCTTTCTTTAAATTTGATCCTAAGGATCATGAAGAAGAAGGGGTGATTTGATGTATGTCTTATAGTCTAATAAAGACAAGTGTGGATATCTGGGGACTGGAACTAATGCATAGATCTCCAAATCACACCATTTACTGGCCATATTGTCCACAGTGAGATGAGCAATATTATATCAATTTTCAGTTATGAAAATGCTTGAAACATGTGAGGGCAGGCTAGATTTGTGGAGAGAATATCCCAATTAAAGGTCCCTCTGTCTGTTCACAGTATTTAGTGCAAAATTGAAAATAATTAACTCAACCCCCCCAAAAAAAGAAACCCAATCACGTTGCAATCTCCAGTTTTTACACAGCTCAAAATCAACTCTTTTTTTCTAAATAACTAGGTATTGAGAAATTTTCCACCATTTCTTCAATGTATTTCCAATATTCATAGCTGGTCATTAAAAATGGACAGAATGAAATGGCAATCAGTCCGTGTACATAAAACAAGCTTATTGAATTTTAATGTACTAATATGAAACATCAAAATAGGTAAAACTAATAGTTAGTATGTGTCTAATTTTTTTCTCAGATGCCATCCTCTGTGTGCAGTGCAGCATGTACTCCTGGATTCAGAAAAATCTGGAAGGAGGGAATGGCATCCTGCTGTTTTGTTTGCAACCCATGCCCTGAAAATGAAATTTCTAATGAGACAAGTGAGTGTTTGCTACTCTGATAAATCCTGCAAATATGTATTACTCTTGTGCCCACCTGGGATAATGAAGTCAACTTAAAGGCAACTAACTGCAAATATAAACTTTATCATTTTTCTAATTTACTAGCTGTAGATATAAAAATAATTTAAAATTCATGTCAAAAACAAACAAACAAACAAACAAACAAACAAACACATATACCTTGTGCCTTGAAACACATATTGACTCATTGAAAATTCATGACAGATTACATTTTCTCAAAAAATACTTTAGGGAATAAAACTGCAATACAAGGGAATTCTCCACAAGATTTTTCCCAATACTTAATCTATTGTAAAACAACATGTACATTAGATTTTATTCAAAACTTAAAAAATTAAATTAGTCATATTTCATCAATATATCCATCCTGTATATGATTATGCACATCATGTACATATAGGAGCCCATGAAGTATCGAAGGTAATAGGGGAATACTAGACATTGAGAAATTTATTTAAAATCTATTGGACTAGATTATGAGACTATTAGGTGCATAATCTATGTCCTCTGTAAGATTAATATAGACAACCAAAGTATTTTAAAATTTACTAGCAACTGCTAAGTATGTAAAATTCTGAGGATTATGTTCAAAGCCAGATGTGATATAAGTCCAGAAAGGAGGGGTAAGTGTTAACCCATGATTTAGAATATTTGATGAGACTCACATTCAACACATTACAAACCACATCCATTATTAAAATTATTATTTAGGGTTGGGGATTTAGCTCAGTGGTAGAGCGCTTGCCTAGCAAGTGCAAGGCCCTGGGTTTGGTCCTCAGCTCCAGAAAAAATATTATTTAGGATTGGTAACATGCATAAAGTTTATGGTTAGCTTTTCAATTATTTTGTCTTTCAATTTAATTTTTTTCTTTCAACTTATAAAATGAATTAAAGTTATCAAAAGACATATGATGCCTGTGAAATGGTACAGCAGTTAAGTCATTTGTTGCTAAGGCATACAATCTGAATTAATCCCCATAATGCATGAAGTAGAACCAAGCAATGTACGCATAAGATCTCTTTTGAAGTCATGCATTTGAACATTACAATGTGCTCAAAAATAATTTCTAAAAGTATAGTGAAAATGTTTTAGATGTAAAAACAAAAAGGAATTAATATTTAAATCAATGAATTCCACAAAAGTCTATGAAACTTTTCATTATATCAATTGTTATGTGTATGGGATTGGTAATAAACGCACAGGTACACAAAAGAGGAAATAATACTCCTATCGTTACATTTACATGCACTCATGAGACATTGGTGCTGGGATCTGAACTCAGGTTCTTTGATAGAGTAAAATATTCTATATATGGCTCAACCAACTTAGGGTTTTAGACAACTTATCAAATAATACCTCTCCACAAAGGCATTTGTTCTAGATAAGATTTCTGGAAACCAAAGAAGCACATCCACATTCTCTGAAATGACATAAAAAGTAATTTAAAATACAATTACATTTAATGTTGTAGCCATGACGGGAATTACAACTTAGGAATGGGATGCTATTGCTTAAGAAAAGCAATCTGGGTTACTACACTTGATCATGAATTCTACCATTATTTTATTGATTTTGTTTCTCAATACTGACTTTGTCCTTGAGTACATTCACAGACACTGAGACACATAAGAATGGAGATGAATCAAGGATGAAAGTGCTTAGCATTGCAAATGAGGAAGGGATCTTAGTACCAAGAAATTGCAGTGGTTTTGTTTTGTTTTGTTTTGTTTTTTGTTTCCTGATTTTTTTTCCTTCAGCTCTAACATTCGTGCATCTCAGGGACAATAACCAAACTTCTGTTTACTTATTGGTAGATGAAGATATATATATGAGGGTATATTTCTTTAGAGTTTCAACTTTTCAAACATCAATATTATATCTACTCTCATTCTGCACCTTCCTCTTATGATTTTTATGAGGAATAACCTAAATTCAATAATGCAATTTTTACATAAACATGAACATATACATATAAATATGTACACATACACACAGCCTACCTATTCGATTTAGTGTTATTTCTGTGACAATGACTTTGAGATAGTGAATTATCAAGTACTTATTACAAGTATTGTAGTAAATTCAGCGTCATAATATGTCACAGGGAACAAATTCATAAAGCAGTCAATTATCTCAGAAAACAGTGAGTATAGAGTTTTGTATCTATAAAATATACCCAACAGCATTGTGGTTTATGAAGGTATCTTCTCTCACTTCAATATTCGACTTGATATCAACACAGAACAAAAAATGGTTTTGGAAACCTTTTCTTTCTGTTAACATTAAATTTGATATAACCAGCAATGTTAAATAGATGAGGAAATAATTTCTCAGTATTATTTTTCCTTACATCTTTATGAACATTATGAAAGGAAAGCAATGCTCTGCAGCAATGTCCTTGAAATTACATTGTCAGCATCAAAGGTAGCATTGCCATGCTTCTTACAACACCCTTACTTGAAACACCTTGTCAATAAAGTTTCTAAAGCAGCACTAACTAAACTTTTCTTTGGACATCAGATATGGAAGAGTGTGTGAATTGTCCAGAATACCAGTATGCCAATACAGAAAAGAACAAATGCATTCAGAAACGTGTGATTTTTTTAAGCTATGAAGACCCCTTGGGAATGGCCCTTGCCTTAATAGCCTTCTGTTTGTCTGCATTCACAGCTGTGGTACTTTGGGTCTTTGTGAAGCACCATGTCACTCCTATTGTGAAGGCTAATAACAGAATCCTCAGCTACATATTAATCATCTCTCTCATGTTCTGTTTTCTCTGCTCCTTTTTCTTCATTGGCCATCCTAACAGAAGTACTTGTGTCTTACAGCAAATCACATTTGGAATTGTATTCACTGTGGCTGTTTCAACAGTTCTGGTCAAAACAATCACAGTGGTTCTTGCTTTCAAAGTCACAGACCCGGGAAGAAGGTTAAGAAACTTCCTGATATCAGGTGCACCCAACTACATTATTCCCATATGTACTTTATTCCAATGTATTCTGTGTGCAATTTGGCTAGCAGTTTCTCCTCCCTTTGTTGATATTGATGAACATTCTGAGCATGGCCACATCATCATCATTTGCAACAAGGGCTCCATTGTGGCATTCTACTGTGTCTTGGGATACTTGGCCTGCCTGGCCCTTGGAAGCTTTACTTTGGCTTTCTTGGCAAAGAATCTGCCTGACACATTCAATGAATCCAAGTTCTTGACCTTCAGCATGCTAGTTTTCTGCAGTGTCTGGGTCACCTTTCTGCCTGTCTATCATAGCACCAAGGGCAGAGTCATGGTCGCTGTTGAGATTTTCTCCATTTTGGCATCCAGTGCAGGGATCCTTGGATGCATCTTTGCACCAAAAATCTACATCATTTTAATGAAACCAGACAGAAATTCTATCCAAAAGATCATGGAGAAATCAAATTTCTGAACACATATTTCAAGAATTTTGTCAAATATGAAGTTGGTATATACCCACCAAATATTTGCTTATAGTGCATGTATCCAGTTTTAGAATCACTCTCACTGGTTCCTCTAGTGATATCTAGAAGTATCTTATCTACCAATGTTGTATACATTGTCCATAAGATCTTGCAGTCATTAACATCTTTAGTTTCCTCTTGGGGAAACTAAATTTCTCAACGTATTATTACAATTTTATTCAACATTATGGTTTCAGGGAGATTCCCCCGCCATAGTATCATCAAATAAATTTGATAAGGCTGTTGAATCTGTAACATTATATAGAATATGAGTCCCAAGACAGACAGGAATTACACATAGACATCGTCTATCAAATCAAATAATCAATCCGACTTAAAAAAAAAACAAAGGATCAACAAGATAAAATCAGAATACATTTTCTGACTTCCAGTGGGAGCACATGCATGACAAAATTCTGTCCGTATTTACAGTTGCTCTTCCAGCCACTGGTCAGTAGTCTATGTTTGAATTTTTTTCTGATCTCAAACACAAAAGTATTATATCCAACAATGGACAGAAGCCAGCAACCACTGTGTTTGAATTGGGGAATAGTTGGAATATCCTGAGAAGGAGAGTGGCCCATAGGAAGACAAGCAGCCTTAACTAACCTGGACAACCGCGAATTCTCAGACACTGAGCCATTAACCAGGCAGCATACACCAGGTGATATGGTGCCCCCAATCCATATGCAGCATAGGATGGCCTGGTCTGGCCTCAGTGAGAGAAGACACACCTAACCTCCAAGAGATGTGAGGCTCAGGGGATTGGAAGGTGTGGGGGTCAGGGAGGTGGGGATTTCCTCTTGGAGCTGGGGGAGGAACTATGGGATAAGGAAGAGTCAGGGGACAGACTGGGAAAGGGATAATGAATACACAGTAAAAGATGTTAAAGAATAAAACCTAAAACAAAATTAAATTACACAGGTTTATAGATATATTAACAAGCTATTATATTCTAGTTATGGAAGGGATAGGTAAAACTCCTGATATTGCTATGTACCTATTTTTTCTCAGAGTCTGTCCTAGGTGTGCAGTTCTGATTGAGGTCCTGGAGTCACAACATTCTGGAGGAATGGATTTTCAGGCAGATACTTTGATTATGCTGCTTCCTAGAAAATGAAATTTCCACAACGACAATTGAGTTCATGCAGTTGAATTAATCTTCACATTTTTCAATTATCCTTCCACAATGAGATATTGTATGCATTTCAAATGCATCAGCATTACCAAAAAAAAAAGCATTTCCCTAATTTAGTCTTCAGAGATCATTAACAATATCCCTTTAAGGAACACATTCTGCTATAACATGCACATTTTCTCACTGAAAATTTGTGGAAAATATCATTTTTACAAAGAAAGATTTGATATTTAAATTGTGGTTTAGTGGATTTCTATACAAATTTATTATACTAACTCATATCTTCTAAAATTACATTTGTATTTTATTCCCGTCTTGAATTTTAATAATATTTACTTATTCTTTTTGACATTTAAGTATGTGTCTCTATATATTTTTAGTCACCATGTAAGTGAAGGAGAGAGTGGAGAATAGAAAATGTCAAAATGTCAACTGGACTGTACTTTTTGGATGCTGGAAATCAAGATTCAAAATCTCTGTTAAGTTGATGAAGAGGATAAATGATTAAATTTAATATTAAGAAACTGCTAAGGAAGAGACTGAAGACTTTATTCATGGACTAGACACTCCCATTGTCTTGTTTCCATTGTCATGGTTCCTATATCTGCACACAAACATCATGACTAAGAAGCAAGTTGGGGAGGACACGGTTTATTCAGCTTATGTCTATGCTGTTCACCACCAAAGGAAGTCAGGAATGGAATTCATTCAGGTCAAGAATCAAGAAATGATGCAGAGGGAATGAAGGGATGTTACTTACTAGCTTGCTTACCCTGGCTTGTTAAGCTTGATTTCTTATAGAACCAAAGACCACCAACCCAGAAATGGCACCACCCATAATAGACTCGGTCCTCCCCTGTTAATCATTTATTGAGAACATGGCTTACAGCTCACTCTCATGAAGGCATTTCCCCAACTGAGGGTTCTTTTTCTGTAATAACTCCAGCTTGTGTCAAGTTGACACACAAAACTAGCCAGTACACACATTTAAAAATTTCTCATGATTTGATATCTACAAATTTGTAGATACTTTTTGATCCATTATGTATAGAGCACGATGAATCTTATATTTGATATTTTATACAATCCCAGTTTATTGTGCTGCAGTGTGATGGATTAAAATGTTATTGCAGAGTTAGCCACAATTATTCAATTTGTGTTGTCATTTATAGAACCAACATTATTCAAAAGATTATTTGTTTAGTGTTGTTCACTTATAAATTGGAAACTTGTATATTTAGCGTGTAATAATTTACATGGAAATCATTATCTCTAAAGTACATTTGTGGCCAGTATGAGTGCAAAGCAGTTAAGTCCCTTAACATTAAATATGGTGAACTGAATCCACCTCAGGTCTATTTATTAAAATGAGAAAGCTTAACCCTAGTAGGTGTCTTATGGAAATCATACACCCTTATATAATATATACTCAAAATTATTACACAAACCCATATAAACTCATTTCTAATAAAACAAATAAGAATCAACATAATTTAGAAAAGTAAATACACAAAAATTTTCACAAAAATTGTTTTTATTGTTTTATTTATATGTATGTGTGTGCAGTATGTACAGATGACAACCTTATCCCTCACTGCCTTTCTGTTGGAAGTGGGCTCTACAATTCCCCTCTCCCTACTGTAGGGCATTGGATCTAAATAGCTATATTCTTCCTAAGTTGAATTGAGGCATTCTATCTTGGGAACTTTGCTTTGTTAAGTTTTTTGAGTTCTGTGTACTTTATCCTATGTTTTCTGTACTATTTTTGCTAATGTTGAATTATTAGTAACCATAAACCCTCCATGTACTTTTGGTTTTGTGTTACTTCACTCATAGTGATATTTTCAAGTTCCATCCATTTTTGTGAACAATCAGGATGTCCTCGTTCTTAATAGCTGAATAGTATTCTATGGTATAAATGAACCACATTTTTTCTATCCATTATTGTGTTGTGGGACATCTGGATTGTTTCCACATTTTGGGTATCACAAAAAAACACTATGAACATATTGTAACATGTATGCTTGTGGCATTGTGGGGTATATTTTGGGAATATACCCAAGAGTATTGTAGCTGGATCTTCAGATAGTTCTACATCCAATTTTCTGAGTAATCTCCAGATTGATTTTAAAGTGGCTGAAACTGTTTGTAATTCCATCAGGAATGGAGGAGTGTTCCTCTTTTCCACATCCTTCACAACATGTGCTGTCCCCAGAGGTTTTGCTATTAACCATTCTGATTTGTGTGAGGTGGAATCTCAGGGATGTTTTGATTTACTTTTCCCTGATCACTTTCCACTTTGAACATTTCTTTAAATGATTCACATCCATTCTCTATTCTACTGATGTGATTTATTTGTCTAGTTCCATACCACATTTTTAAATTGGGTTTTTGGTTTCTTGATGTTTAGCTTCTTAACTTCTTTATATATTTTGGATATTAGCTCTGTATTTGATGTGGGGATAGTGAAGTTATTTTTCCAATCTGTAGATTGCAGATTTATCTTATTGACTATTTTCTTTGTCTTACAGAAATTTTCCAGTTTCATGAGGTCCCTTTTATCAATTCTACATCTTAGAGTCTAAGGTATTGGAGTTCTGTTAAAGAAATTTCATAAATTTCCCCTTGAGCCAATAAAATCAAAGTACTTTGCCAATTTTTCTTCTATTCGATTCAGTGTATATGGTTTTATGTTGAGGTGCTAATCCACTTGGTATTGAGCTTTATGCAAGGTGACAAATATGGATCTATTTTAATTTTGCTACATTGTGACTGCCAGTTAGACTAGCACCATTTATTGAAGAAGTTTTCTTTTTCCATTTTATATTTTTGTCTTCTTTGTCAAAGATCTACTGTAATCTTTAAGTATGTGGTTTCATTTCTGGGTCTTCAATTCTATTCCATTGATCAATGAGTCCATATCTTTATGAATACAGTGCAGTTTTTATAACTATTGCTCTTTAGTACAATTTGAGGTCAGGGATATTGACTGCCCCAACAGTTCTTGTGTTGTAAGGAATTGTTTTCACTATTGTGGGTTTTTTTTGCATTTCTACTTGAATTTGTGAATTGCTTTTCCATGTCTTTGAAGAATTGTGTTTGGATTTTATGGAGATTGCAATGATCTGTGCTGGGGATAACATAGGATTACAGGGACTGCCAGCTGTAGGCCAGGATGGAGACTTCTCAGAAGCCTGTGGCAGCTCCTTGTAAAGTAGGGTGATGTCTTGGAGTGTGAGAAGCAGGAGACACATCCCTCCAGGGTACCTGCCATCTGAAATAAGAGGCTGGCTGCAGTAGGCCTGGATGAAGACATTTCAGTTGTCCTCAGAATCTCCTTGTAAAAACTGGTTGTTCCCATTTCTCCTAATCTTAGTACTTGGCAGTGGCTGCATAGATTTCATCTGTGCATGACTGCCTTTCAGTTGGCCTTGGTGTGCATAATTATTCTATTATATCTGACTTTCCTACTTCTCCCTCCTTCTGCTCTGGTGAATTCTGTGAAACTAGATGTTCCTTGATGTTATGATTCTTAAACAATTAGAAATTGAGACATAGGGGCACAGCACAGCACAGCCTTAATGGCCCAGGTGCATGCTTCATGTTATCATCTTGGAAACAATGTAATAACTGCACAAGAGTAGTTCCAGATTAATGCTTGACTTGCAAAGAAAGTTTAAAGAAATTATTAGAAAATGAATTAGAGCCAACTTTGGAACCCTAAGAAAGGAAAAAGTTATTTAAGTTAGGAAATAAGTTTTACATAAGTTGGGAGTGATTTCTGGATAAGGAAGCATAGAATATATAAAATTATGTACTAGTAAACTAAGTCAAAGTACTGGGACTCTTACGATAGTCATTGTGTACAAGGAACAGAAAGCTAGCAGAACCACTGAGTTAAAGGTTATCTTTATTCTTTCTGGCCACTACCTGGCAGCTTTGCCTAAGTCATTTATCATTAGAGCTTCACAGGAATATGCAAGTAGCTGACCTCAGAGCTTTGAGCTCTGAAGTATAATAAGTTAAAAGTTAAAGTTTAAATAATGATAAGTTTACAATTATTATTATTTTGGCCACATGCCTGGGAAAAGGGGAAGCTTGAAACTTTGAGGAACAATTGTAATTCTTAGTTCTTTGTGGGATGTGGTTATTCTTTTGAATTTGCTTTGTCAAAGATTATACGATGTCTTTTTTCTACCTACTTTCGAATTATCAATAAAAGACTGGGGCAAAAGAAAGGCTGGGGAGCATGAGAAGAGCATGTGAAGAGTGAGTGAAGAGAAATGTGAAGAGAGAATGAAGAGACAATGTGAAGAGTAAATGAGAGAGAGCATGTGAGTAGTGAATGTGAGAGCAAACGAGGGAGAAAATGTGAGAGCAAGTGACAGAGCATGAAAAGAGAATGTAAAGAGTGAGTGAAGAGAGACATGCAGTGTGTGTGAGATATATGTGTGAGGTATGTATGAAGTGTGTGTGTGAGAATGAAAGGGTAATGAACAGAGGTGTGCATGAGGGTGGGAGTTTAAGAAAAGAAAACCACAATAAAAAAGCAGAGTGAACAAGAGAATTCAGAGTATGTGCAGCCTTAAGTTGTGTGTGTGTGTGTGTGTGTGTGTGTGTGTGAGAGAGAGAGAGAGAGAGAGAGAGAGAGAGAGAGAGAGAGAGAGAGAGAGAAAGAGAGAGAGAGAAACTTTAAGCCTTGAAATTTCCTGTCAGTTTGTACTGAAAGAGTACTCTGTGTATATTTGTTATGTGCATTCCAGATATCCATGCTTCCAGTTGAGAACCCCGATCCTGTGTTGAGGCAGGATTCCGGTAGATCTGTAGATTGCTTTTGGCAGGAAGGCTATTTTTATTATGTTAATTCTGCTGATCCATGAGCATAGGATATCTCCCCATTTTCTGAGACCTCCTTTAATTTCTTTCTTGAAAGACTTGAAGTTATTGTCATACAGATCTTTCACTTGTTTTAGAGTTACTCAAAAAACTTTATATTATTTGTCGCTTTTGTAAAGGGAGTCATTTCTGTAAATTTTTTCTCAACCTCTCTTTTTTTCTGAATAAAGGGAGGCTATAGATTTATTTGAGTTAATTTTGTATCCAGCAACTTTCTGAAGATGTTTATCAGCTGCAGAAGTTTTCTTGGAGAATTTAAGGTTGCTTTTGCATGCTATCATAGCATCTGCAAATAGTGATACCTTTACTTGACCTTAAGAGAACTGCTTAATCTCTTTTTGTTGAATAGATATGGAGAGGGTGGCCATTTTTGACCTGTCAATGATTTTCATGGTATTGTTTCAAGTATCTCTCCAATTAATTTGATATTGGCTGTTCATTTGCAGTAAAATGCCTTTATTATACTTAGCTATTGGACTTGAATTCCTGATCTCTCCAATAAGTTTAACATATAAGGGTGTTGTATTTTGTCAATTTTTTCTGTATGTAAGCAGATAATGATGTGATTTTTTTCACTGAGTTTCTTTATATAGTGAATTACATTCAATGACTTTTTTATATTGAACCAACCTTGCATCCTTGGGATGAAGCCTACTTCATCATAGTGAATGATTGTCTTGATGTGTTCTTGGGCTTGATTTGAAAGGATGTTGTGTATATTTGTACTGATATCCTTTATTGAAATTGGTCTGAAGTTCCCTGTTTTATATTCTAATATGACTAGGTTTAAGACTTATTAAAGCTTCAGAGAAATAATTAGATATTGTTCCTTCTCTTGCATTTTATGTTTATAATTTGAGAAATATTGCCATTGGGTCTCCTTTGAAGTTCTGGTAGAATGCTGAACTAAAGCCATTTGGCCCTGAGGGATTTTTTGGTTTTTGTTTGTTTGTTTGTTTTTTGTTTCTTCCCTCCTGAAGATTTAATGACTTCTTCCATTTTTTTTAACTGAAATGGCCTGTTCACAGTTTTCCTACTAGAAAACTTTGCAGCTTTATGAGGTCCCATTTGTTGATTCTTGATCTTAGAGCATAAGACATTGGTGTTTTATTCAGGAAATTTTCTCCAGTGCCCATATGTTCGAGATTCTTCCCTACTTTTTCTTCTATTAGTTTGAGTTTATCTGGTTTGATGTGTAGGTTCTTGATCCACTTGGACTTAAGCCAGGTACAGGCTGATAAGAATGGATCGATCTGTATTCTTCTACATGTTGACCTCCAGTTGAACCAGAACCATTTGCTGAAAATGCTTTTTTCCATTGGATGGTTTTGGCTCCTTTGTCAAACATCAAGTGACCATAGGTGTGTGAGTTCATTTCTGGGTCTTCAATTCTATTCCACTGGTCTATCTGCCTGTCTCTGTACCAATACCATACAGTTTTTATCACTATTGCTGTGTAATACTGCTTGAGTTCAGGGATAGTGATTCCCCCAGAAGTTCTTAATTTTTGAGGATAATTTTAACTATCCTGGATTTTTTGTTATTCCTGATGAATTTGCAAGTTGTTCTGTCTAACTCTCTGAAGAATTGAATTGAAATTTTGATGGGGATTGCATTGAATCTGTAGATCGCTTTTGGTAAAATGGCCATGTTTACTATCTTAATTCTGCCAATCCATGAGCATTGGAGAACTTTCCATCTTCTGAGATCTTCAATTTCTTTCTTCAGAGACTTGAAGCTTCTATCATATAGATCTTTCCATTGCTCGGTTAAAGTAAAACCGAGGTATTTTTCATTGTTTGGGACTATTATGAAGGGTGGCGTTTTCCTAATTTCTTTCTCAGCTTGTTTCTCTTATGTGTAGAGGAAGGCTACTGATTTGTTTGAGTTAATTTTATACACAGCAAATTTGCTGACGTTTATCAGGTTTAGTAGTTCTCTTGAACTTTTCAGATCACTTAAATATACTATCATATCATTTGCAAATGGTGATTTTTTTCTTTTTTTTTTTATTAACTTGAGTATTTCTTATACACATTTCGAGTGTTATTCCCTTTCCCGGTTTCTGGGCAAACATCCCCCTAATCCCTCCCCCTCCCCTTCCTTATGGCTGTTCCCCTCCCCACCCTCCCCCCATTGCCACCCTCCCCCCAACAGTCTAGTTCACTGGGGGTTCAGTCTTAGCAGGACCCAGGGCTTCCCCTTCCACTGGTGCTCTTACTAGGATATTCATTGCTACCTATGAGGTCAGAGTCCAGGGTCAGTCCATGTATAGTCTTTAGGTAGTGGCTTAGTCCCTGGAAGCTCTGGTTGCTTGGCATTGTTGTACATATGGGGTCTCGAGCCCCTTCAAACTCTTCCAGTTCTTTCTCTGATTCCTTCAACGGGGGTCCTATTCTCAGTTCAGTGGTTTGCTGCTGGCATTCGCCTCTGTATTTGCTGTATTCTGGCTGTGTCTCTCAGGAGCGATCTACATCCGGCTCCTGTCGGACTGCACTTCTTTGCTTCATCTATCTTGTCTACTTGGATGGCTGTATATGTGTGGGCCACATGTGGGGCAGGCTCTGAATGGGTGTTCCTTCTGTGTCTGTTTTGATCTTTGCCTCTCTATTCCCTGCCACAGGTACTCTTGTTCCCCTTTTAAAGAAGAAGTGAAGCATTCACATTTTGATCATCTGTCTTGAGTTTCATTTGTTCTAGGCATCTAGGGTAATTCAAGTGTTTGGGCTAATAGCCACTTATCAATGAGTGCATACCATGTGTGTTTGTCTGTGATTGGGTTACCTCACTTAGGATGATATTTTCCAGTTTCAACCATTTGCCTACGAATTTCATAAAGTCATTGTTTTTGATAGCTGAGTAATATTCCATTGTGTAGATGTACCGCATTTTCTGTATCCATTCCTCTATTGAAGGGCATCTGGGTTCTTTCCAGCTTCTGGCTATTATAAATAAGGCTGCGATGAACATAGTGGAGGACGTGTCTTTTTTATATGTTGGGGCATCTTGTGGGTATATGCCCAAGAGAGGTATAGCTGGATCCTCAGGCAGTTCAATGTCCAATTTTCTGAGGAACCTCCAGACTGATTTCCAGAATGCTTGTACCAGTCTGCAATCCCATCAACAATGGAGGAGTGTTCCTCTTTCTCTGCATCCTCGCCAGCATCTGCTGTCATCTGAGTTTTTGATCTTAGCCATTCTCACTGGCGTGAGGTGAAATCTCAGGGTTGTTTTAATTTGCATTTCCCTTATGCGTAAAGATGTTGAACATTTCTTTAGGTGTTTCTCAGCCATTCGGCATTCCTCAGCTGTGAATTGTTTGTTTAGCTCTGAACCCCATTTTTTTAATAGGGTTATTTGTCTCCCTTCAGTCTAACTTCTTGAGTTCCTTGTATATTTTGGATATAAGGCCTCTATCTGTTGTAGGGTTGGTAAATATCTTTTCCCAATCTGTTGGTTGCCTTTTTGTCCTAAGCACAGTGTCCTTTGCCTTACAGAAGCTTTGCAGTTTTATGAGATCCCATTTCTCGATTCTTGATCTTAGAGTATAAGCCATTGGTGTTTTGTTCAGGAAATTTTTTCCAGTGCCCATGTGTTCCAGATGCTTCCCTAGTTTTTCTTCTATTAGTTTGAGTGTATCTGGTTTGATGTGGATGTCCTTGATCCACTTGGACCTAAGCTTTGTACAGGGTGATAAGCATGGATCGATCTGCATTCTTCTACATGTTGACCTTCAGTTGAAACAGCACCATTTGCTGAAAATGCTGTCTTTTTTCCATTTGATGGTTTTGGCTCCTTTGTCAAAAATCAAGTGCCCATAGGTGTGGGGGTTCATTTCTGGGTCTTCAATTGTGTTCACAAATGATGATATTTTGACTTCTTCCTTTCTGATCTGTATCCCTTTAATCTTTTGTTGTCTGATTGCTTTGTCTAGGACTTTGAGAACTATATTTCATAAGTATGGAGAGAGTGGACAGACTTTTCGAGTCCCTGGTTTTAGTGGTACTGTTCCAAGTATCTCTCCATTTAGTTTAATGATAACTACTGGTTTTCTGTATATGGCTTTTACTATGTTGAGGTATGGGACTTCAATTCCTGTTCTTTCCAAGATTTTTATCGTGAAATGGTGTTTAATTTTGTCAAATGCTTTCTCAGCATCTAATGAAAGGATCATGTGGTTTTTATCTTTCGGTTTGTTTATATAGTAGAGTACGTTGATGGTTTTCCATATGCAAAACCATCTCTGCATGCCTGGGATGAAGTGTACTTGATCATAATAGATGGTTATTTTTATGTGTTCTTGGATTTGGTTCGCAAGAATTTTATTGAGTATTTTCACATTGACATTCATAAGTGAAATTGGTCTGAAGTTCTCTTTCTTTGTTGGGTGTTTGTTGGTTTTCATATATGAGTAGTTGTGACTTCATAGAAGGAATTCAGTAGTGCTCCGTCTGTTTCAATTTCATGGAATTGTTTGGATAGTGTTCATAGGAAGTCTTATATGAAGGTCTGATAGAATTCTCCACTGAAGTCATCTCGACCTGGGCTCTTCTTCATTGGGAGACCTTTAATGTGTGCCTCTATTTTGTTAGGAGTTATGGTGTTGTTTAAATGGTTTATCTGTTCCTGATTTAGCTTCGTTACTTGGTATCTGTCTAGGAATTTTCCATTTCCCCTAAATTTTCAAGTTTTGTTGAACATAGTCCTTTGTAGTAGGATCTGATGATTTTTTGAATTTCCTCTGATTCTGTTTTTATATCTCCCTTTTCATTTCTGATTTTGTTAATTTGGACACACTCTCTGTGTCCTTTGGTTAGTGTGGTAAGGGTTTATCTATCTTGTTGATTTTCTCAAAGAATCAGCTCTTGTTTCTGTTGATTCTTTGTATATTCCTTTTTGTTTCTACTTGGTTGATTTCACCTCTGATTTTGATCATTCCATGTCTTCTACTCCTCCTTGGTATATTTGCTTCTTTTTTTCTAGAGCTTTTACTGGTGCTGTCAAGCTACTGTATATGCTCTTTCCTGCTTCCTTTTGATGGCACTCAGAGTTATGAGTTTTCCTCTTAGCACAGCCTTCATTGTGTCCCATATGTTGGGGTATTGTGTACCTTCATTTTCATTAAATTCTAAGAAGTCTTTAATTTCTTTATTTATTTCTTCCTTGACCACGTTATCATTGAGTAGAGCATTGTTCAAATTCCATGTATGCGTGGGCAGTCTTTCCAGCTTTATCCCATGGTGGTCTGATAGGACACATGGGTTTATAGATATCTTTCTGTTTCTGTTGAGGCTTGTTTTATGACTAAACAATTTTATGGTCAATTTTGGAGAAAGTAACATTAGGTGGTGAGAAGAAGGTATATCCTTTTGTTTTAGGATAGAATATTCTATAAATATCTGTTTAGTCCATTTGGTTCATGACTTCTTTTAGTCTGACTATGTCTGTGTTTAATTTCTGTTTCCATGATCTCTCCATTGATGAGAGTGGGGTGTTGAAATCTCCTACTATTATTGTGTGAGGTGCAATGTGTGTTTTGAGCTTTAGTAAGGTTTCTTTTATGTATGTAGGTGCCCTTGTATTTGGAGCATAGATATTTGGGATTTATGGTTCATCTTGGTGGATTTTTCCTTTGATGAATATGAAGTGTCCTTCCTTATCTTTTTTGATGACTTTTAGTTGAAAATCGATTTTATTCGATATTAGAATGGCTACTCCAGCTTGCTTCTTCAGACCATTTTTTGGAAAGTTGTTTACCAGCCTTTCACTATGAAGTAATGTCTATCTTTGTCTCTGAGGTGTGTTTCCTGTAGGCATCATAATGCAGGGTCCTCATTGTGTATCCAGTTTGTTTATCTACGTCTTTTTATTGGGGAGTTGAGACCATTGATGTTGAGAGATATTAAGGAATAGTGATTATTGTTTCCCGTTATATTCATATTTGGATATGAGATTATGTTTGTGTGCTTTTATTCTCTTTGTTTTGTTGCCAAGATGATTAGTTTCTTACTTTTTCTAGGGTGTAGCTTGCCTCCTTATGTTGGGCTTTACCGTTTATTATCCTCTGTAGCACTGGATTTGTAGAAAGATATTGTGTAAATTTGGTTGTGTCATGGAATATCTTTGTTTCTCCATCTATGTTAATTGAGAGTTTTGCAGGATACCGTAACGTAGGCTGGCATTTGTGTTCTCTTAGGATCTGTATGACATCTGTCCAGGATCTTCTGGCTTTCATAATCTCTGGCGAGAAGTCTGGTGTGATTCTGATAGGTCTGCCTTTTTATGTTACTTGACCATTTTCCCTTACTGCTTTTAATATTCTTTCTTTGTTTTGTGCATTTGTTGTTTTGACTATCATGTGATGGGAGGAGTTTCTTCTCTGGTCCAATGTATTTGGGGTTCTTTAGGCTTCTTTTATGTTTATGGGCATCTCTTTTTTAGGTTAAGGAAGATTTCTTCTATGATTTTGTTGAAGATATTTACTGGTCCTTTGAGCTGGGAGTCTTCACTGTCTTCTATACCTATTATCCTTAGGTTTGATCTTCTCATTGAGTCCTGGATTTCCTGTATGTTTTGGACCAGTAGCTTTTTTCCGCTTTACATTATCTTTGACAGTTGAGTCAATGATTTCTATGGAATCTTCTGTTTCTGAGATTGTCTCTTCTATCTCTTGTATTCTGTTGGTGATGCTTGTAACTACGGCTTCTTGTCTCTTCCTTTGGTTATCTATATCTAGGGTTGTTTCCCTGTGTTCTTTCTTCATTGTTTCTATTTCCATTTTTAATTCCTTCAACTGTTTGATCGTGTTTTCCTGGAATTCTTTCAGGTTTTTTTGTGATTCCTCTCTGTAGGCTTGTACTTGTTTATTTATGTTTTTCTGCATTTCTCTAAGGGAGTTCTTCATGTCCTTCTTTAAGTCCTCCATCATCATGATCAAATATGATTTTAAATCTAGATCTTACTTTTCTGGTGTGTTTGGATATTCAGTGTTTGCTTTGGTGGGAGAATTGGACTTTGATGTAGTCTTTGTTTCTGTTGCTTGGGTTCCTGCGCTTACCTCTAGCCATCAGATTATCTCTGGTGTTACTTTATTCTGCTATTTCTCACAGTGGCTTGACTGTCCTATAGGCCTGTGTGTCAGGAGTTCTGTAGACGTGTTTTCCTGTTTTCTTTCAGCCAGTTATGGGAACAGAGTGTTCTGCTTTTGGGCTTGTAGTTTTTCCTGTCTACTGGTCTTCAGCTGTTCCTGTGGGCCTGTGTCCTGAGATCATAAGTCAGGTCGCTTGGAGCAGAAACGTTGGTCTTACCTGTTCTCCCGCGGCTCAAGTTTGCTCGTGGGGTGTTGCTTTTGAGCTCTCTGTGAAGGCAGTAACCAGGAGGGCCTGTGCTGCCTTTTCCAGGAGCCCCCATGCACCGGTGTCCCAGATGGCATTAGGTGTTTTCCTCTGGAGTCAGATATGTGGGCAGAGTGTAGTCTCTTCTGGCTTCCCAGTTGTGTCTGCCTCTCTGAAATTTTAGCTCTCCTTCCCATGGTATTTGGGTGCACAGAACTGTTGATCCTGTCCCTTTAGTCCCGGGTGGTGTGTGGAGCGTGGGGGACCTGCAGCTCCAGTGTCCCTGTCTTCTGTTTCCCAGAGGCCGTATACAGTTTCCTCTTGGGCCAGGGATGTGTGCCGGGGTGGGCAGTATTGGTGGTCTCTTCTTCTGATTCAGTCACAGGCGTGCCCACCTGTCCAGGCGGTGAGCTCTCTCTCCCATGGGGTTTGGGAGCAGTGAGCTGCGAGCGGGGATAAGCGAGGTTAGGGATAATCATTTTGATGAATGCATTATAATAAAACTTATAATACATTAAAATTATATGTATGTAATATGTGTAAATAGTAATCAGAAAATTTTGAATACTTTAGTATTGTTCAGATCGAAATAAAGAACTAAGTGTGATACGAATGGAGATGAAGTATAGAGCTCTGTCCTGCCTTGATCAAAGCTTCATGTTTCATTTGCAACAACAGTAAAAAGTGAAGGACAGCATGACATCAGTTAGGACTTAACAGTTGAGTATGGTGAAACAGCAGGGATGACTCAAAATATATATTGTCCTGGTTATGGCTTTCGTCACTCATAACCATACTCTAATTTACCTTTTATGTAACCATCCCAACTATATAGAGGGATTTCAAGCCCGTCATTTTACCATTGATCATTAAATACACACCCAATTATTACATCTTATTACCAATTATTACTCTTAATGTAGCGTTACATAAGAATATTTGTCACTCCAAAAAGTGATTCACATTCTACATTCTCCAGGATTGTTTACCTCGTATGTTTATCATTCAAATATTTACTATACATGTGGAACTATGGTAATTTCACACAGAAAAGTTAGTCTACACATTATGTTAGGTAAAGTAAATGGTCACAATGACTAACTACCACAGTTCCTCATCACCTTCACATATGGACTTCTTTCACAATCCCCTCAGTCAAGGACTTTATTATTAGATGAACCAGCAGGTAATGACACAAAGGTTAAGTATACCTATATATTTTTTGGCTAACATATTACATTTTTAATTATTCTTGTGTCTTCTCTGTGTATTTCACAGATGTTTTTCTACCCCAGACTCCCATTACTAGACATGAGCACCTAAGTAGACCTCTTCTTTGTGGGCATTTCATCTCACACTGAAAACAACCTGCTCACCTAGATTCTTACCCCTACTGGATGGTCAGAATATTGGACAGATACATGCTTCTCAATAAACATTACTGTAAGAGAGTAAACTCAAGACTGATATATAGTTTGTTACTGTGTGACCTCAACTTCCTCCAGAACTACAGCTTTTATTTTAACTGCAGTGTAGTTGCAGCCCTGGATTTGAGAGACACAACCATGTATGTGCTGTTTTCTAGTTTCTGGTTTTAGAAAACACTTAAGTATTTTGGTGAATATCTCCAAAGGGACAATGCTTTTTGAAGAGATGTTAAGCTTTTAAGGATCTTTGAAGATGGACCTGGTATCATGTGGAATGTCCTAGAAATTTTGAGGGAAGATTCATGAGAAATTTACAGAAATCTCTACCTCTATAATTGACTTCAGGTTTCTTGAGACAAAATTTAACTTCATTCTTTAAAAAGCATTTAGAATATTTATTACTTAAAATGTCTGTGTAGCATATAAATTCATATGAGTTTTAGAAAAGTCTCCTCAGCATTGTTCCCCTACGAAGTTGTTTTTTTTTTTTGTCCTCCCACAAATCTTTCCCCAATTTTCATATATTTCTTAAAATAAAATTGCAACGGGGTTAACTTAGCATGATAGTACGTACCTTCTGCACAGGTTTGTGTGTATATGTGTGTGTGTGTGTGTGTGTGTGTGTGTAAATATATATAATATATAACTATATTATATAGTTAATATGGTTAGCCTTTCAACTTTTGAATTCTTAAATCTAAGAAATATTCTTTCCAATAGCTCTTCATCCAGGAATGGGACATCCTGACAAGCTCCAGTCTTCAAGGAATTTATTCAGCTTTAACTTTTGCAGATTTTATGCATACTGTCATTAGAGAGAATGCATACATACATATCCTGTTCTGTCAGTACAAAAATCTGTTTACTTGGAATTATTTTCCACCTCTGGTTCTTATACTCTTTCTGTCTCCATTTCTTTATTATCCTTGCTTCTTGGAAGGAAGATGTATGATACGTATGTCCCATTATTTTATATGTGCCTCTGAGGAGGTCTTATTCTCAGCATCTTGAACAAAGAGGATCTTTGTGTTAATCACCATTCACTATAAAAAGAAGCTTTCCTGAAAAAAGCTAAAAGAAAGTCTATCTCCTTACTATAAGAATAAGAGCTTAGGGGTAAGTTTTTATTATGCATATTTAGTAGAATAATAAATTCTTCCCATAGTTCTGTGTACTCTTCAGTTAAATATTTTTGTTCTTAAATTGTGCCAAGCATGGATACCATCTACAAATTAGGTCTTCAATTCAATCGTAAACTCGTTGTTTAGTCCCCTGTTCCTAATGACACTGTTGCACCTTGCTTCTTTGCATTATAACTCCCAGGATCCACACTTGGTATATATTTATAAATGCACCAACAACTGTGAAAAATATCCAATAAAAATGAAACTCTGTTGTAATCACTATCTTATTCCTCTATGCCCTATGACTCATGTGTATGCTATTTTCTCTATTGGTGTCTAAGAGTTTCCATGACTCTGAAGAGACATCATAACTAAGGCAACTCTTATAAAGTCTAACATTTAATTGGTGCTACCTTCCAGTTACAGAGCTTTTGCCGATTATTATCATGGTAGATTGTACGGCAGGATGCAGGCAGACATAGTGCTGTAAATGTCAAGAGTTCTACATCTTGATTCAAAGGAGGTCAGTAGATAGGCTTTCCACACTGAGCAAAGCTTGATCTTAGGATACCTCAAAGCTCATATCCATGTTCACACACTTCTTTGAACAATACCACATCTCCTCCAGTAATAAAGTACCTTCTAAGATACTTCTTTCTATATCAAAAGCATTCAACCTCATACAAAATGTGGAATGAAAACAGAGAAGTAACAACAGAAGCAGAGGAAATTAAAAAAACAAATCAAACAACAGATACTACTACAGAAGCCTATAGTCAACAAAACTGGAAAATCTAGATGAAATTCAACAAATACCACATACCAAAGTTAAATGAAGAGCAGGCAAACTAAAAGAGGTCCATATCTCATAAGGAATCAGAGGTTATTAACAATCTTAAAACAAAAAAAATGATCAGGGTCAGATGGCTTTACTGCAGAATTCTATCAGACCTTCTAAGAAAACCTAATACCAATATTCTTCAAATAGTTTCGTAAAAAAGAAACAGAAGGAACACTACCTTATTCATTCTATGTAGCCACAACTACTCTGATACCTAAACTACAAAAAGAGAACTTCAGACCAATCTTGCTTATCAATATCGATGTAAAAATACTCAATAGAATTCTTCACAGGGATGCAAGGTAGGTTCAATATATGAAAATTCATTAACATAACCCATTATATAAATAAATCAAAGAAAAAAATCACATGATCATCCATTTAGATGCTGAAAAAGCATTTGACAAAATACAACACCTCTTTATGTTATAAGTATTGGAGAGATCAGGAATTCAAAGTCCATAACTAAATGAACAAAAGCAATTTACTGTAAACCAACAGCCAAGTACTAATTAAATGATGAGATACCTGAAGCAATCCCACTGAAATAGAGGACAAGGATGCTCATTTTCTCCATATATATTCAATGTATTACTCAAAATTCTAGCTAGAACCATAAGACAACAAAAAGATATAGAGGGGACACAACTTGTCAATGAAGAAATAAAGGTGTAACAATTTGCAGATGATATGATAATATATATAAGCGACCACAAAAATTCTACCACAAAACTTTAACAGCTGATAACTTCAGCAAGTTGCTGGATAAAAAATTAACTGAAATAAATCAGTAGCCTTCCTTTATACAAATTATAAACAGGCTGAGAAAGAAATAGGGGAAACAACTCCCTTCATGATGATCACAAATAATATAAAATATTTTCGGGGTAATTCTAACAAAACAAGTGAAAGATCTGAATGAAAATAAATTCAAATCATTCGAGAAAGAAATCAAAGATCACAGAAAATGTAGAGGTCTCCCATGCTCATGGACTGGCAGAATTAACAGTAATAGGGGCGTTCTAACAAAGGCATTCTAGAGAATATTGAGCCCCCTAAACTCTACAGCCTTTTGACATTTTTTTAGTTTTACTCTCTCTAAATCATTTCCTCTAAAATTTTCTAGAAAATTGTTTGTGAATTTTCCATTATTACCCCTAAAACTCGAACATCACCCCATCTCTTCACATCTGATCTCTATCCTATCAACCTTCCACCAAAGAAAACAAACATTCAAACAAAGAAAGAAAACAAACATCTCTGCCCAGAAGGTCTGTCAGTATATACTCTTTTGCCCAAACATCTTTAATTTGCAAATGTTCATTGCAATGAGTCATTGGTGTTGTTAGAGGCTTCTGGTGTTTGCTACACTATCAATATTGTGTCTCCTTGGGATTCCTGTTGGATATCCTGTTGTTGCTTTGTGTCAAGGAGATCCTGTATTTCTGATTCTTGAGAACTATATGCTTCATGCACTCCAGCACTTCATAGGTGGGTAGATGTTTATAGTCTGTATCACCACCTTGAAGGGCTTAACATTCAAGGTAATGTAATATTATATAATGTAATATAATATAATGTAATATATGGTATTTATTAGATTATTTTACATAGTATAGGGCTGTCCACCTACCAATGTTTTTAGTAAACTGGACAGAATGTTAACTACTCATTCCATTTGGATGGATGCATCAGAAGTTTCAGACTGGAATGAAAATCCTGAAAAATTTTGGTCCTCACTGTGGTGCTTTGTCTCCAAATGACTCAATTGGAATACTATTGTTTAATGAATATTTTGTTTTATGAAGGGATGAGTACCCCTAGAAGGGCAGCTAGTATACAAACAGTATATACATACATGTAATATATATATATATATATATATATATATGATTATGAAACATATTTTATCCAATAAAAATAAAATATTGTTGTTCTCAATTCTTGAGCAAATACAGTTCCTATAAAAATATTGATTTATATACCTATATTATGTGGGATATTTCTTTTCTTCTAAAATTTTTATTATTTTAGATTTCATGTTTTAGATTTATATCTTTTATCTATCTGGATATTGTTTTTGTTAGCAGTGAAATATATAGGTCTCATTTTATCCTTCTTCCTGTAGACTTCCATGTTCCTGCACCATTCATTCAAAGTGCTTTCTGTGCTCCAGTGAAGTTTTTGGCATAGTTGTTAGATATTAAATGGCCCCAAATACAGGTCTTCTCATGGCTTCCTCTTTGGGTAGTCAACTTAGTCCTTTTGGTCTCTATGTCTCTTTTTGTACCAATACCATAATATTTTTGTTACTAAGACTTTACAATATTCCTTAAGATTTGAAATAGCAATCCCTCCATTATTGTTCCTTTTGCTCAGTATACTTTTTTTATTATCTAGGGTCTTTTGTGGCACCATATGCAGTTTAGAATTGTTTTATTCTATTTCTGTGAAGAATGAGATGGAGGGCTTCATTGAGATTATATGAAATGTGTAAATGGCTTTTGGCAAAATGAATAAATAACAGTGAAGGATCTACAGTTTCTGTCTCTCTGGATACTCATTTACAACTTCTAAGCATTGGACATTAGAATATGCCATGGCAGTCCTCTGGTATTTCAAAATACATATAACACATTAATTACACAAAATAGTGTGTCTAATCATGTTTGACTATTTACAAGAAAATGCTAAGACATTAGTTCACAAATTTCTAAATCCAACCAGTATACATCTAGAAGATATCCATACATATTGCAAATGACTAGTGTATCTAAACCTGGGTATGCATGGGGCTTGCATTTATAATGAATATTTAAAGTTTCTCTGAAGCCTATTCTTTTTCGCTATAAACCAATATATAGGGTCAGAAAAGTACTGAGAAATTTCAGTGGTCACTCTGAATCCATTTTTCTGCCATCTTTCTCTCACTATGACATTCAAACATACACCGAGCCTCATAATAACTCATTATCATCTATTGTGTCTCTTTTATACCCTGCAGACTCTTTGAGTGATTCTGTGTTTTCACTACTTCAACCTATTTATCAGTGACCTTCTCTCCCTTGTTTAAATAACTTCTTCTAATGTAGCAGTTTTCCATTTTTTTTACTTTTCATTTATTTCTTATTGGATTTTTTAAATTTACATTTCAAATACTATTGCATTTCCCAGTTTCTCAGACAAAAGCCCCTAATTCCTTCCCCCTCCTCTTGTTCTACAAAGATGTTCCCATCCCCATTCGCCCCCCACTACCACCCCCCTCAACATTCCCATTCACTGGGGGTCTAAACTTGGCAGGACGAAGAATTTCTCCTACCATTGGTGCCCAACAAGGCTATCCTCTGCTACATATGCAGTTGAAGCCATGGGTCAGTCCATGTATAGTCTTTGGGTAGGGGTTTAGTCTCGGGGAGTTCTGGTTGGTTGATATTGTTGTTTTCATGGGGTTCCCAGCCACTTCAGCTCTTTCAGTGCTTTCTCTAATTCCTCCAATGGGAGCCCCTTTCTCAGTTTGCTGGTTTCCTGCTAGCATTTGCCTCTATATTTGAAATTTTCTGGCTGTGTCTCTCAGGAGACATCTATATTCGGTTCCTGTCAGCATGCCCTTCTTAGTTTCATCAATATTATTTAGTCTTGTTGACTATCACTTGCTGGGACACTTGTTGGACAGACAATGAATGGCCATTCCTTCTGTTGCTACTCCAAAGCTTGCCTCCGTATCCCCTCTTATGTATATTTTTGTGTCCCCTTTTAAGAAGGAGTGATGCATCCATGCTTTGTTCATCCTTCTTGAGCTTCCTGTGGGCGACATATTGTATCTTGGGTGAATGGAGTTTTTGGGCTAATATCCATTTATTAGTGAGTTCATACCATGTATGTTTTTCTATGATTGGGTTATGTCATTCCGGATGATATTTAACCTTCCTTCCATTATCCTGTGCCTGTGACATCCACCCTCTTGTTCTTTGTCTGTCCTAACTCAAATATCTTAGTTTAACCATTATGTACTATGTATTTTATTTTACATGCTTTGTTGCTCATGTTTTAATCATTTTAACTCCTCTATAACTCCAATATTTTGCATTTGTTTTGAGTCACTTTGCATCAACTTATGTCCATTGTAGTGCTGTCATCACCTCTCCTATTATTATATTTTTCTCATTTTCTCCCCATTTTTCCTATGTCCTTACTCTAACCTGTACCTACTAGTGATATGTTCTAATAGAAGATGTCTTCCAAAATGTTGTGTTTTGCTGATTATACACAATTATGGTACTATTTTTAAAAACTTGTGGAGAATATTGTTTTTACGTGTTCTTGAGTTGTTTTCAAGTATAATTACAATACTTTTCCATTAATATACATAAAAATAATTGGCCTCAATTCCTCTTGTTTTGTTATTTCAGTGGTTTAAGTATGAGTGTGATGGCGTTTCTTAGAATAAGTTTGACAATTTTCATTCTGTTTCTATTGTGAGGAATAGTTTGATAAGTATTGGTATCAGCTTTTCTTTGAATTTCTGGCAGAATTCTGTACTAAAACAATCTTGCTCTTGGCTTTTTTATTTATTTATTTTTAATTGGGAGATTTTAAATAATGCTTCTATTAGTTTAAACTTGGTCAGCGGGATCAGTCTCAAAAAATTTCATTTAAATTTTTCAATTTTTGTGGAGTACAGGCTTTAAATAAGGCTGGATGACTTCTTTTAAATTTCCCTAATAACTGTTGTTATGTCTCCATTTTCATTTCTGAATTTGGTAATTTGGATATTGTCTCTCTACCATGCACTTATTTGGCTAAGGTTTTGTCTATTATGTTGATTTTCTCATAAAACTACTCATTTGATTTCATGATTTATTGTATCACACTAATTGTCTCTAGTTGATTGATTTTAGTCCACTTATTATTTCCTGTGGATTGCTGTCTATATGCACATGAGGGCACGCCCAAGATAAGGGAAGAGCCTGTGACTGGGCAGTCAAAGATGAAGGCAGGCTGAGAATTTTAGAGATTAGTACAGAGAGTACAGAGAGGAGAAGGAAGGAAAATGGAGGATGACAATGAGAATCCAGATTGCCTATGAGTATCTTATAAGGGATGGATAATTACTGGACAATTTGTTTTATCTCGGTGGGCAGTTTATATCAACATCAAGGGGCTCTGAGTTGATTTTGTGAAAATACTTTTATGGGTGAGATTTTACTCATATAAATTTCAAATGATCTTTCCTTTCCTGGATTCCCAGAAATAACCCCCCTTTCACATCTCCCTCTCTTGTCCCCATCTGCCTGCTTTCCGCCCCTGCCGCTGGCATTCCTATACACTGAGGATCCAGTCTTGGCAGGACCAAGGACTTCTCCTTCCATTGCTGCCCGAGAAGGCCGTCCTCTGCTACATATACAGCCGGAGCCATGGATCAGTATATGTAAATTCTTTATGTAGTGGTTTAGGCCCTGGGAGCCCTGGTTGTTTGCATTTTTTTCTTATGGGTTTGCAAGACCCTTCAGTTCTTTTAATCCTTTCTGTAATTCCTCCAATGGGGATCCCATTCTCTGTTTGATAGTTTGCTTCTAGCATTTGCCTCTGTGTTTGACATATTCTGACTGTCTCTCAGGAGAAAGATATATCAGGCTCCTGTCAGCATGCCCTTCTTATTTTCATCAATGTTATCTAGTTTTGGTGGCTGTACATATATGGTCTGTATACCCATATGGTGTAGGCTCTGAAAGGCCATTCCTTCAACCTCTGCTCAAAACTTTGCCTCCATACCCTTCCTATGAATATTTTTGTTCCCGCTTTAAAGATTGTAGCTTGGGTAATTCTTGTCAGATTTTTTTTTTTTTATGAAGGAACCGTGTGCTGGGAATTTCCTGATAGCAATACTTAAGTCGTGTTTCATAAGTTCCTTCATTCACCACCTCTGGAATGTTTGTGATTTCTTTCTTCTTTGATCAAAGGTTCATTGGATATAGAGTTGTTCATTTTCCATGGAATTGTAAATTTTCTGTTGTTTCTGTTGTTGTTTCTGTTGTACTTTCATTTAAGGAGATCTGATAAGAAGCAAGAGTTTATTTCTATCATTTTGTATCTGTTGAGACTTGTGTTGTGATGGAGCATATGATCAATTTTTGAGAAGGTTCTGAGAAGTGTCAAGAAGAAAGTATATTCTTTTGAATTGGGGTGAAAGTTTTGTAGATATCTGTTAGGTCCATTTGTTCCATAGAATCTTTTTCTTTCATTACTTCTCTGTTTAGGTTCTGTTTCCATGAGATTGGGATTTTGAAATCTCCCACTATTAATGTGCAGAAACCTTGGATGGAGCTCTGGGACTTTTATGGAAGTGTTGAAGGAAGGATATAGGGACCAGAATTGAATATAAACCCCACTGGAAAACCAACACAGTCAAATAATGTAGATCTTTCAGGGGTTCTCAGAAACTGAACCACCAATTAAAGAGCATTCAGGAAATGGGCCTTTGCCCCCTATACATATCTAGCAGATATGCAGCTAGATCTTGATGTAAGTCCCTCAACAAATAGAGGGGTCAGGGCTGTCCCTAAAGCTGTTGCTTGTGCATGTAATACATTCCCCTAATTGGGTTGCCTTGTATGGCCTCAGTGAAAGAGCATGGTCCTACCCTAGATTTGATGTAGCAGGGTCAGTTATATCAAGTGCATGCCACCACCCCTTTATAGGAGAAAGGGAGGGGACATGGTGTTAGGTACTATGTGGAGAATGCACTAGAAAGGGGTCAGTAATCATGTGTAAGGTAAATAAATAAATGGTTTAATACATAATCTTTTTGGAGACTTTTATAGGTTAAAAATAACTGAAGGTGATCAGTAATGCTCTGAGTCTTGCAATTTCAGTGTGATGGTTTTTGCTTTATCTTACTGTACATTTTTAAAAAAAAATTATTGGTATGTTGTTTTCTAATGACAGAAGATATGTCCCTAATGGACATTTCTAATGGAGAGGATATGTGCAAGAGGGGAGAAACGTGCAAAACTAGGGAAATGGGAAGCTGTAATCAGGATAAACACACACACACACACACACACACACACACACACACATACGCACACACACACAAGAATAGAAAGTGTTGTCAATAATGCATTAAGAAAAATAAAAGAAGGGCTGGAGAGATGACTAACAGTTTAAAATGTGGCTCTACTTCCAGAAGTCCTGAGTAACACGTGATGGCTTTCAAACATCTATAATGATATCTGATGCACTCTTCTGGTGTGCAGGCATACATGTAGGCAGAACATTATATACATAAAAATAAATAACTCATAAAAAAGAAAAATAAAATATTGGCATCTAACGTGATAACCATGTGATTTCTGTTTGAGTCTATTAGTGACATGAATTATATTTACTAATGGCTATATGTGGAACAATGTCTGCATCTTTGGAAAATCTGAAATGATGTTGTATTTTAAAATAAAACACTTGATTATAATGAACTCAAAAATAAAAATATTAAAGTGCTTCAATGAAATAGCCACTCAAAGGCACTCTTGCCCAGGACAAATTTCTGAACATTTCAAAGAACTAAAGTACAGTTAGTAGAGCAATACTGCAGCCATAAAGTTTTGCTTAAGATTTTACACTGTTTCTAGCAATAAAACTTTATAACTTTTATGCACCAGAAACAACTATACATTTACTATATTGAAAATACAAGTATATTATCTCTATATCCTCCTTTATAAAGTCTAAATCCTTTTAAATGTCCATCAATTATATTTACTTTTTAGGTTTGCTTCTAAATGTAATATTGAAGTTATATCAATTTACATAAGTACATGTAGATATTATAGTATTAGATGTACATAGATATGAGAACATATAACTTTATTCTTTCTGTGTTTGAGTGACATGGCTTAATATTAATCATTATCAATCAGTCAATCAATCAATGTTTCTGAATATTTTGTGATTGCATTTTTCAATGTAGTAGAATTATAGTCCATGTTATATAAAAGGAATTTCATATTTGAATTTTCAGAATATGAATATATAAAAGAGCACAATTTCATTGCTACAATAAACAGATCAGCAATGATCTTCGATGTGTGAATGTTTCTATGGAATTATATGGCGTTCTTTGGGAATAGCTCCAGGAGTTAAACACATGGGACAAAGAGCAAAGTTTTACATTTTTGAGAGACCAAAAAAACTGTTTTTCATAATGGCAGTATTAATTTGTTCAAAGTTCTTTTGATAAAGCTAGCGTTAACATGGTGTGCAACTGGGTAGAGAACAATAACAAAGGAAACTTGCAATCAATTATCACTAATTATGAAAAAGTTCAATAGAATATTAGCAAGCAAAACTCAAGATTATGTCAAAACCATCATTCATTTAGAGTTGACATCTTTATGAAGTGAAAGAAATAATTTCATTTTTTATGGTCATGGTGCAAGCTACAGCAACTGGGATGGTACCAGAACGTACTTCAGGTCAAATTCATGGCCATCATGGACTCATTTTTATGTGTTGTTATAATGTTGAACCCCTGGTTGTCTGTGAAATTCTCAAGCAGGCAAACTGCACTGAAAGGATGAAAGCCACATGAAGATCAGTTTTATTGACATTTTCTTAAATGTGGCTCCGTTGTATATAATGAGGGCAAAGATGCTCAAGCTACTAATTGAAAATTATAGTGGGCCTTACAGAAGATGATCATCTCAGAGAGTATGTTAATTTAACCAGCTGACAAATGCCCATATTCGTTTAAGCTAATCTTTAAATGAACAAGGTACTGTGTGTTTAATTCTCACTATCGAACTTTTGAGGATGAGTGTGAGTTAAAAAAAGTTATCAAGCAAACTATATCACTGAAATACTAAAATAAGATTAAGAGGTTTACTTCCTTATCCAAACCAATCTGAGTCTGTACATAACAATGTAATGACTCATATGAACAAACGGGCCAAAACAGAAACCACAGAGAAATGAGATTAGTGCTGATCACCAGATACCGGTTCTGATAATGTACAAAAGCAATACAGCCTCTTAAGATGGAGGACATAGAATAAAAAGCCAGAAAGCGAGACACTAGGTTCAAGGTATTTTGGGGGGCTCTGAATTTGACTGAGTTTCCTCTGGAAACATAACTGCTTTGGATACCTTGAACTGTTTGATTGTAGCTGTACAGAATGACAATAATGGGGCCTCTGAGCCAGGTTATGAGCCCAAAAAAGATTTCAGGGCATATCACCAATGCTGCATAGAGTAAGTCATTTGTTTCATCATACTTTACAATGGAGCAGTGTTCAAAATGTAGGTGTACTGTCATTTTATTGTAATTTCTTTTGGCAAGCATGTCCACAAAGAAAGAGAAATTTTTAAACATGGACAAGACCAAGAGAAAGGAAATGGAAGGTCCAATGTACTTTGTAACTTTGGCTTTTTGATCCCTAAACAGGATTCCCTGTGATTGATGGTGAGGGTCTGGAAGACCCTCAAGAATCTGGTGGTACTAATAGACATACCCCGTCCAACACTTTAAAGTTCAAGATTAATCTGAATCCTAACTCTTTTAAATACTGCTTCAACCCAAAAGTTGCCAGTATGTGGGGCATTCCTATAGGCAGAACTATCCTGGCATTGGCTGACATTAAAACATGAGAATCAAATCTGTAGGCTATAATGCATGTTTTGTGTAGATCTTGCATATGAATAGAGGTATTTCCTAGAATTCCAGTTGTAGTTTGTAATAAGAAAATGATTTTGATTGTCAGATTCCGGAAGTCCATTCTTTAATGGGCATGATTCTCTTTAGCATTTAGCCACACCCATTTTTGCATGAAAATAAATGAAAACTATTAATAATCTGAAGAATTTCTGAGATGCTAAATCAGAAGGGTTGTTAGATCTCAGCAATAAAATGTAAGCATAGACTTATGTCAATGTAGCTAATAGACAAAACATGTTTAGTCTATGTAGTCTAACAATACTTTGTTTATGTTTCTCATAGTAATAATCATTACTATCAATGTATACTATTATAAAATTGCTGAAGGCTTTTGGATACAAATGTGGATTGGAAACATGCCTTCATGGTCACAGAATATGCTTCATTATGAGCAAGATTATCAGGTTTGTAAAAAGTAACCAAAAGAGAATGTCAGTACTAATGTGCACAAACCAAGAACATAAAAAACATGCTGGTATTTTCTAGTCATCTATAAAAAAGGCAAATTTTTATGACAACTACAAACTTTAAAAAATATCTATTTATAAGGTACATCTCATCCAGTATTAAATGGTGGGTAATAAAAAGTTAATAATACTATTTAGAATATCTCTGTGGTCACAGATAAATTTTTTTAACTATATAAAACACATTCAAATGATGGTTCAAGGGACAACATATATCTTATTATGTTAAGAATTAGCTGTTATACAAAATCATACCACATACATGCATATGCAAATGTACTCACGGAGGGCTGTGGTGTTAGAGAGCTAGGGGGCATCCATTGTGATGAAATCTCACAGAACTGTCAACCAAATAAAAATATTTGGAAATTCAGATTAAACATTATGGTGAAGGACAAAATATTCTGGATGATAGTTGCTGAGGAAACACTGTGCATCTCTGTTAAAACTGTATGTGGAGTAATCATGCACTGCTCAGTAGACTACAGTAGATGGTGGGGAAAAAGGCAATAAATTATTCAGCCCACCCATGTGATACCATGGGAAGGAATTCCCTTGGTACTACACTTTATGCCTCCAAGTCAGGTTGTGTGCAAATTCTCTTTCAAGTCAGGAGAGTACCCAATGTAGAATGTGACAGTGGCAACTGTGACTAAGCACCAACCTCAGTCAAGAACTCCATCGGGAAAATGTTGCTCTACACTCTCATCATTTATGGACTGTGAGCTTCAAAATCAAGAGCAGAGACAGAGTTGACAGGAAGCTTGGCAGTTGAAGAAGAAAATGAATGGAGGCTTTAGGAACAACCCAGATACTGTCTCCACTTGCCCATTCTCTTGCATTAGAGAACATCCTATTCCATGGGTTTTGACAAAGTCTTCTGGCCTTTGAAGATACTACATGTTGGTAGCCACCCATACCAGCTGTTGTCTGTTAGTACAGGGCACAGCTGTTGTCCACCCCGAAGGATGCAGTGCGCCTGCACAAGGGTTTGTTCGAGCCAAGTCTTTGCCCACCCCGGGGCGTGCCAATGAGATCACAGCTATGCGGCCAATCAGGAAGGAACACGTTACTTTGGGGGATATAAAGCTAACGCTCTCTGGGGCCTCGGCGTCTCTCCTCTTCAAGATGCAATAAACACTTTGCTGCAGAAGGATCCTGGTGTCCGCGTGCGTTCTTGCTGGCGAGACGATAGCGCGGGACAACTACATTTTCATATACATGCAGGAAAAACATGTTTGTACACAGAATGTGTGTGTGTGTGTGTGTGTGTGTGTGTGTGTGTGAGTGAGTGATTTATAAGATAACTTCATTCTGATGCCAAATGCTTTTGAGCTTTTAATTAAATGCTGTGCTCTCAATGTGACCTGCTATGATAGAAAGCTGTCCCACATCTCATTTGGTTTCAAAAGCCCAAGATAGACATGAGATTTAAAACGCCAGTAGAAATATGGTTACTGTCACGTAGACATCAAACAGATGCACTCCAACTAATAGAAAAAAAAGTGGAGAAGAGTTTGATCATATGGGCACTGGGGAAAATTTCCTGAACAAAACACGAATTGCTTATGCTCTAATATCAAGAATCGAAAATGGGACTCATAAAACTGCAAAGCATTTTGTAAGGCAAAGGACACTGTCATTAAGACAAAATGGCAACCAACAGATTGGAAAATGATCTTTACCAATCCTACAACAGATAGAGGGCTTATATCCAAAATATACAAAGAGCTCAGGAAGTTAGACCACAGGAAGACAAATAACCCTATTAAAAATGGGGTTCAGAGATAAACAAAGAACTCACAGCTGAGGTATGCCGAATGGCTAAAAAATACCTAAAGAAATGCCGAACATCGTTAGTCATCAGCGAAATGCAAATCAAAACAACCCTGAGATTCTTCCTCAAAACAGTCATAATGGGTAAGATCAAAAACTCAGGTGACAACAGATGCTGGTGCAGATGTAGAGAAAGAGGAGCACTCCTCCATTGTTGGTGGTATTGCAAGCTGATACAACCACTCTGGAAATCAGTCTCGATGTTCCGCAGAACCTGATGATATCATGGAGCCTGAGAAGAAATTATCCTGCTAAATATTTACCTAGTCATGTTTATTCATTGTCAGTGGTCATCAGTTACAGAGCCCCATGAAAGGGAGTGATTAAGAAACCTTCAGGACTCAGGTGTGTTCTGAAAAAAAATTAATCATAAATATGCAACAAATCTCTTCTCTTTCAAGAAACATAAAAGCAGATAAAAATTTGATATACTGATACTCATGGCACTTCACAATCTAGACTACCCAATTTTAAGGTGGGACTGATATGTGTATTTTGAAGGTTGTCTTCTTTCTTTTCATTATATCATTTTCCATGGTCAAGTTCATTGATACCAGGTGCTTTTGGAGAATAAATCAAAATGATTTTAATGACAATTTGGGGCCAAGTTGTTTCTTTTTCCTTGGAGCAGTTCAGTTGCCTATGGAGAAGGAGTATTTTAAGCAGACTGTGAATGCCCTGTAAGTGCATTTGCTTTTTCCATGTAAATGTAATCATGAATATTTCATGAGTTGTCTAAAAGTGAAGATGAAGAGTAGACAAATCATGGAGTCTTCTTTCTTGTTGCCAAGTCTAAGCACAAAGAAAGAACCTTAATTCTCTTTCAATACCAACCCTATTTTATCTTTTTAATTAGCCCATGAAAGTTTTTGTCTTTCCACTGAGATGGCCTCTAACTTAAAGGCTGGAAGCTATGAAATAATAAACTATCTAGCTTGATCCTTCATAAATAGCTCTGTTCATGCATTCTAGACAGTCATTGCTTACTGAAATAGATCCTTAATATTTCATTTTTTATCCCAAATACATGCAAATAAATGGTTATAAATTCTGCTGTCTGTCCTTCCTTCAGTGGGTTTTCCTAAAAAATATGCTGGTTCCAGTAATATGCATGGCACATACAGTTGTCAAGAACTATCACATACATATTCTCTCATATTCATTGCATATGGTAACTTCTTGCCTTCTAAACCTTTATCATGTTTGGAAATAGAAGGTCTTTACAATCAGTTATTTATGCAACATATGGGGAATGGAGTCACAACCACATCCATATGATTCTGTGCTTCACATGGTTCATGTGCATTCACTGACTTTTAATATTTTTAAAGTTAAATTCAGTATAGTCCCTTTAGAGCAAAAAATATATAGAGCATATGGAATCAAAGTTTCTATTCTTTGAATACTGAGGTTATCAATAATTGTTGTGACTGATAATATCCCTTATAAATGGCACAGATAAATTTTGTGGTTTGGGATATTTAGATCAGTTATATAGTAGTTGCCTACTAGTTCATTTTTGCCATTATTTAAGCAACATATGTATTCTCTCTTCATCTCTAAGTTGGTAAATCTTGACATTTTATAGTATTTACATCTTGTGGGTTTTATCACTAATATTAGTAAATTTTACCAATGTGATAAACATTTAGATTTTTGTGGATTGCTGATAGTTGTTTTAAAACACAGCACTTTAAACTGCTGGGCTGCTCAAACATCTTAAGTAACTGATGCTTCCTAAAGTTTAGTTGTAGGAAGTAGTTTGTGCATTTGCATAAGACCTATTCTCAAATATATTTGTGTATAAGTAAAAATTTTAATTGCTACTTTATGCAGTTATACAGAATATTCTACAATAACCTATGTTATTTACAAAAAGAATACCACAGGATGACAAGATTAAGTGAAAAACTGATTTTTTTCTAACTCAAAGTGAATAACTAAATATAAAGTTTTGTGTTTAGTTTTACGGATTAGATTGTATAAAATGACAAGTATGAGACAGGAGATATTATTCTTTCCATAAACACAAACACGATGTGATGTTATTACATTCCTACTGAGTCATTGTTTAATTTTACTGGAAAAAAGGTGAACATTTTCTATACAAATTCCACCAAAGATTCCTCTACTTTACAAATATAGAATACTGACACATACAAATATTACTGAAATTTCCTTAATATGTTTGTTTCCAGGAGGATACTAGTGCTGTTTTAGTGTAACCAAAAAGGTAATCAAAGATTTATCCTAAAAATTAAATCGTATTGTTTAGGAGTGACCACAATGAATATATAACAGTCCTGTGTAAGTGCAAAATAGGTGAACGATACTTAGGTCATAGGGTAAGCCATTAATCTCTGCACTCAATACTTGGCATAAGTATATACCTGTTCATTAGAAGCTAGAATAGTCTACAGCAAAGTATCTTTTAAAACATTTGGCTGTATTGTCCTTTAATGACATAAGTATTATTACTCAACTAAATACAGATATATACCACTGACATATTTTATGAAAAGCATTTTTGATATTTGAACTTATTTAAAAATAAATCATTAGAAAAGATTTTATTTCAGCAAAAGATTGAAAGAACTATTAAACAAGATGAAGAGAGATATAAGAAGACATGATAAGAATATTGGCCCACATGATAAGAATATTAAGTGATCGTAAGTACAGGAATGAAATGTTAGTGTACAAAGGGTATTATGTACAAATAAATAACGTTTTCACTGCCTTAATCATTTCAGTTAATTTCACAAGAAAATACCATGAAGGCAATGGCTTCCATATCACATTTATTATTTACATTATAATAATTTCAAAATAAAGACGTAGATAGTATTACTGATTTGCCAGTATCTGTGGTTTTGTGTTTACTTTTGATCACTGGAAAACAGTGATGGAAATGCTCTCTGTGGATGAAGTCAATACCATATCTTATTCATGGGAGACCCCCTTTCATGACCTTTTAAAGTGTTTGCTAGTTTTCTAGTTCTCATGTAATCCCCATCTTACATAAAAGACATTTGTTTCAATTTGTGGGATCAGATGCCAAAAATTCCAGTACAGAATAATGCTTATGTTGAGTACAAATAACCATGCATAGACATCTGATGATTATAAGCAATGTACTCTTTTAGAGAAAAAACATCAACAAACTGTGAATATGCTTTGGGATTGCCCTTTTAATGGATGTAATCAACAGGAACCTTGATCTTTTACCAAATATGGCTCTGATGATAAAATACACTTTTGGCCATTTTACAAGAAGAGAATCTGTCACTTATTCCCCTTTTGTTTTATTTACAAAATTATTTGCTTTTCCCTAATTATGTTTGTAATGATTAGGTTATGAATTCATTGGTGTTTAGAGGACCATGGTGAGAGGCATCTTTGCATTTTTTAAATACCTGGGCATGCTTTATACTATGTCTCTTTGGGTTACTTTGACAGACCTTAAGAAATTTCATGAATGAAATTTAACTTATGCTTGTGTCTAACTATGCCATAGTTCCAGGGTACTTAATATTCAAGGACATGATAGGCTTTCTGCTAGGGTCCAGCTCTAGAAGTTTACAGAGTTCAAAATGGAAGAATATAGGAGGTCATGAATAAATGAGTCTGGCATGGTAGTAGAGAGAATCTCAGCCTGGACAGAATTGCACTCAGATTGTTTATTTAAGCAAGTCTCATTAAGCAGAGATATATTTCAAGTTCATCCATAATATAGAATATAACAAGTCTGTCCTGAGATATGTGTTACATTAATCTTTGTCATATGTTTAACTCATCCTTGATAATCTGTGAAATGATAGAGTTAATTTCATAATCATAATGCTGTCAGAAATTTAGTCATTAGTGATAAATTGTACTGCAAAAGAATTATATTTTACAAATATGTTGAGTATCTGTAGTATATTTTTGCCATGTCAGACATTCCATTCTTAGCCTGTCAGCTTTGACATTTTAGTGGCACTAGACATGATGAAAACCTCGAATCCAGTATGTGCAGTTTTTCATTTTACTACAACTGGGTGCATTACCAACCACTAATGGCCAGCGTGCCAATAGTCATTAGATCATCTGGCAAAAATTTCATGGTCATACTTCTGTAGGTATTATAAGTCATTTTCATTCATAATGTAATGATTATGTGTTATATCTTTTGGGGCCTTATTTTGAAGTTTTGTCTTGTTATCCCTTTCTTTCCTTGTCACAACAGAGGACCTACAAAAGCAAAGTTTTCTAAGGAAGGGCAGCTATATTGTTCAAATACATGATTCTTTCACATTTTCCACACAAATATTTGTCCATCATTATAAGACACATTGGGTGGAGGAGATACCTTCAGCAAATTTTTTTTTAGTTTATGTATATTTTCCTCAATATACAAAATTTTGTGGCCTACAATGCTTATCCCATAATATCCTGGGTGTTTAGTAGGAAGAAACATTTATTCTAATCTGTTGCTAAAACTATTAGACTGCCTAATCTTTTTGTATTTTTAAATTTACGTTGTTTTTTTATCTGGTTCCTGAGAAAGCACAGAAGCAGATGTTCCCAAAGATTGGTGGAGCCTGATTCTAAAAATGAAATCTTTATGGGAGTCACAACTTCTATGGTACAAGAAATACCTTTAACTAGGGAAAGAAAAGAATATTGTTTCTAAAAGCCAAAGTACTATTATGTATAGGTCTTTCCTGTTTCATATTAGAGGAAATATTTCTGGATAAAGGCTCAAATGCATTTTTAAAATAAATTTACTAATCAAATATTTCCAAGGTTTAAATGTATTAAAATCTCTCCAATCACTGAAAGCCAAGATATCAAGACTAAAACTGAAAGGCAGAATGACAGATAATATGACATGTGAATAAACTTAGTTACCACTTTGTCAAACAACAATGTTTGCTGTTCCCATTAGAAATGAGTATGCCAGGCTTCCACATTTGATTTTTTGAATCAAGAATGACAGGAAAAACACAGGCAATCAACTGTTTGAGGAAAATATATTTATATTTTTTATGTGAAATCAAACATACTGGTCTCTGTGTTATAACTCCTTCAGCTTACCCATGAACCTTTGCATTCCATCTCTAGTCATTTCCCTATCTGTATCAGATGGCCCTCAAGGAACATCTCTAGCATTAGCAATGGTCTCCTTTATGCTAAAATTGGAAATGGGTTGGCCTTGTCATCTCAGATGATGGTCAAGATATTCAATTATTCTCAGAGTTGAGAAGAGAGTTTTAAAAAAATGAAATCTGCTTTGCCTTTGTGAACACGATCCCAAACTATGATTAGGTATTCAAATTAGTAATTAAAGAGATCTACAACTGTATTGTGTCATCACCCTCAAATGTTGTTATCGTTTTTGAGGAAATATATAATACTCTTGCTCTCAGAGTGAGAATGTGGTTTTCTCCAGGCATAGGGAGAATAGGGGTCACCAAATCACAGTTGGATTTCATGACCAGTAACCGAGACTGATCTCATGGCACGTTCTATGGGACTTTACTTTTCTACAACATCATAGTGAGATATCTTGCTTTAAAATTTATGTGCAGACATTGAATCATCTCAAAAGCACAGATTTATATCTCATAAGGCCAGAATTGATTAACTTTAACTATGAAGCATTTATCTCTACAACACAGTAGATCTATACATATAATGCCTCATTGGAATGGCTAAAGAATCTGAAGTTCGAAGTGGATATAATGATGGGTAATCATGACATGTAAAATGCAGTGCATGCCATGTCCCATATACTCCACGAGAAAAATCTGAAACAGACAATCAGAAAATACACAGTGGAAGCTATTCTCACCGCTTGAAGATAGAGTTTCTTCTATTGTATGATGTTTGTTTTCCTCAATTGAATAAACGTTTAGAGGCTCGCAGATGCTCACACTAAATGAACTAGAAAACATTTCTGAAAATAGATAAGTTGCTCAACATTTTTTCTACAGAAGAAGGAAATCTAGTAGTTGTTATGAATGTGAATGGATTCAGTTTATCAATGACAATCTATGGTTTCATACAGAGCATATGGATATTAGTATACCCCTTCTAATATTAAATTATAAAGAGCCCTTCCTCATGATTTTCTCCATGAGGAAAATGTGAGATTTTGTTTATGTTTGCCAATGTATGGAAATGTAGGCTATAATTTTCATAAGGGATCTTGCCACAGACCGTTGAGGCAACCCAGGGGGACTGGTTTCAGGTGGGCAAGGAGTTAACAAATGACAAACAGACACAGACACAAGGTGGTCTTGAATCTGAATGTGATTTTACTATCCAAGAATCAGACTTTTATAATCATAAAGCAAAGTGAAAAGCAATGTTGCATATACACAGGAACAGAAAGGACAAAAGTTCTCAGGAACAGTTTTACAATGTTCTTATTAGATATTCATAAATTGGACCCAACTCTAAGAAATCAGTAAACAATTCATTTGCAAGGAACATGTGAAGTTGATGTTATCTCTAATGTTTGAGACAATAGCCAAGTTGGCAAGCCACTCAGTAGTACTTGTCGTTAGTAGTTAAATATCTAAGACTTTTACAGTGACCTTCTTGTTGCTTTGTAAGCTGACAAATTATATTCATCATATATGGGATTCTTTCTAATTTCTTCTAATATATTTAATTCTAACACTAACTGTACTTCTGGCTTTTGTAGCTGTGTAATAATACTATCTCTATTCTCTTTAAATAATAAACATCATGAGGGTCATGATTGTGCAAATTTCTCCATAAATGGGAGTGAATAATATGATATTTTTGTTCCATTGTGATTGATCCATTGATTCCCAGATTCATCACAAATTCTTATATATGGCAAGGGGATCAAGCGGAGCATGCTTTGGCCCCATCCTGCTTACAGGGGGGAAGTCACCATTTCCCTACTATAAGCCATTGCCATCTGCCATCCACAAATCTCTTAGAAATGCCACAAAGCCCCCTCTTTTTAGAAATTCTAATATCCTATGAAGGAAACTCATAAGAATGAGTGACTGGAATTATTTCCTGTCTAACCATCTTAACTTTCAAGGGCTATGTGTCTTTACAGGGGGTTCTGGTAAAGCATATTCTGATTGCTGTAGTTCAGTCAAAAGCCCCAATTCCATAAGATACATGGTAACATTTTCCCACAGAAAGGCCAAATCCAAAATAGGGTTAGTGGTTACCTCTATTGTACTTTCTGTGATCGTTCTTTGTCCATGGGAGGATAGTAGGGCAAAACATGCCCTGAGCAAAAGTACACAGGGTAGAAACAAGATAGCAAGAAAAGATGTTCCATGTTCAATGCGTGAAGCATGTATCCTTCTGATAGTGCAGCCATCCCCTCCAGGAGACTGACTTTCTTGAAATTGTCTCCTCAGGTGAGTGTACCAGGCTTTCACCCAGTCACACAGACTCTACTGGAGGGAGTGTGGCAGGTTCTCCAGTTATTCTGTCCCAAGCATAGGCATGTAGGCTTTTGGTAACTTAATTGGGTTTCTGAGAGTAATAAAACAGAAAATATTAATTGATACTATTGGCATTCAATTCTGCATATAGAACTATGGAAAGATATGTGTGTGTGTGAATTTATTTTTATCAAGATTTTACATATATATATATATATATATATATATATATATATGAATGAGTGTGTGTTTGTGTGTGTCTGTATCTGTGCTTATATTTTTGTTGGTTTGTACATATGTGTTTCTCTCTGTTTATTTCTCTGAATAATTACTGAGTAAGCAACAGTTTTTTTCTATGTATGAATTTCTATCTGGAAAGATTATATATATATATATATATATATATGTAGATGTACATATATATATGTATGTTTCTCTGTGTATTTGTCAGAGTATGTGTTTTTGTGTACCATTGCATATATTTTATGAGTTTTTGTAATGCATATCTGTTTTACTGTGTATATGTCTGCCTATATCTTTCTGTTTGTATTCCCCTTTGTCATTGGGTGTGAGCATAAATGTCTCTGTGTGGAAATATCATTCTGAGTTGGTGTAATCTATGTGGATCTCCCTTCAGAAGAGCAGAGAAGCCACTGATTTGTTTTCCTGTTTGCAACAGATCTCCTGGGAGGCCTTCAGATTTTTTGGACTTCTGAGGAGCAGTGAAGCTATTAATCTGCAAGTAGCTTGCCTCTTGGTGTCCTTCAGTCTTTGTGTTCTGTTGCACTGTTTGTAGGAGAAATCCTAGGAGGCCTTCAGACTTTGTAATCCGTTGCCTGCATGAAGCAAGTCTCCTGAGAAGCCTTCAAACAGTTGCATCTTCAGAGGAGCACACAAGATTGTAATTTGCCCTAACATAATGCACAGGCTAGAAGGGATTTGGAGTTTGGGCAGAAGTTGAGGGATGGTGGATCCAGAGCACACTGGGCTCCTCAGAGTCCCCAGCTTCTAGCTGTTTTGGGGAAAGTTCTTAACCAGCTGCCATCTGTGCAGCAGAATTCCTGGGAGGCCTTCAGAATGTGAAGACTTCAAGAAATAAAACTGGTTAAAGTATACATCTGTACAGTATATTCTACACAGTTAAATCCCTTAACACTAAATATGAACTGATTCCACCTGTAGGACCATTTAGTAACATGAGATAGCCTAATCCTAGAAGGTGTCTTCTGAACTCCATACATTTTCACATAAAACTTGCTATTAAATCGTGTTATGAAAGTTATTTATAATAAAACATATAATAACCAATCCTATTTTGAACAATAAATAAAAAAATTAACAAAAAATGTATTTAGTATTTATTTATGTGTATTTTTGTGTAGTATTACTAAAGTGCTCATATGGATATACAAATGTAGATGCAATTGAGGCATCCAGGGATCCTGCAGTAAGATACTGAGAGAGCTGTGAAACACCTGATTTGGATAGAGGAACATATCTCAGATACTCAGCATGGGCAGTATATTCTGTGCACAGTTGACCAAAATATCCAGCACCATAAATACATTAACTAATAATTGCTTTCCAGAAATGTATTTTATCAATAAAAATGCATAAATAAAACCCTGGAAGCACAGCAACATTTTTGTAAATATAAGATTCACGGAAATTGAAATAATACTTCCTAGACTTGTTAAAATATGTTTTATAGTCTAATAAATGGGTTATGAATTTTTAACACGAACATTATATTTTACTATTCTCACTTGATAGTTGTTGTTTTCCCTTGGTATGGTTATTTATCAATATCATTTTCACTACATGACACTAAAAAGGAGGTCTCATATACAGGGCAATTGAGGACTGAGAAAAGTGATGACCTATCCTAAAGCCATTAGAATCAGGATGTAGGGAATTCTAAGCTAAAATAAACAAAGGTTTTCCATTTATTGATAGGGTTAGTACTACTTATGAAAAAGACTCAAGTGATCAGTAACCATACTGTCAGATGAGAGCCAAAATCATGACATTTTAAATTTTTTTGCAGTTTTCAAATATTAATATTATAATTTTTCAACAATCACCTCTCACATTTACATATCCACAGCAGACAGATAAAACTGAATAACTACAAATTACTTTTACATGCATGCACACACACAGACACACATACATACATACACACACACACACACAGACACACACACAAACAAATCCTACAGATTGCCTTTAGTATTGCTTTGAAAGTCAGTGTTTGGGTAGGTGAATTTAAACTGTGAAACTTACTTGATGTCTTGCTTCACTAGAAGACAGAGTTTCCATTTCTCATAGAGACAGCTTTCATAAAAGCTTGAATAAGACATTAGGAGGCACTGAATTGAGGTGATTGTTGTAAAATTATATGTATATGTATATATAATCGAAAGGCTTCTTCAACACAATTAAGGAACATGGACTGTCTATAAAACTGCTGAACTTGTAGGAAGAATATGCTCCTTTCTCCATCAGATATGGATTTGTATGTGAAGTATCGAGAAGACAATTATGCCAACATAGAGCAGAAACATGCATTCAGAAAACTGTGATCTTTCTCAGTTATGAAGGTCCTATAGAAAGGGTTCTGCTTTTCTACATTCACAACTAGGGTCTTGGGGCATTTTTAGTCACCACAACAAGGCACTTGTGAATTCTAGTAACTATATCTTAAACTATATCTTCCTCAAATAACTAAAATTTTGTTTTCTGTGCTTAGTCACTTAGAGCTATGAGTTTTCCTCTTAGCACAGCTTTCATTGTGTCTAATAAGTTTAGGAATGTTTTATCTTCATTTTCACTAAATTGTAAGAAGTCTTTAATTTCTTTCTTTATTTCTTCCTGGACCAAGTTGTCATTGAGTAAAGCATTGTCCAACTTCCATGTATATGTGGGCTTTAAGTCATTATTGTTGTTATTGAAGACCAGTCTTAGTGCGTAGTGATATGATAGGATGCATGGGAATATTTCTTTCTTCCTGTATCTGTTGAGCCCTGTTTTATAACTGATTATATGGTAAATTTTGGAGAAGGTTCCATGAGGTCCTGAGAGGAAGTTATATCCTTTTGTTTTAGGATGGAATGTTCTATATATATCTGTTGAATCCATTTGACTCATAACTTTGGTTGGTTTCTCTACATCTCTGTTCAATTTCCGTTTCCATGATCTGTCCATGATAAGAGAGGGTGTTGAAATCTCCTACTATTATCGTGTGAGGTGTAATGTGTGCTTTGAGCTTTAGTAAGGTTTCTTTTATGAATGTAGGTACCCTTGCATTTGGCGCATAGATATTTAGGACTGAGAGTTCATCTTGGTGGATTTTTCCTTTGATGAATATGAAGTGTCCTTCCTTCCTTATCTAATTTTGATAACTTTTGGTTCAAAGTCAATTTTATTCAATATTAGAATGGCTACTCCAGCTTGTTTCTTTGGATCATTTATTTTAGAGCAGACCACCCAGGTGTGCAGACATCATGAGGCTGCAGGACAGACTGCAACCTTTGCACATGTCAGTCTACATCCCTGGTCCATGGGGAAAATACACAGTGCCTTTGGACACAGAGATATAGGAACAGACCACCGCCAGTATCTGTGGTTCTGATCTGTTCCCAGACTGAACTGCACAAGCAACTCCCTGCACCCGAATCTCATGGGGGAGAGAGCTGGACCCTCAGAAGTGTGAATACTCCTGAGAAGTCAGAGGAGAATATCCTTTCCCAACAGTCCAGACCCAAGAAGGAATTGCATAGTGGCAATTGTGCCCCCCACGGGGTTCAAGGACCTACAGGAGCAATCAGGGGCAGGAACCTTTGCTTCCTTCCAGCGCCTAGAGCTTGAGGACAGTCTCCATGAGCATCAACACACCTGAAATAAGAGCACCTGTCTTGAGGAAAGACTGAAAGAAAACAGGAAAACAATTCTACAGGAGTGGTGACACAGAGGGCTCCAGCAGGGTCAAGTCACTTTCAGAAACAGCAAGACAATCAAACATCAGAGACAATGCAATGTTTAGAGGCAAGCACAGGAATCTAAGCAACAGAAACCAAGAGTCCTTGGCATCATCAGAGCCCAGTTCTCCCACCAAAGAAAATACTGGATATCCAAACAGAACAGAAAAGCAAGATTTCTATTTAATATCACAGTTTATGATAATGATGGAGGTCTTTAAGAAAGATATAAAGAACTCCCTTAGAGAAATGCAGGAAAATACACGTAAAAAGTAGATGCCCTTAGAGAGGAAACACAAAAATCACTGAAAGAATTACAGGAAAAGACAACCGAACAGGTGAAGGAATTGAAAATGGAAATAGAAAAAAAATATAGAAAGCACAAAGTGAGACAACCATGGGTATAAAAATCCAAAGGAAGAGACAAAGAGCCATAGATACAACCATCATCAACAGAATACAGGAAATAGAAGAGAGAATCTCAGGGGCAGAAGATACCATAGAAAACATCAACACAACTGTTAAAGATAATGTAAAATGCAAAAAGCCACTAGCCCAAAACATCCAGGAAATCCAGGACACAATGGGAAGATCAAACCTAAGGATAATAGGTATAGAAGAAAATGAAGAAACCCAACATAAAGGGCCAGTAAATATATTCAACAAAATTATAGAAGAAAACTTCCCTAACCTAAAGAAAGTGATACCCATAAACGTACAAGAAGCCTAAAGAACTCCAAAAAGATTGAACCAGAAGAGAAATTCCTCTCATCACATAATAGTTAAAACAGCAAATGCACAAAACAAAGAAAGTATATTAAAAGCAATAAGGGAAAAGGTCAAGTGACATGTAAAGGCAGACCTATAAAAATTACACCAGACTTCTCATCAGAGACTATGAAAGCCAGAAGATCCTGGCAAGATGTCATACAAACCCCAAGAGAACACAAATGCCAGCCCAAGTAACTATATCCAGCAAAACTTTCAATTAACATAGATGGAGAAACCAAGATATTCCATGACAAAACCAAATTTATACATTATCTTTCTCCAAATCCTGCCCTGTAAAGAATAATAGATGAAAAACTGTAACACAAGAAGAGAAACTACACTGTACAGAAAGCAAGAATATGATTTCCTTGCAATGAAACCAAAACAGGGACAAACAAACCTAAATCCACCTCTAACAATGAAAATAACAGGAAGCACCAATCACTATTCCTTAATATTTGTCAACATCTATGGACTCAATTTCCCAATAAAAAGGCTTAGACTAACAGAATGGATATCTAAACAGGACCCAGAATTTTGTTGCATGCAGGAAATACACCTCAGAAACAAAGATAAACACTACTGCAGAGTAAATGGCTAGAAAAGAACTTTCCAAGCAAATGCCCCAGTGAAACAAGCTGGAGTTGCCATTCTAACATCAAATAAAATTGACTTTCCATTAAAAATCATTATGATTTTTCTATATTGGTATACCAGGACTCCCTTGCCTCACTGATTTATATGGTGGAATTTGGATATTAGAAACAGAGTTGCCCAGGGTTCAGGCTTGGTATCTGAGATTGTGAAATTAGTGGATGATGAAAGTTGGAAGCAAATTAGCATGGAAGGTAAGCTGATGCCTTGTCCTGCTCCATACACTTTACTGCCAGGCACCCAAAGTAGCTCAGTGATGCAAGCAGCCAAGAAGAACAGAAAACAGTACAGACAAATATGCTCAAAAATGTACACTACTATAGAATTTCCTTGGGGCTATGCAAGTACATTCAGCTTTTCCAGTTTTTGTGAAGCACATGCCTGCTAACTATTGTGGTTTTTCTGATAGTGAATTCACCTTGTGCCTTGTGTCCTATAAAAGTACTAGAAGAAAACAATTTTAAACAGGCTGCCTTAAATTCATGGTTGTTAAAGAAATGCTAAATGACTGGGCTAGGTAGCATAGGATTATCCCCCAAAGTTGAAAGAGATGGGAGTCAACATTACTAGAAGCTGGACAGAAGTTACAATGGTTAACATTGTAGACTGACTAAGCCCCAAAAATAGAACGAGGAAATTAAGAATGTGGAATAAATGTGACTAAAGACCAATTGCATGGTGAAATGCATTACACTGACTTTTGAGAATATATACAATGTGATAATGTCATTTTGAAACAATGTCTTGTTGTGGATTAATGGTGTGGGATTGATTGTGGAGGCTGGAAAAAAAATCTACCTCATTTATTAAGATAACACAGAATTCAACAGAAGCCTTTACAAACTTCGTAAAGACATTTGGTTCAGCTGTGAGTAGAGCCATAGTAAAACCAGGCAGCCATTGATAGAAACATTCACATTAGAAAATGCAAGTGCAGAATGTAAAAGAACAATTAGACCATTGGAAGCACAAGGAGTCCTGATAGATGACTGGATAAGGGAAAAAATAACTTGTCTTGGTTCTCAAAAGGATAATGTCAATATCATATGTCAAATTGTATCTAGAAATTTCAGGAATCAAAATACCCAATGCTTTAATTGTGGTTAATTCGGTCATTACCAAAGAAATTGTAAGAATATAAGTTTAGGAACCCCTGATAGAAGGTGTGTTGTTTCTAGAAAAATGATATTTAGTGGAGAGAACAGGCAGGTTCTGGTTCCTGTAAGGCACAAAGATATATAGGATACTTTAGCTACTGTGGAAAGGTCAAACACTGGTCTAAGGATAGTCAATCTAAGAAAGACACACAAGGTCACATCTTGACCTTGGGAAAAAAGAGAAGTTCCTCTCAACTCAAATACCACTGACAAACAGTATGAGCAGGTTTCCTTTTGTCAACCAGGCAGTTCCATGCGGGCAAGAAAATACATCCTAAGTATTTCTCATCTTATTCATGGTATAGGAGGAAGTACAGCTTTGGATCTGGCCACAGACACTCCTTGAACACTATCTCTAAAAGTTCTCTTTAGTTTTACAGATTAACCATTAGTGTTTATGGTCCTTTACCCTCAGGGGCAGAGAAAATAATCTTGGGAAGAAGTGGATTTGCTTCCCAAGTATTTATTGTCCATGCAGGTATAGTAGATGTATATAGCAAGGAAGAAATAAAAACCGGGGTATATGTTTAAAAAGAGATGCAAATTGATGCAGGGGATATACTTTTGCAACTATTTGTGGAGAGCATTTGGGGACCACTGGCAGAAATTTGACATTGGACCAGGACAAATAAGTAGGGCTATTTCTGTCAGGAATTTGGCATTGGGCCAGGGCTAGGAAGCAAGCTCAGAGAGGAATCTGATTTTAGGTCAGAACAAAGTAGGCTTCAGACAAGAAAAATGTCTTTGGGCTAGCACAGAGAAATAGGCTCAGGTATCTTGGCCATCCTGATAAGCAATTCGTAAGAGTGATTATGAGACTTTGTTTATTGCCTTGCTTGATCCCTGACTATTGTTATTTATTGCCTTGCTTGTTCCTTTTAATTGACAACTGACCTTATTACTTGCATGTAATTAAAATGGTATAAAAGCAGATTGGGTAACATAATCCTTCCTCACCATCAGAACTGATGGGGACATGCTATAATGTTGTTTATTTTCTCTGTCTTTTTAACCTTGCTGTTGCACTTGAGAACCTGTTGACTGACTGAGCTGGCTTGGTCAACTCTTGTTGCCTAACATGAAGAGCAAAGATGCTCCAGTAGAAATTACAGGTGCTTTTGGGAATTCTGGAAAAAAGCATGCTTTGGCAAGCAATGGTTAATAATTAGAGATTCAAATTAGTGGCACATATGAATGGTGTTGACATAAAGGGTTTGGTATATACAGGAGCCGATGCTAGTATCCTTTTCCTAAAGATTTCAATCTAGTCTCAACATTTCAGAATAATTACACACAATTTATACAAATAAGTAAATTATTAAGAATAAGACAAAGTACCTGATGGATAATCTGTGGGAAATAGATGTCCAAACAGGATATTTGAGACCTCATGTGGCTGTATACCCATAAATATTTTCAGAAAAGATTTTGTTTTTTTAAAAAAATGGGGAAATCAAATTAATATTCCTGCAATTACCATGACAGCAAATGAGGAAATTAGGGGTGATAAGGGAAATATTTACGGGAAAAGTATTGATACAGGTGATTGGGTGCAACCATTAGCTGTGCCAGTTGTCTAAACAGGACATCACTGGAATTGAGTTTCTAAGTTTATAAAAGTAGCCATGCTGAAATAACAACAGTCTTTCCATAAAATAGTTATGGAACAGACATGTGTATATAGAACAGTGGGTCATAACAAAAGAAAGATTGCAAGCACTTGATCAACCAGTACAATGAGGCTCAATATATAGAATAGTCTACCAGCCCATGGAATTCTACATTTTTATTGTAAAAAGAAATAAGGAAAACAATGGATGTAAGGCCTGTTAGCCAAGTAATTCAGTCAATAAGTCCTTAACAGCCTGAACTTCCTTTACCATTTTTACTACTGAAATCGTGGCCTACAATAGTAATTGAGTTCAAAGATTGCTATTTCACAATACTCTAACATGAGCAGGATAGGAAAATGTTTGCTCTCTCAGCACCTAGTCTGAACAACTGTGGTCCAAAGGGGGAAGATAACATTGGAATATTCTTTCACAGAGAATGTTAAATAGTCCAACTTTCTGTCAACATTTCATCCAACAACCATTAGAAACTATTTGTAAGTAATTCTTTTAATCTATTATTTATCATTATATGGATGACAATTTGTTGGTTGATAATGACAAAAATGTTTTAGAGAATATTTTGAAGTCAACCCAATGGAAGAAATGGGGTACAAAGCTAAACAGAGAATTCTCAACAGAGGAAACTCTAGTGGCCATGAAGTAACTATAGATATGTTCAACATCCTTTAGTCATCAGTTAAATGCAAATCAGTGAGAATCTGAGATTCTACCTTAAAATAATCAGAATGCCTAGGATCAAAAATTCAAGTGATAGCTAATACTGGTTAGGATGTTAAGAAAAATTAAAACTCTTCTTTTGCTGGTGTGATTAAAAACTGGTATGACCACTCTGGAAACTGATGCAGTTGTTTCTCAAAATATTGGAAATAATTTTATTTGAATACCCAGCTATTCTGACACTGGGCATATATCCAAAAGATGCACTACCGTATCACAAAGAAAAGTGCTCCCTTATGTTCATAGTAGATTTATTTGTAAAATCCAGTAGTTGGAAACAACCCAAATGAGCCTAAACCTAAGAATTGATACAGAAAATTTTCATTTACACAATAGAAATTAGAACATTAGTTATGCAGGCAAATGGATGTAAGTAAAAAATACTTGAGTGAGTCACCTCACACCAAAAATGATGTGGATGATGTGTACTCACTAAGAATTTGATATTATCCAAAATGTACAGAATATCTAACTGACAACTCACCCACCATAAGAAGTTTTATAACAACTAAGGCTCAAGTGAGGCTGCTTCAATCACACTTAGAAGAGGGAACATAATAATAATGGGAAGTAGAGGGAGGGAGGGTCCTTGGTGGTAGAAGGGAGGGGAAACCAAAGAGGGGCAGGATCAGATATGGTGGAAGGCAGGTGAGAAGCCCAAAAGACAAGGAAAATGAATCAACATATGCATCTGTATGGGAATTGGATCTGGAGAAAACTCTAGGAAGTCCCAGAGAACTGGAATGTGAAAGGGTTTCAGTACTCAATAAGGAGGATCTTAGAAGAAGTATGCAACAGTCAGGGATGGAACCTTAAAAGACCACTTCCAGTAAAAACACAGTTCATAAAGTGGAGTGATGAGGAAACCAAGCTACCTTAAACAATTTTGACCCAGAAATGTTCTTGACTAAAAGAAACATAGGGACAAAAATGTAGTAGAGATTAGAGGAAAAACCATCAAGTGACCAGCCCAACATCCATTTTTCCCTTTTGTGAACACCAATCCCTGATAATTTTACTGATGTCATGTGCTACTTGCAGAAAAGAGCCTAGCATGGCTGTCCTCTGAGAAACTCTACCAGTGACTTACTAAGACGAATGCAAATGAAGACACTTAAAGTCAATCATTGGACTGATGTCCAGTACACCAATGAAATAGTTAGGGGAAGTACTAAGGGAAATGAAGGGAATTACAACCACAGAGGAAGACCTACACTATCAGATATTCTGTACCCCTAGAGGTCCCCAGATACTACGCCAACTCCCAAAGAACATACATGAGCTGGTCTGTAGCCTCTATGCTATTTGCAGAAGATGGCTGTATTTATATGGACTCAGTTTTAAAGAATTTTCGTAATTCTATAAAAATTTAATGTCCCATGGAGCAGAGGTACTTGTGGTAATGAGGTAGGTTTAGTTGGTTGGGAGAACTCCCTTTCGGAAGCAACGGGAACCTGGGATTGGTTGAAGAACTTGGGAAGGGTAGCAATGTTTGGAATGTATATAATTTTTGAAAACATCTGTCTTATTATTAATTGCTCTTTTAAGTTCTGGATCTTGTGTATTTTGTGAGTTATCATGAAAGGGGAGGACTATAGTAGAGATTCTGGACTCTACAAGAGACATTTTGTCCTTTCTGTATTCAATCGTGTTTTTATGCATATGTCTAGATACAGATGATTAGAAAGATTACATTCCAGATTCTGAAATCTGCTTTGTTTTGTGTTAAATGGGTGTTATGCATTTTGGTCTATGCTTCTTTCCTTGATTTTTGGAGTTTGGTGGATTTGTGTTGCCTAATAAAATTTTTCTATTGGAATTCTACTTTTGGATACTGCGAATTCCAGTTAAAACATGTTTTGAGGAATTAGGATGTGACACTTAAGAATGAAGGTAGACTAGGTTTGTGAAGTGATTCCAAGGCAGGGGGAGAAAAATCCTATACCATTAGGATTTGCCTATTTAATATCTTTGAAATAATGAAGAAAGTATAGAGAAGGCTTGAAGAAATATCTGCTATTGCAGTGTTTAAAATATTGGCACTTTTGATGTGGAGAATAAGAGGGTGACGTAAAAATCTGCATTCATCCTATCATTTTCACTGCAGTGGCTTGTTTTGTAACAAAATATAACAAGTGAAATATGGGAGAGGTAAAAAATGGAAACAGAAAAGGATACTTTTTAGGATGAGAAAAACTCAGGCTTTCTCAGGAGATATTTCATGGTCAAGTGTCAGGAAAAGCTACAGCAGCAGTTTTCTTGCAGATCCTAGGTTATTTAATGTGGTAGAACAAAAAAAAATGGATTGAAAATCTGCCATCACAGTACCTCATACATTTGTAGGAATTTTCTGTGCCTAGTATCCAAGGTTCATTTAAGAATATGCCTTTAGATTCATAATTGTACTGATGAATTTGGGCATAGGCATCTCCTAGGATAATATAGTATATATAGAGTTCAAGGTAAATACAGACCAATTATTTCGTGTGGAGGGTAATAGGTGTTTTATATCATTAGACTTGAGCTGAACAGGGTTGATATTTTCCTCTGATTCTTGTTGATAATTTAAAATAAAATTTTAACACGTTTACCATCATTGATTTTGCAAGTAACTGTACTTCTTTGTCTAATTGTTAGATATTTAGGACATAACCAGAGTAATTTTTCACAGAACATAAGAATACTTCTTTTTAAACATGGAATTTAAGATTTCCAATGCTGTTCATTGTTCATGGAACACATTATTACAATCTCTTTATTATGATTATGATGTCATTGTTCTATAAAATACAATGTAATAAAATACATTATAGCAATTTCATACACATGTAACATTGTATTTTACTGGTTCTTATTTCTTCATCACAGTCTTCTATAGGCTAACATTGATGAGTAGACCCCGCTATCTCTGTAGTCATCCTCTCTTTATGTTTATAGGCCATGTCCTTATTCTGCTCTGGGTACCTAACCCCTATGTATACGTCAATCATATGTGCTTTACTTTTGGACATCTAATGTTAAGGGACAATTGGAAATATGTTTAATTTTATCACTAACTTCTATCATTTATAGATTTGAAAAACGTTTATAGGTTTAAAAATTAAAATTTAATAAAACTCCAGTTCAATGTGTGAACTGAAATTCAATGGAATGAATTGAAATAGAGAACCTTGGGACCTGGGGAGTTGAGGGAACCTCTAGAATGTACCAAAGAGCTGAAAGGGGAGAGAATTCAGGATTCAAAGAGAGGGAACTTTAGATGAAGTCCTGTACAGTGTGTAGAGGGAATTTGAATAATCCGCCCCCAATAGAAAGATAGTGCATCAAGTGGAGGGATGGGTTGCTATTCCACAGTCAAAATCTCTGACCAAGTATTGTTCTTGTCTACAGGGAAAAAGTACTACAGGGAAAAGATTGAGAAGAGACAGAGGGAGGTGAAATCCAGTGATCATCTCAGATTGGGTCCAAATTTAAGAGGAGGCTCCAAGTTCTGATACTTTAACTGATGGTATGATGTACTTACAGAAAGGAGGCTAGCATTGCTGCCTTTATAGAGGCTCGAGAATCACCTGAATGAGTCAGGAACCCAATGCACAGAAGTCAGTTGGCCCTGTGGTTGGATAAGAAAAAGGCTGGAAGTAGTTGTGCAGAGGGTAACCCCATATCAAGATCTAAAAGTGTTGAAACCCCAAGATCTCTCAGCCTCTGAGTTGACAACCGGTACCATGAACCAGCTGGTCTGAAGCCCCAGACACATATACAGCAGAGCACTACCTGTTCTGGCCTCAGTGAGAGAAGATGCACCTCACCCTTAAAAGACTTGACACCCTAGAAAATATGAAGATCCGGAGAGGTGTGGGGATGTGGGAAAATGGGTATATCCTCTTGGAGATGGGGGAAAAAGAATGGGATGAGGATATTTTCTAGTTCATTCCACTTGTCTATGAATTTCATGAAGTCATTGTTTTTAATACCTGAGTAGTACTCCATTGTGTAGCTGTACCACATTTTTTAATCCATTCCTCTGTTGAAGGGCATTTCGGTTCTTTCCAGCTTCTGGCTATAATAAATAAGGCTGCTATGAACATAATGGAGCATATGTCTTGCTATATGTTGGAGAATATTTGGGTATATCCACAGGAGAGATATAGCTGGGTCCTCAGGTAGAGCAATGTCCAATTTTCTGAGGAACCTCCAGACTGATTTTCAGAGTGGTTGTACCAGTTTGCAATCCCACCAACAACGGAGGAGTGTTCCTCTTTCTTCAAATCCTCACCAGCATCTGCTGTCATCTGAGATTTTTAACTTAGCCATTCTGACTTGTGAGAGGTGAATCTCAGGGTGATTTTGATTTGCATTTCCCTGATGACTAAGGATGTTGAACATTTCTTTTTTTTTTTATTAACTTGAGTATTTCTTATATACATTTCGAGTGTTATTCCCTTTTCCGGTTTCCGGGCAAACATCCCCCTCCCCCCTCCCCTTCGTTATGGGTGTTCCCCTCCCCACCTTCCCACCATTGCCGCCCTCCCCCCAACAGTCTAGTTCACTGGGGATTCAGTCTTAGCAGGACCCAGGGCTTCCCCTTCCACTGGTGCTCTTACTAGGATATTCATTGCTACCTATGAGGTCAGAGTCCAGGGTCAGTCCATGTATAGTCTTTAGATAGTGGCTTAGTCCCTGGAAGCTCTGGTTGCTTGGCATTGTTGTACATATGGGGTCTCGAGCCCCTTCAAGCTCTTCCAGTTCTTTCTCTGATTCCTTCAACGGGGGTCCTATTCTCAGTTCAGTGGTTTGCTGCTGGCATTCGCCTCTGTATTTGCTGTATTCTGCTGTGTCTCTCAGGAGTGATCTACATCCGGCTCCTGTCGGTCTGCACTTCTTTGCTTCATCCATCTTGTCTAATTGGGTGGCTGTATATGTATGGGCCACATGTGGGGCAGGCTCTGAATGGGTATTCCTTCAGTCTCTGTTTTAATCTTTGCCTCTCTAATCCCTGCCAAGGGTATTCTTGTTCCCCTTTTAAAGAAGGAGTGAAGCATATGTTGAACATTTCTTTAGGTGCTTTTTGGCCATTTGAAAATCCTCAGCCAAGAATGTTTTGTTTACCTCTGTACCCCAATTTGAATAGGGTTATTTGTCTCTCTGCAGTCTAACTTCCTGAGTTCTTTATATATTTTGGATATTAGCCCTCTATCAGATGTAGGATTGGTAAAGATCTTTCCCCAATCTGTTGGTTGCCGTTTTGTCCTAATGACAGTTTCTTTTGCCTTACAGAAGCTTTGAAGTTTTATGAGGTCTCATTTGTCAATTCTTGATCTTAGAGTATAAGACGTTGGTGTTTTGGTCAGGAAATTTTCCCCAGTGCCCATGTGTTCAAGACTCTTCCCCAGTTTTAATTCTATTAGTTTGAGTGTATCTGGTTTGATGTGGAGATCCTTGATATACTTCCTGCATGAGGTAACCCAATCACAGAAAAGCATACTTGGTATGTACTAATTGATGAGTGGATATTAGCCCAAAACCTGGAACTACTCAAAATGCAATCCACAGACTGCAGGAAGCTCAAGAAGAAGGATGACCAATATTCAGATACATTTTAAGAAGGAGTGGGAACTCCTTAAAAGAGAAAAAATTTATTCAGAGGAAGGGAATTAGAAGCAAAGTTTAGAGCAGCGACTCAAGGAAAGGTCATTCAGGGCCTGACCCACATGTGGCCCATATATATACAGCCACCATAACTAGATAAGATTGATGAAGCTAGAAAATACATGCTGAAAGGGATCGGATATAGATCTCTCCTGAGAGACACATCCAGAACATGTCCAATACAGAGGCCAATGGTAGCAGCAAAACACTGAACTGAAAACAGGAACCCTTTGACAGGAATTACAAGAAGGATTGAAAGAGTTGAAGGAGCTTGCAACCCCACAAGAACAACAATGCTAACCAACCAGAGCTCGAGGGACTAGACCACTACCGAAAGTCTGTACATGGACTGACCCAGGGTTCCAACTGCATATATAGCAGAAAATAGCCTTGTTGTGACACCAGTGGAAGGGGAAATCCTTGGTCCTGCCAAGGTTAGACCTTTAGTTCAGGGAAATATGCAGGGGGGGGGCAGTAAAGGGGATGGATAGGTGGAATACCTGTATGGGGGAGTGGGAGGATAGAGTATGGGGACTTATGGATCTGAAACTGAGAAAGGGAATAACATTTGAAATGTAAGTAAAGAAATATATCTAATAAAATAATAGAATAAAAAGAATGGGATGAGGAGCTGTTGGAATACAGAATGAGAGAAAGAGATAAATAGTGCCCTGCCTATAGAAAAAGATTAAATATAATAATAAAAAATAATTTTCATTTCATTATTTAAATATTTTTGTACTGTTCTGAGCAGGTAGGTTAATGGTTTACAACACTGTGTGTTCTTCTAGAAGAATAGGATACTGTTCTCAAGACATACCGTACAGCTTACATCATATTGTATCATTCTTCAAAAATATCTGATGTTTTTCAACTCCCAAGTTAATATATGCAAATATATAGATATATAGAATGTAACAATATTCATACATACATGCAAACATAGCCCCCTACACACATGTGCACACATACCTTTTGATGGCATTTTTAAAATAAGAAACGTAAGGTCAATTTCATTCCCTTCCTCGTCTTCCATATTCTCTTCCTTTTCCACTTCTTTTCTTCCTTTTTTCTTTCTTTCTTTCTTTTTTTCTTTCTTTCTTTCTTTCTTTCTTTCTTTCTTTCTTTCTTTCTTTCTTTCTTTCTTCCTCCCTTCCTTCCTTCCTTCCTTCCTTCCTTCCTTTCTTTCTTCCTTCCTTTCTTCCTTTCTTTCTTTCATTTTTACTTGCTAACTTTACATCCTGCACACTGTATGACTTATTGTCACCCCAAACCACTATCCTTTCACCATTACTGATCTTCTGCTCTAAACATGTAGTGACATCCTAGGTATCTTCCCAACTGTGAACTACAAATATCTGCAAAGATAGTTGTTTCCTCTCCAACTATACCATACAAGGCAGCTGAGCTGTAAAATATAACCATCATATAGGCAACAGTTCTTGGGATAGCCCTTTTACCAGTGTTTGACACCCAAGCTGCACATCTGTTACTTATATACAGAGAAGCCTAGGTCCAGTCAGTATATGCTATTTGATTAGTGGTTCATTATCTGAGAGCCTCAGATGTCCAGGTCATTTGATTCTGTTGGTATTGCTATGATTTTCAAATCATTTTAGGGGCTATAATCTTTCCTCATATAACTTAATATGAATCCCCAAGCTCCATGAAGTGTTTGGCTGTGAATGCTGTATCTGTGTAAGCTGCTCTGTGGAGCTTCTCAGAGTGCAGCAATCTTTGACTCCTGTCTACCAGAATAACAGCATTTTTTATACTGTCAGGGATTGGTACTTGTCCATGTAAAATGCTTCATCTTCGGCTAGGTCCCTCAGTGTCTTCTCCATCCTGTTACATTCACAATCGCATTAATTCTTGTAGACAGGATAATTTTTCGTAGAAAATCTTATGGGTGGTCTGGAATTCCTATAACATCACTGGTTTTCCTGAATGGCCATAAGAGGCAGTCTACCATGGCTTCATATCTTTGATGCTCTTAGTCTTACCTAAGTTATATCCATTGACTTGTAAGTACCTCACATAATCCAGGACTCTATCTCTTCCTGGAGAGTATCCCTCCCTACCCTTGCCCATTGGCTGCAGATTTCCATTCAGTCTAATTGACATCAAACCATTCATCTTCGAACTTCACACAACTGACTCCAATATCTAACTCCCCACACTATATCATCCACCTCCCAGTTCCATCCCTCAATCTGCCTTCCACAACTTTCCATTGAACTTCCTAAGTGAGGCTTAAGCATCTGTTCTTATGTCCTCCTTCATATCCAGGTTTTTGGGGTCTGTGGAGTGTGGCATGGGTATCCTCTATTTTATGGCTAATATGTACTTATAGGAAAATAAATAACACTCATGCTCTTTGGGGCCTGGGTTACTTAATTTGGGATGATATTCTCAATATCAACTCATTTGACTCCAAAATTCATAATGACTTAGTTTTTCATGAATATTTCATGGTAGATGTACAGTTCTTATGATGTACAATTGTTTACATAACAACTTATATACAGAATAACGTTCTCTATACATTCTGTTCCTGAAATATATCTAAAGCATGGCTTATGGAACAAAGAACTTAGGGACAATTAGTGGACATCTCATCCTCCTTATTTGCATTTTATTCTAACACAATATAGGTTTTACATCATTATTTGACTTTTAAATTTTGTTCTGTTACATATACTCAAATATTCAAAAGGGGTTCAAAATTTTAATAGTGTCAGTTCCTTTAATCCACTTTAATTACTATCTATATTAAGCTAAATAATTATTTATTTCTGTATAATAGACACAAAAGTAATACAAGTTAGATACTATATGAGATTTCATCTTAAATAAATATTTTGGTAATGGTGATAATAAATTTTTCTAATAAATTTTAATAAAAATATAATTTTGTAATTATTCTTATTGTACATAATTTATCAATGTTAGAGAAAAGCCTTTTGTTGGTCTACAAGGGGGAGAAATATAAGGGAGGGATCTCCTCTGCACTGTATGGATTCTTCACCTTTCAATAAAAAAAACAGGTTCAATGTTTTGAAGCAAGAATAGAAGTTGGGATACCTGGCAGAGAAGATTCTGTGAGATAGTCAAGTGCAGGGGATTAACCCAAACACAGAAGATGAGGGTCACATGAACCTAAGGACCAGGCTACCGGCAATGTTCCATGACGTAAATGGAAATAAATGGGTGATAAATGCATTAGCTGGTTGGGGAAGGAGAGAAGTTATTGTCCTAGGCATCTATTCATAAAAATTATATATATTAAACTTCATCATTCCTATACTTCCTGTCTTTGCCTGATCCTTTCCAAATCCCAGCCCTCTCTGCGACTTCTTCAGTGCCTCACTCATTCTGTTAGCTTCTTCTTCACAAATATTCCATGACAAAACCAAATCTGCAAATGTCTTTTCCAAATATATATGTGTGTGTGTGTGTGTGTGTGTGTGTGTTTATGTGTAATATTTATTTCATCATTCTTCCTGCCATGACAAGAAAGGTTTAAACCTCTGAACTGTAACACAGCTGCAAGCTAGTGCAAATATATATGTATTTATATGGAAAACATATGTCTATAACCTTCTATGTCTCTTTTAGTGCTTGTTGTGTATGTATTTTACCATGGTGACTACTGTCTTTTAGTCAATACATTAGGTAGATCCTTCTTGTGAAAGCTAATAATCCCTAGCTCTATAGTTATCAAGTAGCCTGTAATTCTTTGTCCAAAAATGTGACCGTAGAAAATGTTCTCAATTAAACATTACCATGTTTGCTAATATTTCCTTTGTTCAGATTTTGTTTTTTTCAGTCATTTTGGGAAAGCAAGCCTCATGGCAAATATTCTGATATTCTGACTTTCAATCTTTAGACACTCATTTCTGTAATGCTCTGTGATCATTCATGAAGAACTTGTGATATAGATGAATCCATTGGAGTTAGTCTCACCAAAATTTGTGAATCTCTACCTTGTATACAATTATGGGTTTTCTATAGTGTTACCCATTTCTGATGAAGAATAGCTTCTCTGATGAAGGGTGTTAGCTAGCTACATGTATCTGTGGGCCTAAAGTTAAACTTAGTAAGGGTTTATGCTATTATACCCATATTCCACTTGTTATGTGACAAAACATTCCTTTGGAGACACAGAGGACTCTTTACTCACCAAATATAGATCCCATGGCAGACCAATATATAAATAACACTAAAGTGCAATTTAGGGAACTTTCAGATTACCTACATTAATATTTTTGATCATTTTCTGTTAGCACAACCATTTTATAAGTGTTCTTTCCAAAAATCTCAGTTATTCTAAGCCTTTTCACTCAATTCTGCTGGGTCTGTTCCCTTCCTAGCAACTTGTCAGGAAGTCAGGGTCTTTGCATTCTGGTTTGTCTGAAAGGGACTATCATCTTTTAATGTTTTATCTTATAGAAAGATTCATTTGAATCTTGTTAGAATCAGTTATTCTCTAAAAGTATTTTCAGTTGTACACTTTTCTGCTTGCTGTGCTTTGAACCAAAATACTCACCATAGGCATATAGAGAATATCACTATTAAGAGGTAAGACAGAACAAGAAGTGTTCCTGTCTAAAAAATCTGTAGGAACAATAATGGAGATGAGAATTGGGGAAAGGAGATCCAGTGACTGGCCCAAATTGGGATACAGCTCAAGGAGAAGTTCAAAGGCTTGACATTATTATTGAACTATGGTATTCTTATAGACAGAAACCTAGGATATTTGCCCTCTAAGATGCTCAAGAAGCAGGTGAATGAATCTGTCACTCATAAATATATCCAACCAATGGACAGAAGTTATTAACACATGTGGTTGAAATAGAGAAAGGCTGGAAGACCTTGAAGGACATAGAAACCACAGAGAAAGACCAGCAATCCCAGTTAACTTCAACTACTGAGATATCCCAGAGTCTGAGTTACCAAACAGGCAGCATACACTAGCTGATACAAAGCCCAAGACAGATATACAGGAGAGGAATACCTAGGAGAAGATGCACCTAACCCTTGTGAGTCTTGAAAACCCAGGTAGTGGGGAGGTCTGATGGGGTGTGATGTGGGGAAAACCTGTTGGAGATTGGGCAGGAGAAATGGGATAAGGAATAGTGGGAGGGTGGCCTGGGACAGGGATAAGACTGGACTATGAAAAATTAATAAGATGTGGATAGATAAGATGGGGCATGTTAAGAATATTAGCCACTAATTAGAAATCATTGTAAGTAAGGAAAGCAAATCTTGCTGCAGAAAGACTATTATGCACTGGTAAACAAGTCATGTTTTCCCTTCCATAACCAATTCAATTATTTCACAAAAAAGTATCATGAACTCACTGGTTCTCATAACACACTGATTTTTTATATTACTTAATATTTTCAAAATGAAGACATGGTAAGGATTACTGTTTTGTCCATATCTGTGGTTTTCTCTTTAACTTCTGTTCAAGCACTCAAAAACAGAAATGGAAATCCTCTCTGTAAAAGAGGTAAATCCCATACATATTTATGGGAAACACACTGACATGAACTTTTAAAATGTTTATTTCCTAGGTTATCATGTCAACCAAATCTCTCAATAACAGTCAGTTGTTTCCATGTTAGAGGTCAGATGCAGAAACTTCCAATACAGAATACAAATGATCATTTATAGACATCTGTCCATAATAAAAACTGTGCTCTTTTACAGAAAAACAGCTCAAAACCACAAATATTCCTTGGCATTAGCCTTTTCAATGGATGAAATCAACAAAAATCTTGACCTTTTACCAAATATGTCTTTGGTTATAAAACATACTTTGAACTATTGTAATGGAAAAACTGCACTCTATGTATTTAAAGAAAAACTTTATAAGCTTTTCCCTAATTATGACTGTAATGAAGAGACTATGTGCTCATTTCTGCTTACAGGACTGAATTGGATGTCATCTATAAGCTTTTTTAGATGCTTTGACTTCTTCTTATTCCCCCGTGTGAGTCATCATAGGCAAAGGATTCGTTGTAGAGGGCCGCAATAACATTCGCCACCACTAGATGGCGCTGTCTTCCACTTCGCCCCACGTGGTAGGCCAGGATAGCCTCCGCCATTACAAGATGGCGCCAACCTTCGCCGCGCCAGCCGGCCCCCCTTTCAGGAAGTTAACTGTGCGCATGTGCAAGAGTGCCTTCATGCCAGGTCTTTGCCCACTCCAGGGCGTGCCTTATGAGATCATGGGTAACAACCAATCAGGTGTGGGTGCGCCGCACTAGGGTTTTATAAGCGCGCCATGTTGGCAAGGTGTGGCTTTTTCCTCTTCTAACATTAATAAAGTGGTCACAGTAAGGATTTCTAAATGTCCGCGTGCTTCTTGCCAGCGGGAGATCGCGCGCGGGACATTTGGTGCCGAGAACCCGGGACACAAAAAAGCTACATCATCGCTGGTGCCAAGAGGAAGCCTCCGTTTCACGGAAGAAATCCAGAAACTGTGGAATGCAGGTAAAAAACTCTGAGAGACTATGTTTAGCCTTGATCTGCTCCAGCTCAGTCCCCTGCCGGACGCGGCAGGTGCCGCTATGGTTGCTCTGGCAACCCTCGAGTTGTTTCTATTGACCTTTGAGTTTCTAGTTACCGCCAAACGGCGTCAGAGGTCTCGTGGGAACTGCCCAGCTATAACAGCAAAGCGGAGAGTGTTGGGGGAAGGGCGAGGCGACAGAGGGTCAGAAACAGAGGGTAGTGAAAAGTTGCAACGAACTGATCGATCTCAAGCACCAGACCCTTCCAATTTGGAAGTGAAAGATTGGGGAAAGAACGCCCCGGGTGAGAAGGGAGGAGGTAAAAGGAACACAGTATTTTGGGAGAAAAATTTTGTCTTTGTGCCTGTTAGAAGTGTGCTTAAGGTCCGGCGCCAGCTCTGGGGACGCCGCGGCGTCCAGGCGCTGACGCGACAGCTTTACAGAGTCATACTGATCAGATTTGATAGAGGCAGACCGCCTGAAAATTTATCCAGGAGTATCAAACAAAAGGACATCTCAGTGTCCGTGCACAGCCTGATAGAGTTAATATAATTGGGTTGTGAGTAAAAATACTCAGGGCTGTGTTTCACTTCCATACCATTGGCGAATGTCGGTCGTGCCGCTCAGATAATATATCTCAGTATCTTACAGGAATTGGGTTTCAACACGTTGGTGGACTAGTCCAGGAATTGAGATAATCCATCGCCCATATCAACTCCACCCAAGTGGATAGTCACCGTGAACACCATCTGGCTTTTTCCCTCTTTGTCTATTGATTGTCTCTGGTGCACCAGGATGTCCCCATGTCTGTCAGTGTATGTCTGTGGTTTTTGTTTCTCGTTGTTTAAATGTTTTATGTTTCATGTTCAAAAGAAAAAATGGTAAAAACTTTATCTGCCGGTAGTACACACCTTGACTTGGTTTTAACTCGTTTCAAAAAGGAACAAATGAATAAAAAACAGTTTCAATCAGGTTTTTAGAGCCCTGTGCCTGGAGCCAGGTGGCTAGATTAGCTGGAAAAGCTGGCCAGAGTCTAAGCGTCTACACGAGCTGATCTTAAAAGCGCCAACAGCTTCTCAGCCTCTTCGATACATGAGTTGATAGCTGTTTCTCGTAGAAAAATCCCTGACTTATTATTTTGACTCAACAGGTGACAAGGTGCTTTTCTTAAAATCATAGCTAAAAGGACAAAAATGGTGTTTGGTCTAAATATTAAAGATAGGTGTAGCCACTTCAATTTTGTTTCTCATTGGTTTTAAATGTATATATATGCTCTACTTGCCTTGGTTATGGACTATTGGCTTTCAAGTTATTGGATATGGTTAAAAAGGTATAATATTGGTAACAAAAGGTTGACATAAAGCTGGTAATCTGGATGAAGTCATTCTAGATAGCGTGTGACATGGGCCAACCTAGGGAGACAGGTCTAAATTGAGTAATGTTTTTATGGAATTCTTATTCTAGGAACCAGGCTTCTGAAAGAATTTAGGACATTGTCCCTTGTTGAGGTATTGGAGACCGCACCATTGTGCATCCAAATGTAAGAATTGACAGTCAAACTTTGTAACATAATAGATAGACCTGGGGTGCCTTGGAGACTAGATTGTTTGTTGGAGGTTGAGTTTTGCTTTCCAAAGTTGTGGCTTGCCCTGAAGTTATCTGTATTTTAATGCTAATTTCCACTGCCCTGGAGAACAGCTGCCTAGTCAGGTACTCAGAACTCAGGTGACCTTGTGGTGGTGCTCTAGTGTTACAAGGAAAATTTAAGGATTGTGATTAAAGATCGCTAACGTTACACTAACTCAAACTTATCTTTAATTAAGGAAAAATCATACAGGTAGAGATTGTTACAAGATTTACGAAGGATTGATGAGGTTTTGGAACTTGTGAGAACATTACAGCCAGTTGACTTACTCCAACTGCCATTTCAAGATAGATTTAGAGGACTGATTTTGAGTTTTCATTTCATGAGCTTGCTTACAGTTTTAGAGAGTCCATAGAGTGATATCATTAAAAGTGGCTAATAGACTTATATTATACAATTTTGTTGCTTCTTCAGTGTAAGAAGTTAGAACTTAAATCTTTCAATGTATATAGAAAATTTTACTACAAACCTTTGCTCTTAAAATGAGCTTTAATATTTGGGGAGTAGCTGTTACACTACTCCAAATAAGAATATTTGAAACTAATTTTAAGCTACTAAAGATATGTTAATTGACTAAGTACCTTACCTTACCAGAGGACTTAGGTCTTTGTTATACACATTGGAGATAAAGCTTCAGCTGTGTTAGTACAGAGTTGTGGACTGAAGTCATGAAAGTATTTTGAATAGAAACCTGGTAAAACATATCTTATTCCAAACAACAGTTAATTCGTTACTACTAAATACTGATATTTGGCCTATTACATATACAAATTTTTCAGGCAAAATTGATAATTTTACTCTTTACATGCTTTTGTACTTCCTACATATTTGTGCGTACTACCCATAGGAAATGTCTTAGTGTATTTATAGGTGGTTCATCTAATGAAAAGGCTACAGGTATGATTGGATCACTTGTTTATTCTCTTGAGTTTCTATTGCTTCAACACAGATTATTAAATTCCGTGGTATAGCCACTGTTTTTAAATCAAACTTTCTATTCACATACTGATAGCCAATGTGTGGCTTGTGGTTTACAATTGATTTCAATTACCTAATGCTTTATTAGAGGCAAGTTTTCTACATGAAATCAGTGAGTGATTTCAGTGTAAATTTGTCTGACAACTCACTGTCCTTTCAGTGCTCTGGCTCAGACAACTAAACAAAACCATAGACCCAGCTCTTTAAAAATGTTAATGGAGTTGATAACACACCCTCACGAAAAGAGGAAGACTCCATTTGCTTACCTTCAACTCCCAGCTTCACCCAGCTCAGGGATTTCTAGTAAGACTGAATCTGGACAATATTTACAAGATTTGACGTTTCTAATTAATGCTTATGTTTAGGTAAATAAAGTTTGTGAGGTGCTAGAAAAATGGCTTAGTGGTTAAGAACACTAAATACTGTTCCTTTATAGGACATTTAAGAACTCAAACTAGATTGCCTGGGCTCTTTAACAAGGGAGGACAAGATTCCAGACAGATTATAGGCCTTACATAAGAACAATTAGTGAAAAAATCTCATTCTTTATATATCCAAAACAATTATGCTGGAGACAATAATTTGACATACAAGTCAATTTATAAATACAAGTGCTCAGTGTCCTCAACTTAATCCTTGAGGACTTACCTTAATAAATAATATCTTTACTATATCTTAATATATAAAAAGGGGGAGTTATCCATGTATGCCAAAATATGCTCCTTTTATTTCAATTTTAAAATTTTGGATGCCAAAGTTTATGGCACCCTACAACTAGACATACTTCTGCCTAGGTGAAATAGAGAGATCCACTTATTGACATGTTCCTGTCCAGATATTTTATATGGGGAAGAGGGAATGTTTGTGTTTTTTCTACAGGATGCTACAAGAGTGTGCCAGCTGCCTGAGTGGTTGCTGAGACTTGCTGATCCTGGTTACATGAAGATTCAGCTCTCGTGGTTCGGGTCCCTAGAGTCATTCCTCTGCCCTGAAAGGAAGATGGAAGATCCCCCCTTCACCTTTTGTCATCACAGAGATTTTCCCGTTGCTGCAGTCAGTGTTACCGCTGCGTGTGTTCCCGTCCCACTGTGGCCTATGCTCAGACTCTGCACACTGCTGCTTGCTGGGGAAGACTGGACTCCAGCCGTTGCTGTCCCTTCATTTCTCTGGTGACTCTTGCTGCCTTAACTGGTAACTGGTGTTGTCATTTTACAGACCGTAGCTTCACAGAAAGCTACCTGTGTAAAGCTACAGTGACTGGAGAACTCTGTCCTGGTTATACAGATCTCAGAAATGGTTCCATTGCCTGCTGGTTGTTCCAGAGAAGAATGACTGATCCTGAACTGTCCTGGAAAAGACCTTGACACTTTTGCTGCTATTGTAGCAGCCATTACTGCTGCAGACATTGTGTCTGCAGTGTCTGGAGTTATCCTCCCCCAATCTATTGTTAGACAAGTACAGTGGGTGAACTTTCTGGAGTAGTTACTAACAATTGAGAATTCTAAATTTTATTATAGGAGTGGCTTGACTATGGCCCTTGGTGGTAACAGCTGAGGAGGACCAAATGAGGTGCCCACTACTTATCAGGAGTGGCTCTGTTTGATACAGCCCTATGCTGTGGATCAGTATTCATACCATGGTTGGTTTACAAACTCAGATCTCAACAGTAACGTGTCAAGGCCGTTATCACTCAAGCACTTGTGGCCATTATACTAGGGGCCTCCCCTGGAATTTGGTTATCTTGCTCAGGACTCTCTCTGTATCTGAGTTCCCTGCTCCTGCACCCCATGGATCTGTGGATCCATTACACTGGGAGGAGAGGGACTCTCTCTGTATCTGAGTTCTCTGCTCCTGCACCCCATGGATCTGTGGATCCATTACACTGGGATTGAGAGAGACTCAGTGATCCTTTGATCAGCCCTTGCACATCGCTGAGGTTTCCTCATTGCACGCGATAGGGTGATCATGTCTGTTATAAAATTATATAAATTATAAGGGTGAGATGTAGAGGGCCGCAATAACATTCGCCACCACTAGATGGCGCTGTCTTCCACTGCGCCCCACGTGGTAGGCCAGGATAGCCTCCGCCATTACAAGATGGCGCCAACCTTCGCCACGCCAGCCGGCCCCCCTTTCAGGAAGTTAACTGTGCGCATGTGCAAGAGTGCCTTCATGCCAGGTCTTTGCCCACTCCAGGGCGTGCCTTATGAGATCATGGGTAACAACCAATCAGGTGTGGGTGCGCCGCACTAGGGTTTTATAAGCGCGCCATGTTGGCATGGTGTGGCTTTTTCCTCTTCTAAGATTAATAAGTGGTCACAGTAAGGATTTCTAAATGTCCGCGTGCTTCTTGCTGGCGGGAGGTCGCGCGCGGGACAATTCATCACATTATTTCTCTTTGGGTGACTTTGATAGATATTGAGAAAATTAGTGGATGAAATTAGACTTATGCTTATGTCAATCTATGTAGTTCCACAGTACTTATTAATCAAAGACATGGTAGGCCTTCTGCTAGGTGTGGTCTCCAGAAGGTCACAGATTCCAGAAAGGAAGAATAAAGGAGGCCATGAAGAATTGAGTCTGGCATGGCCATAGAGAGAAACTTGAAGCCTTGACTGTGTGGCTGACCGTGTTTCTTCATTTATACAAACTTCATTAAGCAGAGATTGATTCATATTGTTAAAAAACCTAGAAAACATTATTTCTGTCCCCAGATATGTGTTATCTCCATCTTGTTCATGAGTTTAAATTGTCAGTGTTAATATTTCAAATAACGGATTTATCATTTACCATCATAATGGTGTTATAAGTTTATCAGTGATTAACTGTGATTGAAAAAAATTTATTTTACAAAAATTTTCTCTATAATCCAACTTTTAATTATCTGGAGTATCTTTTTACAAAGGCACAATGACAAACCTTTTTAGCATGGCAGCTCATGACATTTCAGTATCACTGGACAGGATGAAAATATCCAATCCAGTCTGTGTAGTTAGCCATTTTATTACCAGTGAGTGTTTGACCAAGAATTAATGGTCAGAGTGTCCATGGTCATTACAACCACTGTCAAAAATTTTATCAATATACTGTTATAGTTAGTATAAATCATTTTATTAATAATATAATGATTAAATCATATCTTTTGGAATTTATTGCTATGTCTTCTTTTGTTTTTCTTTTGTTTCCTCCTCATAAGATACAAGAGTGGACCTTCATAAGTGAACATTCCTAAGAAAGAGGAGTCATGGGGTTCTGACACCTCATTCTTTCATACCTTTTCACATTATTGTTTCTCCATCTTTATAAGAGACTTTGTATGTTAGAGATAACTCCGTTCAATCTACCTATGTTTCTTTATATTGCTTCAAGAAATACAACTTTTGAGTGTGATAATTTTGCATCAGACTTCCGTGGGGGTTTATTAGGCTGAGGTTTTTAATATAATCTGCTGCTAACACTTTTAGGCAGCCAAATTATGTTTCCACTTTAAATTTTTTTCTGGTTATCTGTTTCATGTGGAGGACAGAAGCAGATATTCACATACTATTTTGGAGCCTTATCATGAAGTAGACATTTGTAGCATCTTTATGTGAGTCACAATCTCTAGGGTACAACAAATACCTACAAGTAGGGCAAGATAAGAATATTTGTTCCTGAAAGCTAAAGAAGTATTATGCATCAGTTCTTCTTATTGAAGAGTTTAGGAAGTATTTCTGGATTAAGGCATAATTGACTTTTTGAAAAAATTTTAGCCAAATATCGCCAAGTTGTAAATATATTAAAATCTCTCCAAACATTGAATATGCAGATATCAAGACAAAAACTGAATGACAGAATGGAAGTTTTTATAACATGCAAATATGCTTTGTTATATCTTTGTCAAACAGCTATGCTTGTTGTTCCCATTAGAAGTTGATATACCAGGCATCCACGTTTGCTCATTTGAATCAGTGATGAGAGGAAAAGTCATAGGTTATCAACTGTGCAGGTAAATAGAATTACAAGGTTTTTTCTTTTTAAAATTATTTTATTAATTTTTTATTTATATGAGTACAGTGTAGCTGTTTTGAGATGCACCAGCAGAGGGCATCAGATCCCATTACAGATGGTTGTGAGCCACCATGTGGTTGCTGGGATTTGATCTCAAGACCTCTGGAAGGGCAGTCAGTGCTCTTAACTGCTGAGCCATTTCTCCAGCCCCACAAGTTTTTTTTTTAAGTGCATTCCACCTATGCTCCTCTCTGTATTGCAGTTCCTTCAGATTTCCTATGGACCTCTCCATTCCATCTTCAGTGATAATGAACAATTTCCCTATGTATATCAGATGACCCCAAAGGACACATCACTAGCATTGGCAATGGTCTCCTTCATACTTTACTTCAACTGGAACTGGGTTGGCCTTCTTGCCTCAGATAATGATGAAGGCAATCAATTTCTCTCAGAGTTGAAAAAAGAGACTGAAAACAAGGAAATTTGCTTTGCCTTTGTGAACATGATGGCAATCAATGAGCTTTCATTCTATCAGAAAATGAACTGTACTACAAACAAATTGTGATGTCATCCACAAATATTGTTATCATTTATGGAATCACATACAGTATTATTGAATTGAGCTTCAGAATGTGGGAATCTCTGCTTATATAGAGGATATGGATCAACAAATCAGAGTTGGATTTCCCAACAAGTAAGGGAGATATAATTCATGGAACATTCTATGAGACTCTGACTTTTCTACAGCACCATGGTGAGATTTCTGGATTTAAAAATTTTATGCAGACCTGGTACCATCTCAGAAGCACTGATTTATATCTATTAATGTCAGAGTGGAATCACTTTAACTATGAGACCTCAGCATCTAACTGTAAAATACTGAGAAGTGATTCATCCAATGCCTCATTGGAATGGCTAATGGAACAAAATTTTGATATAGACTTTAGTGATAATAGTCATAGCATATACAATGCTGTGTATGCCATGGCACATGCACTGCATGAAAAGAATCTGCAACAAATGGATAATCAGGAAATAAGCTATGAGAAAGGAGCAAGTACTCACTGTTTAAAGGTACAGTTTTGTTTCTATTTTTATTGGAAATTTTATATACTTACGTTTCAAATGTTATACCCTTTCCTCCACTTTCATCTACCCTATCCCTATGTCTATGAATGCTTGGACTCGCCCCAAGCCACTCTCACAATACCCTGTCATTGCTTTACATGGTCCATCTCATACAGAATTACATGTTTTGTTGAGTATAGGGTTTTATATTAGGATCTGATGATTTTTTTAACATTGTCAGTTTCTCTTATGTCTCCCCTTTCATTTCTGATTTTGTTAATTTCCACACTTTCTCTGTGTTTGCTGCTTAGTCTGGCTAAGAGCTTAAGTGTATCTATCTTGTTTATTGTATAATAGAACTAGCTCCTGTTTTTCTGTTTGTTTTTTAATTCTTTGTATACTACTCTTATTTCTACTTGGTTAATTTCAGACCTGAGTTTGACTCCTTCTGTCTACTCCTGTTGAGAGTATTTTGTTCTTTTTTTTCCAGAGCTTTTAAGTGTTCTGTCAACCTGCTAGTGTATGTATGCTCCAGTTATTATTACTTTTTTTGGATGCACTCAAGCTATGAGTTTTCCATTTAGCACTATTTTCAATCTGTCCCAAAAGATTTGGTATGCTGTGCCTTCATTTCATTAAATTCTCCAAAGTCTTTTATTTTATTCTTTATTTCTTCCTGGACCAAGTTATCATCGAGTAGAGAGTTATTAAACTTCCTTGTATATGTGGGATTTTTGTTGTTTTTGAAGAAAAGACTTTGTCCATGGAGATCTGATACGATGCATGGGAATATTTCCATCTTCTTGAATCTGTTGAGGCTAGTTTGTTGAATAATTATATAGTTAGTTTTAGAGAAGGTTGCATCGATTCCTGAAAAGAAGGTATATTTCTTTGTTTTTCGATTAGGTGTTTTATAGATATCTGTTTATTCCATTTGGTTCATAACTTAGGTCAGTTTCAATGTGCCTCTGTTTAGTTTCTGTTTCCATGATCTGTCCATTGATGAGAGAGGTATTAAATTGTCTGACTTTATTTTGTGTAATACATTGAATGATCTTAGTTTCAGTAAATTTCTTTTATTATTGTGAGTTCCATTGCATTTGGAGCATAGATTTTTCAAAATTGAGAGTTCATCTTGGTAGATCTTTTCATTGATGCATACCAAAATGTTCTTCCTTAAATTTGTTGATAATTTTTGGTTGAATGTTGATTTTATTCAATATTAGAACATCTACTCCAGCTTCTCTCTTGGGAGCATTTGCTTGGAAGTTTTTATCCAGCCTTACTCTGAGGTGCTAGCTGTCTTTGTCACTGAGGCGTGTTTTTTGTATACAGCAAAGTGCTGAGCCCTGCTTATGTATCCACTCTGTTATCTATGTCTTTTTATTGGGGAATTGAGTATATTGATGTTAAGAGATATTTGGAAGAAATTATTGTTGCTTCCAATTATCTTTGTTGTTAGAAGTAGAATTATATTTGTATAGATATCTTCTTTGGGGCTTGTCAAAAGATTAGTTTCTGGCTTTCCCGAGGGTGTAGTTTCCCAACTTGTGTTTGAGTTTTCCATCTATTTTCTTTGTATGGCTGGGTTTGTTGAAAAATATTGTGTAAATTTGGTTTGTTATAGAGTATCTTAGGGGTTGGTGATTTAGCTCAGTGGTAGAGCGCTTGCCTAGCTAGCGCAAAGCCCTGTGTTCGGTCCTCAGCTCCAAAAAAGAGAAAAAAAAGAATATCTTGGTCTCTCCATCTCTATTAATTGAAATTTTTTCACAGGTATAGTTTCCTGTCCTGGAATTTCTCTTCTCTTAGAGACTGTATGGCATCTGCCCAGGATTTTCTAGTTTTCATCTCACAGTGGAGAAGTCTGATAGAACTCTGATAGGTCTGCTTTTACATGTTACTTGACCAATTTTTTTAATGCTTTTAATGATCAGACTTTATTTTGTAGATTTGGTGTTTTAACTATTATGTGACAGGAGGAATTTTTTTCTCTTCCAATCTATTTGAAGTTCTGTAGGTTTCCTGTATGGTTTGTAGGGATCTCTTTCTTTAGGTTAGGAAAGTTTTCTTCTATAATTTTGTTGATATTAACTGGCCCATTAAGTTGGCAATCTTTGCTTTCTTCTATACCTATTATCCTTACGTTTTGTCTTCTCATGGTTTCCTGGATTTCCTGAATTTTCTGGGTTAGGGGATTTTTCTATTTTGCATTGTCTTTAACAATTATGTTAATGTTTTTATAGTATCGTCTGCACCTGGGATTCTCTGTTCTATCTCTTGTATTCAGTTGGTGAATCGTGCATCTATGACACTAGATTTCTTTCCTAGGTTTTCTATGTCAAGGTTTGTCTCCCTTTGTGTTTTCTTTATTGTTTCAATTTCCATTTTTATATCCTAGATGATTTTGTTCAATTCCTTCTCTGTTTTGTTTGTGTTTTCCAGGAACTTTTAAAGGGATTTTTGTGTTGCCTCTTTAAGTGCTTATACTTGTTTACCTGTGTTCTTCTGTATTTTAAGAAATACAGAAGGGATTTAAGGGAGTTATTTATGTCTTACTTAAAGTCTTCTATCATCATCATGAAATGTGTTTTTCAATATGAATCTTTCCTTTCTTGTGTGTTTGGTACCTAGGACTTGCAGGCCAAAGGATCCCAGGCTCCTCCATAGTTCCTGTGCCCTGTTTGATCCTGCTGCATCCATCTTTGGACAGTTATTGGAGCAAAACTGGGGACTAATAGTGGGCTTAGCAGTGAGAGCACTCCTGGTAGACCAGCTCTCTCTGGATAGGTTTTGGGTCACATGGCTGTAATAGAGCCTTAACTCTAGGTGCAGAGAGAGACTAGAAGGATCTGTATAATTTCTTCTAACAGATGATGTTTGCTGTTGCATAGCCATTTAGAATCTCTCAGATGCACACACTTAATGAAATAAGAAATGTTTTCCAAAGTAGATGGCTTTCTGAACTTTTTTTAAGAAAAAATAAATCTAGTGACTTATAATTGTGAATGAAAATGAAGGCACAGTTTATCAATTAAAATTTGTACTTTCATATGGAGCACCCCAATATGCATCAGCATACCCCTTCCAATATTCAATTCAAATGGTACTTCTTTATGATTTTTTCCAAGATGAGAAGATGAGATTTATTTATATTCATCAATTAATTGTTGTTAATCATTACAAGGAAGAGTTTCATTAGGGTCCTCCAGTGATTCTGCCTACAGTGTTGACTCTGGGTAACTTTCTTGGTTTCTGAGAATAATTAAACAAGAAACAGTTTGGTATTCAGCTCCATTTATAAAATGTGTTAATAGGTGTGAATGTATCATTCTCACTGTGTATATGTACATTTTTATTCATCCTGTGTATCTGTGTTTATATTTGTTTTGCTTTGTACAAAAATGTTTATCTCTCTGTATGACTGAGATACGAGCAACATTTTTTGGTATGAATTTCTTTCCACAAGTGTGTTTGTATAACTATGTATGTTTCTTTTTGTCTTTGTCAGAGTATGTATTTTTGTGTAACACTGCATTTTGTGAGTATTTCTATATGCTTATATGCATTTGTATTTGAATACTGTATATGTGGATGCCTATTTCTATGTTCTTGTCACGGCCTTTGCCTGCCTTTTTGTCAATATGTGTGAGTATAACTTTTTTGTGTGTAAATATCATTCTGGGGTGGATAGTATATTTTATACCTTTCCCTGTGTGTTGCTGTCAGTCTGTATGTATGTTCGTATATGCATGTGCATTCCTTTATTTGTGTGTGTGTGTGTGTGTGTGTGTGTGTTTGTGTGTATCTGTGATTGCATATGTTCCAGTGTAGATATTTTGTGGAAATTCATATCTGTGTATGTGATTTTTGTGTCTGAATATTTACATATTTTGTATCAACATATATATATATACATATATATATATATATATATGCATGTGTGAGTGTGTGTGTAAATCAGTGTATAGCTATATTATATGTATGACTCAGGAAAGATGTAGCCTCTGTATGTGTGAATGTGCATGAGAGTGTGTTGCATATATAGGCTTGGTCCTTAAATTTTGTCAGTTTAGTTTTGTCTGAGAGAACTGAAATTCTTGGAATATTATGATAATTTCATTTTTTAAGTATTTTATTTTTCTTTTATTAAATATTTTGAATTTACATTTTATTTTTTATATTTCTTTATTATTTACTTTTTCTTCTTTTCTATCTTTATTAACTTGGGTAGTTCTTATTTACATTTCGATTGTTATTCACCTTCCCGGTTTCTTGGTCAATGTCCCCCTAACCCCTCCATCCTTTTATATGGGTGTTCCCCTCCCCATCCTCCCCTCATTACCGCCCTTCCCCCAACAATCATTTTCACTTGGGGTTCAGTCTTGGCAGGATGAAGGACTTCCCCTTCCACTGGTGCTCTTATTAGTCTATTCATTGCTACTTATGAGGTTGGAGCCCAGGTTTAGTCCATGTATAGTCTTTGGTTAGTGGCTTAGTCCCTGGAAGCTCTGGTAGGTTGGAATTGTTGTTCATATGGGGTCTCAAGTCCCTTCAAGCTCCTTTAGTCCTTTCTAAGAATCTTTCAATGGGAACACCATTCTCAGTTCAGTGGTTTAATGATAGCATTCGCCTATGTATTTGCTGTATTCTGGCTATGTCTCTCAGGAGAGATCTACATCCAGTTCCTGTTGGCCTGCACTTCTTTGCTTCATCCACCTTATCTAGTTTGGTGGCTGTATATGTATGGGCCACATGTAGGACAGGCTCTGAATGGGTGTTCCTTCTGCCTCTGTTCTAAACATTGCCTCCCTATTCCCTCCCAAGGGTATCTTGTTCCCCTTTTAAAGAAGGGATGAAGCATTCGCATTTGGTCATCCTTCTTCAGTTTAATGTGTTCTGTGCATCTAGGGTAATTCAAGCATTTGAGCTAATATCCACTTATCAATGAGTTCATACCATGTGTGTTTTTCTGGAATTGGGTTACCTTACTCAGAATGATATTTTCCAGTTCCATCCATTTGCCTCTGAATTTCATAAAGTCATTGATTTTGATAGCTGAGTAGTATTCCATTGTGTAGATGTACCACACTTTCTGTATCCATTCCTCTGTTGTAGGGCATCTGGGTTCTTTCTAGTTTCTGGCTACTATAAATAGTGCTGATATGAACATAGTGGGGGCATGTGTCTTTGTTATATGTTGGGGCATATTTTGGGTATATACCCAAGAGAGTTGTAGCTGGGTCCTCAGTTAGTGCAATGTCCAATTTTCTAAGGAACCTATAGACTGATTTCCAGAATGGTTGTGCCAGTCTGAAGTCCCACCAACAATGGAGGAGTGTTCCTCTTTCTCCACATCCTCACCATCATCTGCTGTCACCTGAGTTTTTAATCTTAGCCATTCTGACTGTTGTGAGGTGGAATCTCAGGGTTGTTTTGATTTGCATTTCCTTTATGACTAAAAATGTTCAAAATTTCTTTAGGTGATTCTCAGCCATTTGGCATTCCTTCACTGTCAATTCCTTGTTTAGCTCTGAACCCCATTTTGTAATAGGTTATTTGTCTGTCTGCAGTCTAACTTCTTAAGTTCTTTGTATATTTTGGATATAAGCTCTCTATCAGTTGTAGGATTGGTAAAGATATTTTCCCAATCTGTTCGTTGCCATTTTGACCTAACAACAGTGTCCTTTGCCTTACAGAAGCTTTGCAGTTTTATGAGATCCCATTTGCCTATTCTTGATCTTAGAGCATAAGCCATTTGTGTTTTGTTCAGGAAATTTTCTCCAGGGCCCATGTTTTGGAGATTCTTCCCCACTTTTTCTTCTATTAGTTTGAGTGTATCTGGTTTGCTGTGGAGGTCCTTGATCCACTTGGACTTAAGCTTTGTACACGTGATAAGAATGGATCAATCTGCATTCTTCTACATGCTGACCTCCAGTTGAACCAGCACCATTTGCTGAAAATGCTGTCTTTTATCCATTGGATGGTTTGCCTCCTTGGTCAGAAATAAAGTAACCATAGGTGTGTGGGTTCATTTCTGTGTCTTCAATTCTAATCCACTGGTCTATCTGTATGTCTCTGTACCAATTACATATAGTTTTTATCACTATTGCTCTGTAATACTACTTCAGTTCAGTGATAGGGATTCCCCTGGACGTCCTTTTATTGTTGAGAATAGTTTTAGCAATCCTATGTTTTTTGTTATTCCAGATGAATTTGCAAATTGTTCTGTATAACTCTCTGAAGAATTGGAGTGGTATTTTGATGGGAATTGCAGTGAATATGCAGATCACTTTTGGTAAAATGGCCATTTTTCGGCACTATATAGCTCCCTGCTCCTAAACTCGTGGGAGAGGGAGCTCACCGCCCAGACAGGTGGGCACTCATGAGACGGCACGGCGGGAAAGACCTCCAATACTGCCCACCCTTGCCCACATCCCTGGCCCAAAAGGGAACTGTATAGGGCCTCTGGGAACAGGAAGATAGGGGTACTCAAGCGTCCAATCCCCTGTGGTCTAGACACCACCTGGATCTGAAGGCACACAGTCAGCAGCTCCCTGTACACAAATCCTGTGGGAGGGACAGCTAAACCTTCAGAGGGGCAGACACAAGAGGCAAGCCAGAAGAGACTACACTCTGCCCACATTTCTGACTCCAGAGGAAAGCATCTAATGCCATCTGGCACCCCTCAGCACAGGGGCCTGTGAAAAGTCAGGGCAGGCCCTTCTGGTTGCCGCCCAACAGAGAGCTGAAATTCAGTCCCCCAGGAGCAACTTCCGGCCCTGGAACATAGGTAAGACCAACTTTTCTGCTCCAAGTGAATTTACATTTTAAATATTATCCACATTCCTGCTTTTCCCTCCAGGAACCTGCCATTCCATCTACCCTCCTTGTGCTTCTATGAGTGTGCACACACTCAATCACCTACTACCTCCCAGCTCCCTGACGTGACATTTGCTTACATTGGGCCATGAAGACTCGACATGGCCAAGGCCTCTCTTCCCATTGCTGCCTGACAAAGCCATCCTCTGTTACATTTGCATCTGGAGCCATTGGTCAATCCATGTGTACTTTTGGGATGGTGGTTTAATCCCTGGGAACTGGGAAGTTCTTGGGGTTATGGTTTCTAGATATTGTAGTTATACATATGGGGTTGCAAACCCTTTCAATTCCTTATGTCCTTTTCCTAAATCCTCCATTGGGGACCCTGTTCCAGTTCAATGGTTGGACAAGCATCCTTTTCTGTCTTAGTAAGGCTCTTGCAGAGCCTCTCAAGAGACAGCTGTATCAGGTTCCTGTCAGAAAGTACTCTTGGCATCCACAATATTGTCTGGGCTTGGTGTCTCTATATAGAATGGATTCCTCAGGTGTAGCAGTCTCTCCATGCCCATTTATTCTGTCTCTGCTCCACAGTTTTTCACTACATAATCACCTGTGAGCATTTTTGTTCTCCCATTTAAGAAGGTCTAAAGCATCCATTCTTTTGTCTTCCTTCTTCTTCAGGTTCATATGGTCTGTGAATTGTTTCTTAGGTAGTCAAAGAATTTGAGCTCAAATTGGCTTGTCAGTGAGCACATACAGTGTGTGTGTGCTTTTGTGTTTGATTACCTCATTAAGGGTGATATTTTCTAGTTCCATCCATTATCAAAAAAATTCATGAAGTAATTGTTTTTAATAGCTGGGAGTATTCCATTGTGTGAATGTACACCATTTTTCTGTAACCATTCCTCTGTTGAAAAACATCTGGATTGTTTTCAGCTTCTGGCCATTATAAATAGGGCAGCTCTGAACATCGTGCAGCATGTTTCATTGTTATATGTTGGAGCACCTTTCAGGTATATGCCCAGGAGTGATATAACTATGTCCTCACGTCGTACTAAGTTCAATTTTCTGAGGAAACAACAGCGTGATGTCCAGAGTGGCAATCCCACCAGGGATCTGTGTCACCTGAATTTTGATCTTCTCTATTCTGACAGGTATGAGGTGGAATCTCAGAGTTCTTTTGATTTACATTTACCTGATGACTAAGGATGTTGAACATTTCTTTTTGTGCATCTTGGTTATTTAATATTCCTCAGTCGAGAATTCTTTGTTTAGATTTGTAGCCCAATTTTAAAGGACAAAGCTTCTCTGTAAAGCAAAGAAAGAACACTGTCATTAGGACAAAACAGCAATCAACAGATTGGGAAAAGTTATTTACCAATCCTACTTCCGAAAGAGGACTAATATCTAAAATATAAAGAGAACTCAAGAAGTTCGATGCCAGAGAGCCAAATAACCCTATTAAAAATGTGGTACTGAGGTAACCAAAGAATTCTCAGCAGTAGAATATTGAATGAATGGGAAGTACCTAAATAAATGTTCAACATCCTTAGCCATCATGGAAATGCAAATCAAAACAACTATGAGATAACACCTCACACCAGTCAGAATGGCTAAGATTTAAAACACATTTGACCATAGATGCTTGCAAGGATGTGGCGAAAGAGGAACACTCCTCTATTTTAGCTGGGATTGCAAACTGGTACAACCATTCTGGAAATCTGTCTGGAGGTTCATCAGAAAATTGGACATTGAACTAATTGAGGACCCAGCTATGCCTCTCCTTGGCATATACCCAAAAGATGCTCTAACATACAAGGACACATGCTTCATTATGTTAATAGCAGCCTAATTCATATTTGCCAGAGACTGTAAAGAACCCATATGGACTTCAAGAGAGAAATGGTTACAGAAAATTTAGTATATCTATACAGTGGAGTACTACTCAGCTATCAAAAGCAATGACTTCATGAAATCCATAGACAAATCAGTGGAACTAGTAAATATCATCCTTATCCCAAACTCGCACGCACACACACACACACACACACACACACACACACACACAAAAAACACCCAAAAAACAAAATACACATGGTATGCACTCACTGATAAGTGGATATTGCCCCCAAAACTCACATTACCCAATATAAAATCCACACACGACATGAAACTCAAGAAGAGAGAAGATTAAAGTGTGGAAGCCCTTGAAAGGAGAAACAAAAATATTTATAGGAGGCAAAATGGAGACAAAGCTTGGAGCAGAGACAGAAGAAATGGTTATTCGGAGCCTGTCCCTCATGGGTATATATCCCATTTATATACAGCCAAGAAAACTAGATAATATTAATGAATCCAAGAAGTGTAGGCTACAGGAACCTGATATACCTATCTCTTGAGAGGCTTAGCCTGAATATGACAAATACAAAGGCACATACTAGCAGAAAACCATTGAGCTGAGAATGTGGTCCCAGTTGGAGCAGTTAGAGAAAGGATTGAAGGAGCTGAAGGGGCTAGCTACCCCAGAAGAACAATAGTAAACTACCAGACCTCCCAGGGACTAAACCACTACCCAAAGACTAAACATGGACAGACCCATGACTCCAGCTGAATATGTAGCAGAAGCTAGCTCCTTGGGCACCAATGGGATGAGAAGCCTTTGGTCCTGCCAAGGTTGGACGCCCAAGTGCAGGGGAATATTGGTGGTGGATGGGAAGGAGGAGTGGTTGTTGAGGAGAAGAACCTCATAGAAGAAGGGGAGAGGGGTGGCATAGGGGGCTTATAGCCCAGAAATCAGGAAAGGGAGTAACATTTGTAATGTAAATAAAAAATGTAATAAAAATGGGGGTATTTTATTCTCTGGAGAATTGCCTGCATTATTCAGTTCTTTGTATATATTGTATATAACCCTCTATTGTATGTAGGATTGGTAAAGACTTTTTCTCAATTGGTTGGTTGCTGTTTTGTTCTATTTACTGTACACTTTGATCTAGAGAAGTTTTGAAATTTTATGAGGTCCCATTTGTTGATTCTTGGTCTTAGAACATTAGTCTTTGGTGTTTAGTACTGGATAATTTTCCCTGTGCCTGTGTGTTTGATGCTCTTCCTCACTTTCTTTTTTTTATCAGTTTCAGTGTATCTGGTTTTAAGTTGTGGTTCTGGATGCTCTTGGCCCACTCTCTTCCTCCCTATTCATTATAGTACTTGAAATCCTACCCAGAGCAATCAGAGAACAAAAGAGGTCAAAGGGATATAAATTGGAAAAGAAGTCGAAATATCACTATTTGTGGATGATATGATTGTATATTTAATTCTGCCCAAAAATTCCACCAGAGAATTCCTCCTGCTCATATACAACTTCATCAAATTGACTGGATATAAAATTAAGTCATACAAAATAGTAGCATTTCTCTACTTAAAGAAAAACAGACTGAGGATAAATTAGGGAAATGACACCCTTCACAATAGTTACAGTTTACATGAAATACCTTGGTGTGATTCAAACAAAGCAAGTGAAAGCTCTGTATGACAAGAAATTCAAGTCTGTGAGGAAGGTCTCAGAAGATAGAACAATCTCCCATGCTCAAGGATTGGCAGTTATTATAGAGTAAAATGGATATCTTGCTGAAAGAAATACACAGATTTAATGCAATACCCAACAAAATAAAAGTCAAATTTTCAGAGTTAGAAAGAGAATTTTGCAAATTTATTAGGATTAAAAAAAAACCCAGGATAGCAAAAACTATTTTCTTTAATTGAAGAAGTTTGGGGGAAATCAACATCCCTAATGCCCTTCTGTATTATAGAAAAATAGTAACAAAAATTGAATGGTAGTCATATAGAGTCAGGCAGGTAAGATTAAATGGAATAGAACTGAAGACTCAGAAATGAACCCACACACCTATGTTCACTTTATATTTGACAAAGGAACTAAAAATATTCAGTAGAAAAAAGACAGCATTTTCAACAAGTGGTCCTGGTTCAACTGGAGATCATCATGTAGAAGAATGGAAATTTATCTATTTTTATTGCCATTTACAAAGCTCAAGTCCAACTGGGTAAAGTAACTCCACATAAAACCTGTTCGTTTCATTTCTCCAATTGCTTTTGTTGTGATTTCTCTTTTTTGTTCTTTAAATGATGTTGCCTTTACTATGAAATTAAAATACATTTTATGACTTGAAGGAACCATATGTAGATTGTTGTGCAATGCTTCCCTTTTAGCTATTCTCCTTTATCAGAACGATTCACTTTACTAATCCTCTTGGGGACAGAGTGGTTATGAAACAGAGAGAGAGAGAGAGAGAGAGAGAGAGAGAGAGAGAGAGAGAGAGAGAGAGAGAGAGAGCAGGAAGACTATGATATTGTTCACATTCAACATTTCTCTCAACACCTTCAGATTAAGGTGAAGATAGCAAAGTTCATCCCATATTTACCACATGGTGAACACTTTCACTTATATGGAGACATGATTGAGTTGGCAAGAGGGAGTAAAAAGGTTGGTGTGTACTCACTGATTTATATTACATAGCAGTAACACTGAACATATTGAAATACTGTATCACTTCATGACCCAATTTCTAGGCTCCTATTTTATGTTTCTTTTTTAAATTTTAACACATTTTACTAATTCTCTGAAGATTTCATACCTGCATAAAGTATACATTTGTCATGTGAGAATAATTATCTGAAATATAATAAATATAAAACTGTTACCACTGTTTGATATTCTTTCCGTTAAAGAGAACAATATTCTATTCATATCATTGTTATTACACAGTAATTTCCTCCCTTACCTTAAACCTCTAGAACACATGTTGATATAAGTGAGAATAATGTTACAGTTATGAAATACTAAAATCATAATTGCTAACACTTGTCATTATACTCAAAAATGTTCCCCATATAATAGAAGGACATATACCAGTTTCCCTAATGAATAGAATTACAGAAATCATATTCACAGAAACATCAATTTTTAATAAACTTGAAAAACCTGTTCACACTTTTAAGTAAAATGATCAAAATTTCAAAGGAATATATAGACAGCACTAGTACAACAGACAAAGAAACAGCTACTAATACCATTAAATATGGTAACTACAGCAACCAGACAAAAGTAAAAATAATTTTCCATTATAGTTAGAAAATTTTTTGTAATATTCTCTAAGTGTAATCAATGACCAGAAGACTCTTTATATTTTAAAATATTATTTGGTGTCTTCAGAATGTATGGAGACTCATTCACATATAAGAAGAGAACTTTTTTTCATAAAATGGGAGGAAAACATTAAAATGTGTAATAAGAGGGAAAAATTGGATAACCATATCTTTGATGCATATGTATGGAATATTTCTTGACTAAAACACCCAACAAAAGAACATAATGTACAACAGAAAGATCATTCTCTGAGAACAGGGAGACTTTAATCCAGAGATGCAAGCATGGTTCCACATATACAGATTATTTGAATGTAATGCACCACACCATATAGAATTACATTATATTCCATACACATTCAGAAATGGCTGTTAACCAAGCCCAAAATTCATTCAGATTTAGAGAAATAAAACAAGTGATTGAACAAAAGAAAGATATTGATATGACATTTTCTTTCATGAACCTCTTCACAGTACTATAATACATGCAGAGAAAATTATTATTTGTAAAAGTCAGAAATAATGACAAGTAGTTTTGGTTGGTTCATTTTTTATACAAGCACTTTAGAAACAGTGGTCTGAAAATCACAGTGTGTTTCTTGCCAGTCTGCCCTATACTGTGAGCTCAAACCTGTCATGTGTGATATGGAGGAACTACCTTAAAATATATTAACATGAAGAACAAGTATGCCCTTTTCCATAATCTAACTCAAAATATTCTTTAAAACATTACAAATGTTAGCATAAATATAAAGCAAAGGATGGGGGAAAATGAGACACTTCATATTTACGGTCATTATACAGAACTTTATCATTTCCAACCATAGTAAAAGAGTATCTGCATATTCCACTATTTTTTAATATACAATATCCCATACTTTACAATGCTAATTTATTCAAGGTAATATTTGTTATCAGTGATATAAACGCATACTGTTCCTCTTTCAAATGTCTTCAAATACTAATTTGCTTCTTTGTTGCTTTAACTAAACTTTGATCATAAGAAACATGGGAGGAAGGGGTGATTTGATGTTTGGCTTATAGTCAGAGAAAGACATAAGTGGATATCAGGAGACTAGAACTAAGGCATAGATCTCAAGAGAAAACTATTTTCTGTCTATATTTCCCTCAGTGAGATGGGAAATCCTATATCAATTACTAATTAAGAAAATGCTTGAAAGGCATGGGGATAGTTGGCTAGTATTGGCAGAGAAGATATTTGAATTAAATTTTTCTTTGACACTTCCTGGTTGCTGCTGCCGCAGAGAGCTCGTGGACAGCACCCCTCGAGCAAACTTGAGCACTCCTGAGGCTGCAGAGCGGAAGAGACCACCAACACTGCCCAACCCTGCCCACATCCTTGGCCCAAGAGGAAACTGTATAAGGACTCTGGGTTCCCGTGGGGGAGGGCACAGGAGCGGCAGGACCCCTGTGCCTGAGACACCGCTGGAACCTGAAGGAACAGACCTGATAAACAGTTCTCTGCACCCAAATCCTGTGGGAGGGAGAGCTAAACCTTCAGAGAGGCAGACACACCTGGGAAACCAGAAGAGACTGCACTCTGCCCACATTACTGATTCCAGAGGAAAACACCAAATGCCATCTGGAACCCTGGTGCACGGAAGCTCCCAGAAAGGGAGCTGCAGGACACCGCAGGAAACTGAAGGAAACAGACCTGATAAACAGTTCTCTACTCCAAAATCCCGTGGGAGGGAGAGCTAAACCTTTAGAGAGGCAGACACACCTGGGAAACCAGAAGAGACTGCACTCTGCACACACATCTCGGACGCCAGAGGAAAACACATAACGCCATCTAGAACCCTGGTGCACTGAAGCTCCCGGAAATGGCGGCGCACATCTTCCTGGTTGCTGCCGCAGCAGAGAGCTGGTGGGCAGCACCCCGTGAGCAAACTTGAGCCTCGGGACCACAGGTAAGACCAACTTTTCTGCTGCAAGAGACCTGCCTGGTGAACTCAAGACACAGGCCCACAGGAACAGCTGAAGACCTGTAGAGAGGAAAAACTACACGCCCGAAAGCAGAACACTCTGTCCCCATAACAGGCTGAAAGAAAACAGGAAACCAGGTCTACAACACTCCTGACACACAGGCTTATAGGACAGTCTAGCCACTGTCAGAAATAGCAGAACAAAGTAACACTAGAGATAATCTGATGGCGAGAGGCAAGTGCAGGAACCCAAGCAACAGAAACCAAGACTACATGGCACCATCGGAGCCCAATTCTCCCATCAAAACAAACATGGAATATCCAAACACACCAGAAAAGCAAGATCTAGTTTCAAAATCATATTTGATCATGATGCTGGAGGACTTCAAGAAAGACGTGAAGAACTCCCTTAGAGAACAAGTAGAAGCCTACAGAGAGGAATCACAAAAATGCCTGAAAGAATTCCAGGAAATCATAAATAAACAAGTAGAAGCCCATAGAGAAGAGTCAAAAAAATCTCTGAAAGAATTCCAGGAAAACACAATCAAACAGTTGAAGGAATTAAAAATGGAAATAGAAGCAATCAAGAAAGAACACATGGAAACAACCCTGGATATAGAAAACCAAAAGAAGAGACAAGGAGTTGTAGATACAAGCTTCACCAACAGAATACAAGAGATGGATGAGAGAACCTCAGGATCAGAAGATTCCATTGAAATCATTGACTCAACTGTCAAAGATAATGTAAAGCAGAAAAAGCTACTGGTCCAAAACATACAGGAAATCCAGGACTCAATGAGAAGATCAAACCTAAGGATAATAGGTATAGAAGAGAGTGAAGACTCCCAGCTCAAAGGACCAGTAAATATCTTCAACAAAATCATAGAAGAAAACTTCCCTAACCTAAAAATAAAGATACCCTTAGGCATACAAGAAGCCTACAGAACTCCAAATAGATTGGACCAGAAAAGAAACACCTCCCATCACATAATAGTCAAAACACAAAATGCACAAAATAAAGAAAGAATATTAAAAGCAGTAAGGGAAAAAGGTCAAGTAACATATAAAGGCAGACCTGTCAGAATCACACCAGACTTTTCGCCAGAAACTATGAAGGCCAGAAGATCCTGGACTGATGTCATACAGACCCTAAGAGAACACAAATGCCAGCCCAGGTTACTGTATCCTGCAAAACTCTCAATTAACATAGATGGAGAAACCAAGATATTCCATGACAAAACCAAATTTACACAATATCTTTCTACAAATCCAGCACTACAAAGGATAATAAATGGTAAAGCCCAACATAAGGAGGCAAGCTATACCCTAGAAGAAGCAAGAAACTAATTGTCTTGGCAACAAAACAATGAGAAGAAAAGCACACAAACATAACTTCATATCCAAATATGAGTATAACAGGAAGCAATAATCACTATTCCTTAATATCTCTCAACATCAATGGCCTCAACTCCCCAATAAAAAGACATAGATTAACAAACTGGATACGCAACGAGGACCCTGCATTCTGCTGCCTACAGGAACCACACCTCAGAGACAAAGACAGACACTACCTCAGAGAGAAAGGCTGGAAAACAACTTTCCAAGCAAATGGTCGGAAGAAGCAAGCTGGAGTAGCCATTCTAATATCAAATAAAATCAATTTTCAACTAAAAGTCATCAAAAAAGATAAGGAAGGACACTTCATATTCATCAAAGAAAAAATCCAACAAGATGAACTCTCAATCCTAAATATGTATGCCCCAAATACAAGGGAACCTACGTATGTAAAAGTAATCTTACTAAAGCTCAAAACACACATTGTACCTCACACAGTAATAGTAGGAGATTTCAACACCCCACTCTCATCAATGGAGAGATCATGGAAACAGAAATTAAACAGAGCCATAGACAGACTAAGAGAAGTCATGAGCCAAATGGACTTGACAGATATTTATAGAACATTCTACCCTAAAGCAAAACAATATACCTTCTTCTCAGCTCCGCATGGTAGTTTCTCCAAAATTGACCCTATAATTGGTCAAAAAACGGGCCTCAACAGGTACAGAAAGATATAATAATCCCATGCGTGCTATCGGACCACCACGGCCTAAACCTGGTTTTCAATAACAATAAGGGAAGAATGCCCACACATACGTGGAAATTGAACAATGCTCTACTCAATGATACACTGGTCAAGGAAGAAATAAAGAAAGAAATTAAAAACTTTTTAGAATTTAATGAAAATGAAGGTACAACATACCCAAACTTATGGGACACAATGAAAGCTGTGCTAAGAGGAAAACTCATAGTGCTGAGTGCCTGCAGAAAGAAACAGGAAAGAGCATATGTCAGCAGCTTGACAGCACACCTAAAAGCTCTAGAACAAAAAGAAGCACATACACCCAGGAGGAGTAGAAGGCAGGAAATAATCAAACTCAGAGCTGAAATCAACCAAGTAGAAACAAAAAGGACCATAGAAAGTATCAACAGAACCAAAAGTTGGTTCTTTGAGAAAATCAACAAGATAGATAAACCCTTAGCCAGACTAACGAGAGGATACAGAGAGTGTATCCAAATTCACAAAATCAGAAATGAAAAGGGAGACATAACTACAGATTCAGAGGATATTAAAAAAATCATCAGATCTTACTATAAAAGCCTATATTCAACAAAACTTTAAAATCTGCAGGAAATGGACAATCCCTAGACAGATACCAGGTACCAAAGTTAAATCAGGAACAGATAAACCAGTTAAACAACCCCATACCTCCTAAGGAAATAGAAGCAGTCATTAAAGGTCTCCCAACCAAAAAGAGCCCAGGTCCAGACTGGTTTAGTGCAGAATTCTATCAGACCTTCATAGAAGACATCATACCAATATTATCCAAACTATTCTACAAAATTGAAACAGATGGAGCACTACTGAATTCCTTCTATGAAGCCACAATTACTCTTATACCTAAACCACACAAAGACCCAACAAAGAAAGAGAATTTCAGACCAATTTCCTTTATGAATATCGACGCAAAAATACTCAATAAAATCCCGGCAAACCGAATCCAAGAGCACATGAACACAATCATCCACCATAATCAAGTAGGCTTCATTGCAGGCATGCAGGGATGGTTTAATATATGGAAAACCATGAACGTAATCCATTATATAAACAAACTGAAAGAACAAAACCACATGATCATTTCATTAGATGCTGAGAAAGCATTTGAAAAAGTTCAACACCCCTTCATGATAAAAGTCCTGGAAAGAATAGGAATTCAAGGCCCATACCTAAACATAGTAAAAGCCATATACAGCAAACCAGTTGCTAACATTAAACTAAATGGAGAGAAACTTGAAGCAATCCCATTAAAATCAGGGACTAGACAAGGCTGCCCACTCTCTCCCTACTTATTCAATATAGTTCTTGAAGTTCTAGCCAGAGCAATCAGACAAAAAATGGAAGTCAAGGGGATACAGATCAGAAAAGAAGAAATCAAAATATCACTATTTGCAGATGATATGATAGTATATTTAAGTGATCCCAAAAGTTCCACCAGAGAATTACTAAAGCTGATTAACAACTTCAGCAAAGTGGCTGGGTATAAAATTAACTCAAATAAATCAGTAGCCTTCCTCTACACAAAAGAGAAACAAACCGAGAAAGAAATTAGTGAAACGACACCCTTCATAATAGACCCAAATAATATAAAGCACCTCGGTGTGACTTTAACCAAGCAAGTAAAAGATTTGTCCAATAAGAACTTCAAGACACTGAAGAAAGAAATTGAAGAAGACCTCAGAAGATGGAAAGATCTCCCATGCTCATGGATTGGCAGGATTAATATAGTAAAAATGGCCATTTTACCAAAAGCGATCTACAGATTCAATGCAATCCCCCTCAAAATACCAATCCAATTCTTCAAAGAGTTGGACAGAACAATTTGCAAATTCATCTGGAATAACAAAAAACCCAGGATAGCTGAAATTATCCTCAACAATAAAAGGACTTCAGGGGGAATCACTATCCCTGAACTCAAGCAGTATTACAGAGCAATAGTGATAAAAACTGCATGGTATTGGTACAGAGACAGACAGATATACCAATGGAATAGAATTGAAGACCCAGAAATGAACCCACATACCTATGGTCACTTGATTTTTGACAAAGGAGCCAAAACCATCCAACGGAAAAAAGATGGCATTTTCTGCAAATGGTGCTGGTTCAACTGGAGGTCAACATGTAGAAGAATGCAGATCGATCCATGCTTATCACCCTGTACAAAGCTTAAGTCCAAGTGGATCAAGGACCTCCACATCAAACCAGACACAGTCGAACTAATAGAAGAAAAACTAGGGAAGCATCTGGAACACATGGGCACTGGAAAAAATTTCCTGAACAAAACACCAATGGCTTGTGCTCTAAGATCAAGAATCGACAAATGGGATCTCATAAAACTGCAAAGCTTCTGTAAGGAAAGGACACTGTGGTTAGGACAAAACGGCAACCAACAGATTGGGAAAAGATCTTTACCAATCCTACAACAGATAGAGGCCTTATATAGAAAATATACAAAGAACTCAAGAAGTTAGACCGAAGGGAGAGAAATAACCCTATTGAAAAATGGGGTTTAGAGCTAAACAAAGAATTCACAGCTGAGGAATGCCGAATGGCTGAGAAACACCTAAAGAAATGTTCAACATCTTTAGTCATAAGGGAAATGCAAATCAAAACAACCCTGAGATTTCCCCTCACACCAGTGAGAATGGCTAAGATCAAAAACTCAGGTGACAGCAAATGCTGGCGAGGATGTGGAGAAAGAGGAACACTCCTCCATTGTTGGTGGGGTTGCAGACTGGTCCAACCATTCTGGAAATCAGTCTGGAGGTTCCTCAGAAAATTAGACATTAAACTGCCTGAGTATGCAGCTATACCTTTCTTGGGCATATACCCAAAAGATGCCCCAACATATAAAAAAGACACATGCTCCACTATGTTCATCACAGCCTTATTTATAATATCCAGAAGCTGGAAAGAACGCAGATGCCCTTCAAGAGAGGAATGGATACAGAAAATGTGGTACATCTACACAATGGATTATTACTCAGCTATCAAAATCAATGACTTTATGAAATTCGTAGGCAAATGTTTGGAACTGTAAAATATCATCCTGAGTGAGCTAACCCAATCACAGAAAGACATACATGGTATGCAATCATTGATAAGTGGCTATTAGCCCAAATGCTTGAATTATCGTAGATGCCTAGAACAAATGAAACTCAAGACGGATGATCAAAATGTGAATGCTTCACTCCTTCTTTAAAAGGGGAACAAGAATACCCTTGGCAGGGAATAGAGAGGCCAAGATTAAAACAGAGACTGAAGGAACACCCATTCAGAGCCTGCCCCACATTTGGCCCATTCATATACAGCCACCCAATTGGATAAGATGGATGAATCAAAGAAGTGCAGACCGACAGGAGCCAGATGTAGATCACTCCTGAGATACTCAGCCAGAATACAGCAAACCACTGAACTGAGAATCGGACCCCCGTTGAAGGAATCAGAGAAAGAACTGGATGAGCTTGAAGGGGCTCGAGACCCCATATGTACAACAATGCGAAGCAACCAGAGCTTCCAGGGACTAAGCCACTACCTAAAGACTATATACATGGACTGACCCTGGACTCTGACCTCATAGGTAGTAATGAATATCCTAGTAATAGCACCAGTGGAAGGGGAAGCCCTGGGTCCTGCTAAGACTGAACCCTCAGTGAACTAGACTGTTGGGGGGAGGGAGGCGATGGGGGATGGTGGGGAGTGGAACACCCGTAAGGAAGGGGAGGAGGGAGGGGGATGTTTGCCCGGATACCGGGAAAGGGAATAACACTCGAAATGTATATAAGAAATACTCAAGTTAATAAAAAAAAGTTTTCTTTGTCTATTCACTGTAGTTAGTGCAAAATTGAAAATAATTAACAAAAAACAATCAGGTTGCAATCTTTAGTTTTTGCACACAGCTAACCATCAGCTCTTTTTTCAAAATAACTAGACATTCAGAATTTTTTCCAGCATTCCTTCAATGTATCTCCCATATTTATAGCTGGTAGTTAAAAATGGACAGAGTGAAATTTCAATCAGTAATTTTACATAAAACAAGCTCATTGAAATATTAATATAATAATATAAAGCATAAAAGAAATAGCTAAAATTTATTACTAGTATGTGAATATTTTTTTCTCAGATGCCATCCTCTGTGTGCAGTGCAGATTGTTCTCCAGGATTTTGAAAAATCTGGAAGGAGGGAATGGCAGCCTACTGTTTTGTTTGCAGCCCCTGACCTGAAAATTAAATTTCTAACGGGACAAGTGAGTATTTGCTGCTATGATAAAAAATGAAAATGTATATTACCCTTGTGCCCCACTGGAATTAGGAAGGCAACTAAAGGCAATTGCAAATATAAAATATATCACTTTTCTCATTTACTAGTTGCAGATATAAAAATAATTAACAAAATCATTCCAAAAATAAAGAAACGAACAAACCCATAGACCTTGTGACTTGATCCACATATTGATTCATTGAAAGTTCATGGCAGATTACATTTTCACAAAATACAGTTTAGGAAATAAAACTGCAATATGAGGGAATTTTCCACAAGATTTTTCCCAATAATTATTCTCTTATAAAACAACATATACATTAGATTTTAGTCCCAATTTTTAAAAGAGTTAAATTTGTCATATTTCATCAATATATCCATCCTATATGAGTATGCATACCATGTACATACAGAAGCTCAAGAAGAACTGGATGTAATATAAATTCTTAGCACTAAATTAGGAGACTGCTAGGTACAATATCCATGTTATATGTAAGATTAATAAAGAAGACAAAAATATTTGAAATTTTATGAGAAACTGCTAAGTATGTAAAATTCTGAGGGCCATGTTCAAAGCCTGATATGATATGCATCCAGAAAGTAGGGGATAAATCTAAACTCATGATGTAGAATATATGACGAGACTCAAATTCAGCACATTACATAACATACCCATTATTAAAATATATTTAGGGTTGACAAAATGCAAAAAGTATATGGTTAGCTTTTCAATTATTTTGCCTTTTAATTTGTATAATGAATTAAAGTTCTTAAAAGACATACTATGCCTGTGAGATGGTTCAATAAAATCATTTGTTGCTAAGGCTTACCATATGAGTTTATTGCCATGATGAATGAAGTAGAAGCAAGCAACCTACTCAGAAGATCTCTTTTAAAGTCATGCATTCCAACATTACACTAAGCTCAAAAATAATTTTTAAAAGTATACTGAAATTGAGAAAAAACAAGAGAATTAATATTATCATCAATGAATTCCACAAAAAGTTCATAAAACATATTATTATATTAATTTTTATGTATATCAGATGAGTAATGTATTTTCATTTACATACAAGAGGAAATAATACCACTGTAGTTACATTTATGTCCACTCATGAAACACCTGACATTGGTACTGGGATCTGAACTCAGGTTCTCTGCTAGAGTGAAATATTCTATCTATAGGTAAAGCAACTTCCTAGGCTTTTAGGCAACTTATCAAATAATAGCTCTCCACAAATGCATTTTTCTAGGTAAGAATTCTGAAAACCAAAGAAGTACATCAACATTTTCTGAAATAACATAAAAATTAATTTCAATTACAACCACATTTCATGACATAGACATAATGGGAATTACAACTTAAGACAACCCATCTAGGTTACTATGCTTGATCAATGTCTCCTCTGTTACCTTCCTGATTTTGTTTGGAAATACTGATTTCATCCTTGAGTACATTCACAGACACTGAGACACATAGGAATGTAGATGAGGCAAAGACGAAAGTTCTCAGCATTGCAAATGAAGGGATCAAGGTGAAGTACATCTTAGTACAAAGTATGTACAGATGTTTTTCCTTTAATTGTTAATATTAGTTCATCTCTGGAACAACAACCAGAATGTTGGTTTAGTTGTTGCCAGATGAAGATACATGTGAGGGTTTATTTCTTTGATGCTTTCTACTTTTCAAACATTAATATTATATTTTCACTCAGTCTCCACCTTCTTCTTTTGACTTATGAGAGGAAGTACCCAAATTTAATAAGGCAAATTTTTACTTTTACATGAACACATATATATAAATATGTATACATACACTCAGTTTAGCTGTACAATTTAGTGTTGTATCTGTGTCTATGATTTTGAGATAATAAATTCTCAAGTACCTATTACAGGTATTGTTCCTGTAAAGTCAGTGCTGTAATCTGTCACAGGGAATGAATTCATAAAATAGTCAATAATATCATGAAACAGTGAGTTTTTTTTATTTATAAAATACACCCAACAAAAATGTATTTTATGAAGGTATCTTCTCTCAATTAAATAATAAATTGATAACAACATGGAACAAAAAATGGGTTTAGAAATCTTTGCTTTCAGCTTACATGAGACCCCATAAGAACAACAATGCCAACCAACCAGAGCTTCCAGGGACTAAGCCACTACCCAAAGACTATACATGGACTGACCCTGGGTTCCAACTGCACACGTAGCAATAAATTGCCTAGTAAGAGCACCAGTGGAAGGGGAAGCCCTTGGTCCTGCCAAGACTGAACCACCAGTGAACGTGATTGTTGGGGGGAGGGCAGTAATGGTGGGGGAGGGGGGGAGTGGACCATCTATAGAGAAGGAGGAGGGGTTAGGGGGATGTTGGCCCAGAAACCGGGATGTGAAATAACAATCGAAATGTAAATAAGAAATACTCAAGTTAATATAGATGAAAAAAATAAATATAGGGGGATCATCAAAATTCATCTTTATGACCCATTAGATCAGCTATTTTTTGGGTAAAAAGGTTTTATTAAAATGGTTCCACAACTATTCACTTACATGTTACCTGTGGATGCCTTCTCCAGAGCTGGAATATGACAAGAAATAGGTTCCTCAAACTCATGCATTTTATTTGTGTGTTTACAGAAAAACTGAGTTGCTATACAGCTGGACTACTTTAACTTATTCTACTGTGATTTCTTTGCATCCAAGAAATTTTATATGACCCAGTGAATAGGTATATAAAATAGTTACATAAATCATATGTGTACTTATAATGATTCATAGAGAAATTTGTTTTAAAACAATTTTGTGGGAGATATGTAATCCTATAATTATTAAAGACAAAACCAATTTGGCTACTAATTTGTCTTTTTTTAAATAATGAATTCTATTTTGGGATATTCGATACCATAGAACACAGAGATTTTCAATACTTTTCAGCACTCAGAATTATTTTGATTTTGCATTTAGCCTTGGTGAGAATAGCTTCACATAAATATGTAGAAACCTGGAAGATATATGTTCATAGCCATCCCAGTTATCATTAGAAATTCTGTTCTAATTTCAAGCCAAAGTTTATGTAACTATTTTATGAAACTTAAGCAAGCAACTCAAACAGAAATTTCCAACTCTTATTCTAATATGATAAAATTCAAATATATATATTAATTTGATATTTAGATACTGAGTAATGCATCCTATATGTAGGCAAAAAAACCTAAGAGCTAAAATCTTTGTAAAGTATAAATACTTTAATGTACAATGTACAGTACATCATGGGTCTGTGGATTCAGGAAGCATTCACTGACATTATTTGTTATCATGCCATGTACTATACTGTGTGTTTAGAACCAAAGCTACAGTGAGGCTACATGACCCTAAACAATGAGAAACTCAAAAGCAACTCAAATTTGTTATGTATTTGATTTTGAATCAACCTTTGTCTAATAAATGTTCAGAATTTTTTTCTATCAAAAGTAAAAAAAAAACATAAAATCTACAGAGTTAAGTAGACAAAGAAATAATTCCTTGGCTTTATTTTCCCTTACATCTTTATGAACATTAAGAATTGAAAGAAATGCTTTGCAGTAATGTCCTTGAAATTACATTGTCAGCTTCAAAGGCAGCATTGCAATGCTTATTTCAACAACTTTATGTGATATCCCTTGTTGATAAAGTTTCTATCAATGTCTTTTTTTTTTCTTTTTTTTTTTTTCGGAGCTGGGGACCGAACCCAGGACCTTGTGCTTGCTAGGCAAGTGCTCTACCACTGAGCTAAATCCCCAACCCCGATAAAGTTTCTAAAACAGCAGCACTATACTTTTCTTTGGACATCAGATATGGACCAGTGTACGAAATGTCCAGAATTGCAGTATGCCAACACAGAAAAGAAAAAATGCATTCAGAAAGGTGTCATCTTTCAAAGCTATGAAGACCCCTTGTGGGGTGGCTCTTGCCTTAATAGCTTTCTGTTTGTCTGTATTCACAGCTCTGGTACTTTGGGACTTTATGAAGCATCATGACACTCCTATTGTGAAGGCAAACAACAGAATCCTCAGCTACATATTAATCACTTCACTCAGGTTCTGTTTTCTCTGCTCCTTTTTCTTCATTGTCCATCCTAACAGAAGTACCTGCATCTTACTGCAAATCACCTTTGGAATTTAATCCACTGTGGCTGTTTCCACAGTTCTAGCTAAAATAATCACTTTCAAATCATTCTCGCTTTCAATCATTCTCGCTTTCAAAGTCACAGACCCAGGAAGAAGATTAAGAAACTTCCTGGTATCAGGTAAACCCAACTACATTATTCCCATATGTGCCTTATTGCAATGTATTCCGTGTGCAATTTGGCTAACAGTTTCTCCTCCCTTTGTTGATATTGATGAAATTCTGAGCATGGCCACATCATCATTGTGTGTAACAAGGTCTCCTTTATGGCTTTCTTCTCTGTTCTGGGATACTTGGCCTGCCTGGCCCTTGGAAGCTTCACTATGGCTGTCTCGGCAAAGAATCTGCCTGACAGTGTACAAAGCCAAGTTCTTGACCTTCAGCATGCTAGTGTTCTGCAGTGTCTGGGACACCTTCCTCCCTGTCTACCATAGCACCAAGGGCAGGGTCATGGTTGCTGTTGAAATATTCTTTTTGGCATCCAATGCAGGGATGCATTTTTGTACCCAAAATCTATATCATTTTAATGAGACCAGACAGAAATTCTATCCAAAAGACCAGAGAGAAATCATATCTCTGAACAAATATTTCAGGAATTCTGTCAAATGTAACATTGGTATATAACCACAAAATATTTGGTTACAGTGCATGTATCTAGTTTCAGGATTACTCTCAATCATTCCTCTAGTGATATATAGAAGTATCATATCTATGAGTATTATATACAGTGTCCTTAAAATCTTGTACTCATTCACTTGTTTAGTTTCCTTTGGGAGAACAACAATTCTCAAATTATTATTAAAATTTATTCCAATATTATCACCCCTGATAACTTCAAATAACTTGCATAAGGCAGTTGAATCTATAACTTTGTACAGAATATGAGTTCCAGAACAGACAGTAATTACACATACAAACTTTCTACCAAATCAGACTAAAAAACAAACTAAAGAACCAACAATTATAAAATCAGAATACATTTTCTGATTTCCCATAGGAGCACATATATTATAGCATACTGTCTGTTTTTACAGTTGTTCTTCAAGATAATGGTCAATAGTCTAGATTCTTTTTCTGATCTCAAACATAAAGTATTATATCCAACAATGGTCAGACTCTAGTGAACATTGTATCTGAATTAGGGAATAGTTGGAAGGTCCCAAGAAGGAGGGTGACCCATAAGAAGACAAGAAGTCTCAAGTAACCTAGACAAACCACAATTCTCAGACATTGAGACACTAACCAGGCAACATACACCTGCTGGTATGAGGTCCTCAACACATATGCAACATAGAACTGCCTGGTCTGGGCTCAGTTAGAGAAGACACACCTAACCCCCAAGAAATATGAGGCCCAAGTGGTTAGGAAGGTATGTGGGTTGGGGAGGTGGGCATTTCCTCTTGGAGGTCGGGGAGGAAGTATAGGATGAGGAAGAGTCAGAGGGCAGACTGGGAAGGGGATAATGAGTATCTTGTAAAAAATATTAAACATAAAAACTAAGGCAAAATTAAGTTAAATAAGTTTGTAAATATATTAACATTCTATTATAGTGTAGCGATGGAAGGGATAGGTAAAACTCTTGATATTGGTATGTACCTAATATTTTAAGGGACTATCCTCAATGTTCAGTTCTGATTGTGGTCCTGGAGTCAAAAAATTGTCAGAATGGATTGGGGGCTGATGTTTTGATTAGGCTGCTTCTGACAAAATGAATTTTTCAAAATAGAAAAAAAATTGAGTGCTTGCAACTGCACTTAATCTTCACATTTGTCAATTCTCCTCCAATAAGGGAATATTGTATGTATCTAAAATGCATCAGCATTAACAAAAAAATCACTCCCATAAGTTAATCTTCATAGACATATGATCATTAACAATGTCTCCTTAAGGATCACATTCTGCAATTTCCACATTTTCTCATTGAAAATTTGTAGAGGATGTCATTTTCACAAAGAGAGATTTGATATTTAAACTGCGATTAAAAGTAATTCTATACACATTTATTATAATAACTGATCTCCTCTAAAATAACATTCAGATTATATTCCCATCTTGAATTTTAATAATATTTACTTATTGCTTTTTACACTTAATATGTCTTCTGGTGACCATGTAAGTGCAGGAGCCAGTTCAGAACAGAAAATGTCTAAAGGTCAACAGGACTGTACATGTTGGATCCTAGAAATCAAGATTGTAAACCTCTGTTAGATTAATGAAGAGAATAAATGATTAATTGTAACATTAAAAAACTGCTAAGGAAGAGATTGAAGAATTTATTCATGAACTAGACACCCCCAGTAAGATATTCATGTGATTTGACTTTTATGAATCTGTGGATACTTTTACATCTATGATGTATAGCATATGAGTAATCTTATATTTGATATTTTTACAACACCAGTTTATTGTGCTGCAATGTAATGGATTAAATTATTATTGTACAGTTAGCCACAATTATTCAAATTGTGTTGTCATCTACAGAACCAACCTTATTCAAAAAAATTTTTGTTTAGTATTGGTTACATACAAATCGGTGAATGTTATATTTATCCTGTAATAACTTATAGGGAAATCAATATTGTTAAAGGAAACATGTGGCCAGTATGATTGCAAAGCTATTAATTCTCTTCATACTAGGTATGATGAACTGAGCCCACCTTAGCAATATTTAGTAACATGAGAAATCCTAACCCTAGAAGGTGTTTTCTTAACTCCATACATTCTTATATAACACATACTCAAAATTATTACAAAAAGTGATGTAAAATTATTTCTAGTTAAAGATATAAGAATCAACATTATTTAGAAAAATAGATACAACAAATTTTTCACAAAAATCATTTTTATTATATTATTATATTCTGTGTGTGTGTGTGTGTGTGTGTGTGTGTATGCATTTTCATAGATAAACATAAATGAAACCCTGGAAGCACATCATCACTGTCTCCAAATCTCCCAATTTCAATATTGTTTCTCTTATTTTCTTCCTTTTTGTAAATTTTTAAAAATTTAATTAATCATTTTTATATTCCTGATTTTATACCCCTCCCTGTTCATGCTCTAATTGTTTCACATCCCATACCTCCTGACCCTTCTCCATGAGAACGTCCCCACCTCAACCCTACCTACACCTCACCAGACCTCCCCTTTCCCTGAGGCTTCCAATCTCTTGAGTTTTAGGTGCAACAGCATGGACTGAGTCAGATCCAGCAGTCCTCTGCTACATATGGCCATTTCTTAGGTGGCTATGCTGTACAGTTGGTTGTCCCATGTTTGCAAGGTCTTGGCATCAGGGTAAATTGAGACTGCTGGTTCTTGTACAGGGTTGCCCTTCTTCTCAGTTTCCTTCATTTTTTCACTAATACCACCACAATTGTCAGTAGCTCTTGTCCATTAGTTGGGTATAAATATCTGCATCTGACTTCTTGTTGTGTCTTTCAGAGGGCAGTCATGATAGACCTTTTCTTATGAGAACACCATAGGCTCAGTAGTAGTGGAAGTCCTTGGGGTCTTCCCTGGAGATGGATCCAAATTTGAGCCTGTGCCCAAAAATCGTATTTCTCTGTCTCTTCTCCATTTTTGTCACTGCAGTTCTTTCAGACAAGAACAATTATTTGTCAGAGTTTTTCACTGTGGAATGGCAAACCATCCCTCACTGTCTTTCTGCTGGAAGTGAGCTCTACAATTTCCCTCTCCCTACTGTAGGGTATTTGATCTAAATAGCTTTATTCCTCCTAAGTTGGATTGAGGCATCCTAACTTGGGAACATTGGTTTGTTAACTTTTGAGTTCTGTGGACTGTATTCTGGGTTTTCTATACTACTTTTGATAATATCCACTTGTTAGTAACTATACCATGCATGTCCTTTTGGACTTGATTTATCTCATTCAGGATGTATTTTTTTTTCTAGTTCTATCCATCTGACTGAAACTCAGGATGTCCTTGTTCTTAATAGCTGACTATAGTTTATTGTATAGATGAACCACATTTTCATTCTCCTTTATTCTGTTGTGGAACATTTGAGTTGGTTCCATCTCCTGGCTATCACAAACCAGGCCACTATGAACATAGTGGAATATGTATGCTTGTGGCATTGTTAGGCATCTTTTGGCTATATGTTCAAGTGTGTTATATGTGGATCTTCAAGTAGTTCTACTTCTAATCATTTGAGGAATCTCCAGATTGATTGCTAAAGTGGTCATACCGGTTTTGCAATCCCATCAGGAGTGGAGGAGTGCTCCTCTTTTCCACATACTTGACAACATGTGCTGTCACTTGCAGTTGTGATCTTAACCATTCTGATTGGTATAAGTTGGAATCTCATGGTCATTTTGATCTGCATTTCCCTGATCAAAATTCTCAGCTCTTCTCTATTCCTCTGATGTGAATTTTTGTTTAGTTCTATACCACATTTTTCATTGGATTTTTGGTTTTTTCAGAGTTAGCTTTTTAACTTCTTTATATGTTTTGTATATTAACCTTCTATTGGATGTGGGAATAGTGAAGATTTTTCCCAATCTTTAGGTTGCAGATTTCTCATGCTGACTATGTCCTTTGTCTTACAGAAGTTTTCCAGTACCATGAGGTTCCACTTATCAATTGTAGACCTTAGAGCCTGAGCTATTTGGTTCTGTTTAAGAAATTTAGTAAATTTTCCTCTGAGCCAAAAAATTACAAGTATTTTGTCACTGTGCCTTATCTTAGATTCAGTGTATGTTGTTTTAGGTTGAGGTCCTTGATCCACTTGGAATTGAGCTTTATGCAAGGTGACAAATATGGATCTATTTTCTTTTAACTACACTGTGACTGCCAATTAGACCAGCACCATTCATTGAAGAAGCTTTCTTTTTTTTCCCATTTTATACTTTGTCTTATTTTAGAAAGATCTACTGTCTCTAAGTATGTGGTTTCACTTCTATGTCTTCAATTCTATTCCATTGATCAAAGTGTCCATCTCTCTACCAATACCATGAAGTTTTTGTATCTATTGCTCTGTACTATAGTTTGAGGTAAGGGATGGTGATTCCTCAAGTAGTACTTTTATTGTAAAGAATTGTTTTCACTATTCTGGGATTCTTTTCATTTCCATATGAATTTCAAAATTGCTTTTCCATGTCTTTGAAAAATTATTTGGATTTTGATGGAGATTGTAATGATCTGTAGATTGCTTTTGGTAGGATGGCCATATTTACTATGTTAATTCTGCAGATCCATGAGCATGGGAGATTTCTCCATTTTCTGAGACCTTCTTCAATTCCTAACTTGAAGTTATTGTCAAACAGATCTTTTACTTGTTTGCTTAGAGTTACCCATGATACTTTTTTTTGCATATTTTTTTATTAACTTGAGTATTTCTTATATACATTTCGAGTGTTATTCCCTTTCCCAGTTTCCGGGCAAACATCCCCCTCCCCCCTCCCCTTCCTTATGGGTGTTCCCCTCCCAACCCTCCCCCCATTGCCGCCCTCCCCCCATAGACTAGTTCACTGGGGGTTCAGTCTTAGCAGGACCCAGGGCTTCCCCTTCCACTGGTGCTCTTACTAGGATATTCATTGCTACCTATGGGGTCAGAGTCCAGGGTCAGTCCATGTATAGTCTTTAGGTAGTGGCTTAGCCCCTGGAAGCTCTGGTTGCTTGGCATTGTTGTACTTTTGGGGTCTCGAGCCCCTTCAAGCTCTTCCAGTTCTTTCTCTGATTCCTTCAATAGGGGACCTATTCTCAGTTCAGTGGTTTGCTGCTGGCATTCGCCTCTGTATTTGCTGTATTCTGGCTGTGTCTCTCAGGAGCGATCTACATCCGGCTCCTGTCGGTCTGCACTTCTTTGCTTCATCCATCTTGTCTAATTGGGTGGCTGTATATGTATGGGCCACATGTGGGGCAGGCTCTAAATGGGTGTTCCTTAAGTCTCTGTTTTAATCTTTGCCTCTCCCTTCCCTGCCAAGGGTATTCTTTTTCCTCATTTAAAGAAGGAGTGAAGCATTCACATTTTGATCATCCGTCTTGAGTTTCGTTTGTTCTAGGGATCTAGGGTAATTCAAGCATTTGGGCTAATAGCCACTTATCAATGAGTGCATACCATGTATGTCTTTCTGTGATTGGGTTAGCTCACTCAGGATGATATTTTCCAGTTCCAACCATTTGCCTACGAATTTCATAAACTCGTTGTTTTTGATAGCTGAGTAATATTCCATTCCTCTGTTGAAGGGCATCTGGGTTCTTTCCATTTTCTGGCTATTATAAATAAGGCTGCGATGAACATAGTGGAGCACGTGTCTCTTTTATATGTTGAGGCATGTTTTGGGTATATGCCCAAGAGAGGTATAGCTGGATCCTCAGGCAGTTCAATGTCCAATTTTCTGAGGAACCTCCAGACTGATTTCCAGAATAGTTGTACCAGTCTGCAATCCCACCAACAATGGAGGAGTGTTCCTCTTTCTCCACATCCTCGCCAGCATCTGCTGTCACCTGAGTTTTTGATCTTAGCCAATCGCACTGGTGTGAGGTGAAATCTCAGTGTTGTTTTGATTTGCATTTCCCTTATGACTAAAGATGTTGAACATTTCTTTAGGTGTTTCTCAGCCATTCGGCATTCCTCAGCTGTGAATTCTTTGTTTAGCTCTGAACCCCATTTTTTAATAGGGTTATTTGTTTTCCTGCGGTCTAACTTCTTGAGTTCTTTGTATATTTTGGATATAAGGCCTCTATCTGTTGTAGGATTGGTAAAGATCTTTTCCCAATCTGTTGGTTGCCGTTTTGTCCTAACCACAGTGTCCTTTGCCTTACAGAAGCTTTGCAGTTTTATGAGATCCCATTTGTCGATTCTTGATCTTAGAGCATAAGCCATTGGTGTTTTGTTCAGGAAATTTTTTCCAGTGCCCATGTGTTCCAGATGTTTCCCTAGTTTTTCTTCTATTAGTTTGAGTGTGTCTGGTTTGATGTGGAGGTCCTTGATCCACTTGGACTTAAGCTTTGTACAGGGTGATAATCATGGACCGATCTGCATTCTTCTACATGTTGCCCTCCAGTTGAACCAGCACCATTTGCTGAAAATGCTATCTTTTTTCCATTGGATGGTTTTGGCTCCTTTGTCAAAAATCAAGTGACCATAGGTGTGTGGGTTCATTTCTGGGTCTTCAATCTATTCCATTGGACTATCTGTCTGTCCCTGTACCAATACCATGCAGTTTTTATCACTATTGCTCTGTAATACTGCTTGAGTTCAGGGATAGTGATTCCCCCTGAAGTCCTTTTATTGTTGAGGGTAGCTTTAGCTATCCTGGGTTTTTTGTTATTCCAGATGAATTTGCAAATTGTTCTGTCTAACTCTTTGAAGAATTGGATTGGTATTTTGATGGGGATTGCATTGAATCTGTAGATTGCTTTTGGTAAAATGGCCATTTTTACTATATTAATCCTGCCAATCCATGAGCATGGGAGATCTTTCCATCTTCTGAGGTCTTCTTCAATTTCTTTCCTCAGTGTCTTGAAGTTCTTATTGTACAGATCTTTTACTTGCTTGGTTAAAGTCACACCGAGGTACTTTATATTATTTGGGTCTATTATGAAGGGTGTCGTTTCCCTAATTTCTTTCTCGGCTTGTTTCTCTTTTGTATAGAGGAAGGCAACTGATTTATTTGAGTTAATTTTATACCCAGCCACTTTGCTGAAGTTGTTTATCAGCTTTAGTAGTTCTCTGGTGGAACTTTTGGGATCACTTAAATATAATATCATGTCATCTGCAAATAGTGATATTTTGACCTCTTCTTTTCCGATCTGTATCCCTTTGATCTCCTTTTGTTGTCTGATTGCTCTGGCTAGAACTTCAAGAACTATATTGAATAAGTAGGGAGAGAGTGGGCAGCCTTGTCCAGTCCCTGATTTTAGTGGGATTGCTTCAAGTTTCTCTCCATTTAGTTTAATGTTAGCAACTGGTTTGCTGTATATGGCTTTTACTATGTTTAGGTATGGGCCTTGAATTCCTATTCTTTCCAGGACTTTTATCTTGAAGGGGTGTTGAATTTTGTCAAATGCTTTCTCAGCATCTAATGAAATGATCATGTGGTTCTGTTCTTTCAGTTTGTTTATATAATGGATCACGTTGATGGTTTTCCGTATATTAAACCATCTCTGCATGCCTGGGATCAAGCCTACTTGATCATGGTGGATGATTGTTTTGATGTGCTCTTGAATTCGGTTTGCCAGAATTTTATTGAGTATTTTTGCGTCGATATTCATAAGGGAAATTGGTCTGAAGTTCTCTTTCTTTGTTGTGTCTTTGTGTGGTTTAGGTATAAGAGTAATTGTGGCTTCGTAGAAGGAATTCGGTAGGGCTCCATCTGTTTCAATTTTGTGGAATAGTTTGGATAATATTGGTATGAGGTCTTCTATGAAGGTTTGATAGAATTCTGCACTAAACCCGTCTGGACCTGGGCTCTTTTTGGTTGGGAGACCTTTAATGACTGCTTCTATTTCCTTAGGAGTTATGGGGTTGTTTAACTGGTTTATCTGTTCCTGATTTAACTTCGATACCTGGTATCTGTCTAGGAAATTGTCCATTTCCTGAAGATTTTCAAATTTTGTTGAATATAGGTTTTTATAGTAAGATCTGATGATTTTTTGAATTTCCTCTGAATCTGTAGTTATGTCTCCATTTTCATTTCTGATTTTGTTAATTTGGACGCACTCTCTGTGTCCTCTCGTTAGTCTGGCTAAGGGTTTATCTATCTTGTTGATTTTCTCAAAGAACCAACTTTTGGTTCTGTTGATTCTTTCTATGGTCCTTTTTGTTTCTACTTGGTTGATTTCAGCTCTGAGTTTGATTATTTCCTGCCTTCTACTCCTCCTGGGTGTATTTGCTTCTTTTTGTTCTAGAGCTTTTAGGTGTGCTGTCAAGCTGCTGACATATGCTCTTTCCTGTTTCTTTCTGCAGGCACTCAGCACTATGAGTTTTCCTCTTAGCACAGCTTTCATTGTGTCCCATAAGTTTGGGTATGTTGTATCTTCATTTTCATTAAATTCTAAAAAGTTTTTAATTTCTTTCTTTATTTCTTCCTTGACCAGGTTATCATTGAGTAGAGCATTGTTCAATTTCCACGTATATGTGGTCATTCTTCCCTTATTGTTATTGAAGACCAGTTTTAGGCCGTGGTGGTCCGATAGCACGCATGGGATTATTTCTATCTTTCTCTACCTGTTGAGGCCCGTTTTTTGACCAATTATATGGTCAATTTTGGAGAAAGTACCATGAGGAGCTGAGAAGTAGGTATATCCTTTTGCTTTAGGATAGAATGTTCTATAAATATCTGTTAAGTCCATTTGGCTCATGACTTCTCTTAGTCTGTCGATATCACTGTTTAATTTCTGTTTCCATGATCTGTCCATTGATGAGAGTGGGGTGTTGAAATCTCCCACTATTATTGTGTGAGGTGCAATATGTGTTTTGAGCTTTAGTAAGGTTTCTTTTACGTATGTAGGTGCCCTTGTATTTGGGGCATAGATATTTAGGATTGAGAGTTCATCTTGGTGGATTATTCCTTTGATGAATATGAAGTGTCCTTCCTTATCTTTTTTGATGACTTTTAGTTGGAAATTGATTTTATTTGATATTAGAATGGCTACTCCAGCTTGCTTCTTCTGACCATTTGCTTGGAAAGTTGTTTTCCAGCCTTTCACTCTGAGGTAGTGTCTGTCTTTGTCTCTGAGATGTGTTTCCTGTAGGCAGCAGAATGCAGGTCCTCGTTGCATATCCTGTTTGTTAATCTATGTCTTTTTATTGGGGAGTTGAGGCCATTGATATTGAGAGATATTAAGGAATAGTGATTATTGTTTCCCTTTATATTCATATTTGGATGTGAGGTTATGTTTGTGTGCTTTCATTCTCTTTGTTTTGTTGCCAAGACGATTAGTTTCTTGCTTCTTCTAGGTTATAGCTTGCCTCCTTATGTTGGGCTTTACCATTTATTATCCTTTGTAGTGCTGGATTTGTAGAAAGATATTGTGTAAATTTGGTTTTGTCATGGAATATCTTGGTTTCTCCATCAATGTTTATTGAGAGTTTTGCTGGATACAGTAACCTGGGCTGGCATTTGTGTTCTCTTAGGGTCTGTATGACATCTGTCCAGGATCTTCTGGCCTTCATAGTTTCTGGCGAGAAGTCTGGTGTGATTTTGATAGGTCTCCCTTTATATGTTACTTGACCTTTTTCCCTTACTACTTTTAATATTCTTTCTTTATTTTGTGCGTTTGGTGTTTTTACAATTATGTGACGGGAGGTGTTTCTTTTCTGGTCCAATCTATTTGGAGTTCTGTAGGCTTCTTGTATGTCTATGGGTATCTCTTTTTTTAGGTTAGGGAAGTTTTCTTCTATGATTTTGTTGAAGATATTTACTGGTCCTTTGAGCTGGGAGTCTTCACTCTCTTCTATACCTATTATCCTTAGGTTTGATCTTCTCATTGAGTCCTGGATTTCCTGTATGTTTTGGACCAGTAGCTTTTTCCGCTTTACATTATCTTTGACAGTTGAGTCAATGATTTCTATGGAATCTTCTGCTCCTGAGATTCTCTCTTCCATCTCTTGTATTCTGTTGGTGAAGCTTGTATCTACAGCTCCTTGTCTCTTCTTTTGGTTTTCTATATCCAGGGTTGTTTCCATGTGTTCTTTCTTGATTGCTTCTATTTCCATTTTTAATTCCTTCAACTGTTTGATTGTGTTTTCCTGGAATTCTTTCAGGGATTTTTGCGATTCCTCTCTGTAGGCTTCTACTTGTTTATTAATGTTTTCCTGTGTTTCCCTAAGTGTGTTCATGTCTTTCTTGAAGTCCTCCAGCACCATGATCAAATATGATTTTGAAACTAGATCTTGCTTTTCTGGTGTGTTTGAATATTCCATGTTTGTTTTGGTGGGAGAATTGGGCTCCGATGATGGCATGTAGTCTTGGTTTCTGTTGCTTGGGTTCCTGCGCTTGCCCTCGCCTTCAGATTATCTCTAGTGTTACTTTGTTGTGCTATTTCTGACAGTGGCTAGACTGTCCTATAAGCCTGTGTGTCAGGAGTGCTGTAGACCTGTTTTCCTCTCTTTCAGTCAGTTATGGGGACAGAGTGTTCTGCTTTCTGGCGTGTAGTTTTTCCTCTCTACAGGTCTTCAGCTGTTCCTGTGGGCCTGTGTCTTGAGTTCACCAGGCAGCTTTCTTGCAGCAGAAAATTTGGTCTTACCTGTGGTCCCAAGGCTCAGGTTCACTCGTGGGGTGCTGGCCAGGGGCTCTCTGCAGCGGCAGCAACCAGGAAGACCTGTGCCGCCCCTTCCGGGAGCTTCAGTGCACCAGGGTTCCAGATGGTCTTTGGCTTTTTCCTCTGGCGTCCGAGATGTGTGTGCAGGGAGCAGTCTCTTCTGGTTTCCCAGTCTTGTCTGCCTCTCTGAAGGTTTAGCTCTCCCTCCCACGGGATTTGGGTGCAGAGAACCTACCCATGATACTTTTATTATTTGTGGCTATTTTAAATGGAGTTGTTCCCTAAATTCTTTCTCAACCTCTTTTTTATTTGAAGGCTATTGACTTATGTTAGTTAATTTTGTATCCACCCAATTTCTGAAGATGTTTATCAGTTTTAGAAGTTCTCTGGGAGAATTTAAGATTGGTTCTGTATACTATAGTATCATCTGCAAATAGTGATACCTTTACTTCTTTGCCAATTTGTATCTCCTCGATCTTCTTTTTGTTGAATAGATATGTGGAAAGAGCGTATTTTTGTTCTATCAATGATTTTAGTTGGATTGTTTCAAGTATCTCTCCAACTAATATGATACTGGCTGTTCATTTGCAATAAAATGTTTTTTTATTAAGTTTAGCTACTGACATTGAATTCCTGATCTCTCCAAAGCTTTTAACAAGAAGTGTTGTATTTTGTATGCTTTTTCTTTATCTAAGCAGATGACCATGTGATACTTGTTTTTGAGTTTGTTTATGTTGGCTTATGTTTATGGATTTTGTATATTGAACTAACTTTGCATCTTTGGGATGAATGCTGCTTGATTGTGTTGATTGATGGATTTGATATATTCTTGGTTCAATTTGAAAGGATGTTCCGTATTTTTGGATTGATAATCTTAAACGGAGTTGGTCTGAAGTTCTCTTTGTTGTGTTTCTCTATGGTTAGGTTTTAGAGTAATTACAGCTACAGAGAATGAATTAGGTAGTGTTCCTTCTGTTGCTATGTTATGGAGTAATTTCAGCAATATTGGTTTTGGGCATTCTTTGAAGGTCTGGTAAAATGCTGTAATAAAGTCATCTGTGCCTCTGTGCCTGAGCTTTCTGAGTTTTTTTTTTTTTTTACTTCTTCTAATTCCTTAAGTAATGTGGCCTGTTCACAGTTTTCCTACTAGAAAACCATCCACTTCATCTAGATATTCCAGTTTTCTTGATTATAGGTTTTTGTAGTAGGATCTGATGATTTTTTTTTAATTTCCTCTGTTCTGCTGTTATGTCTCCATTTTCATTTCTGATTTTCTCAATTTGGATTCTGTCTCTATGCCCTCTAGTAAATTTGGCTGGAGGTTTATTTATCTAGCTTCTTGATTTTTTAAAGAACAAACTTTAGGTGTGGTTGATTCTGTGTACCTATTTATTTGTTTCAATTTAGTTAATTTTGGCTCTGTGTTTGAAACCATTTGGGTGTGTTTGCTTTGTTTTGTTCTAAAGCTCTCAGATGTGCTGTTAAGTTCCACCTGTAAGACCCCTCCAATTACATTTCCAGATAATTTAGTGTCATGAAATTTTTTCTCTTAGCCCTGCTTTCACTGTGCACCACTGGGTATGTTTTGCCATTATTGTTTTTGAATTCCTGGAAGCCTTTAATTTTGTTCTTTATTTTTCCTTGAAAAAGTTATTATAGAGTAGATCATTGTGTAGTTTCCACAGATGTGTAGGCCTTCTATTGGATTTATTCTTATTGAAGACCAGCCTTAACCCATAATGCTGATAGAATGCATGGGATTATTTCTATCTTCTTGTATCTATTGAGGCTTGTTATGTGGTCAATTATATGGTCAATTTTGGAGACAGTACCATGAGTTTCTGAGAAGAAGGTATATTCTTTTGTTTTGTAGATATCTGTTAAATCCATTTGGTTCATAACCTCTATTAGTGTCTCCCTGTCTCTGTTTAGTTTCTGTTTCAATGACCTGTTCAATAGTGAGAATGGGGTGTTGTTAAGTTTACAATTTGTGTTTGGAGTTCTATATATTTTTGGAGTTTTAGTAAAGTTTCTTTATGAATGTGGCTGTTCTTGCATTTGGAGCATAAATGTTCAAAATTGAGACATTCCCTTGGTATGTTTTCCTTTGATGAATATGAAGTGTCCTTGATCATCTTCCTTGATAACTTTTGGAAGAAAGTCTACTATATTTGATATTAGGATGTTAACTCAAGCTTCTTTCTTGGGACCATGTCCTTGGAAGATCTTTTTCCAGGCTTTTATTCTGAGATACTTACTCTCTTTGTTTTGAGGTATTATTTGTATGCATCAAAATGCTGGAATCTGTTTGTATAACTGGTCTTTTAGCTTATATCTTCTTATAAGTGAGTTCAATTCATTAATATTGAGAAATATTAAAAATAATTGTTAGTTCCTGTTGTGTTTCTTTTGTAGATGGCATTATATGCATATTACAGAAATTTATTTTTATTTTTATTTTGTTTTGCTTCTTCACTTAAATCCTGCTCACTGACTGTCTCCCAGTTAGTCCCTCCCAAAATCCTTCTGCTTCTTCTACCTGGTGTTTATCTCAGTGATAGGGTATCTCTTACCATGACTCTTGAAGTCTCTTCAATTCTATAGACCTGTTCTCCCACTGATTCCTGAAAATGTACCCCAGCTAGAAGAATGTATCCCAGGCATTATCTTTTGTTACACTCACTTTCAACCATAGCATCAAGCAATTAGATGGCCAATTCTGACTTCCAAGGACAGATCCCTTCATTATTGCACATAGCATAAAACTCAAAAATCAGTAATACACATAGAAGAAATTAAATGAAATATTAATTGAATTTTACAAAGACAGAAAAAAGAAAACTGATTTTCTTTTCTTTTTTCTTATTTCTTTCCAAGTAAAAGAGTTGTTTTATAATTACATAACCTAATTATGCTTTTTTCCTTCCTCTTACTTCCCTAACTCCATTACACATCCTGTTAAACACTATAATTTTATCTCCCATTAGAAAACTCCCTTTAAACGGGATATCTTTATAATATTATATATAAAAATGTAAAATATACAAGATAAAACAAAAATTAACTCACATGTATTGGACAAAATATGGAAAGGAGCCCAAAATAAGCCATTAAATTCAGATATTCATGTGTTCAAACACTTACAAATGTTATAAAAAAATCTAACTTGTAAGAAATAATACATATGCAAAGAACTTTAGGTTAAAATAGGGAGGAAGTAATTTATTTTTCCTCAAAAATGTGGGGGGATAGATGTTGAGTACAATATCTTAGAAGATGGAGCAATCAGTAGAGTATAAAGTGAATAAATAAAATAAAATAAAGTTTAAGAACCAAGAAATTGTTACTCTATGAGGGATGAGCCAAGCATCTGCTTCTATTTTCAAAACTTGGTCTCCAATTGTAAGAAACTCATCAATTTTTTCTCTTGTTGCCTTGATCTCTGGGTGCATGTGTATGCATGGTTTGTGTGTGTGTGTGTGTGTGTGTGTGTGTGTGTGTGTGTTTTGTATGTGTGTGTGATATTTCTATTTATTTACAAGGCCATGTTTTCATGGTGTCCTCGATCACCTCTAGCTCTGACAATTTTTCTGTTTCTGCTCTATGGTGTTTCCTGAAACCTGAAGAGAGAGGTGTTTGAATGTGACATCCACTTTAGACCTCAAATCTGACTCCGAGCATAAAGTATGTTTGTTGTTCTCAGGATTTCTTCCATCTGCTAATGAAAGAAGATTCTCTGTTGATGGCTGAAGAAGAAACAATAATACCACAAATCATTTTATTGCTGTAAATATTCATAGTAGTAGTAGCATTTATTTTGTAGGTATAGGCACCATCATTTTTGGTCATGATTTTGTTAAGGAGCACAGTGGCTTCCTCTACCAGACATTAGACAATTTTATAAGTTATATGATGGCGCTACCTGAAATTCTAACATAGGTTTCCCTGTAACATGATGTACAGCCCACACTGACATCATAACTTCACAGTTCTCACTAAATCTTTCCTGAGTTCCAGTTTTAAGCAGTTCAATTCAACATACATCCATTTTCTTCAGTTATTTTATAGAATTATCTATGTATCAATAAAAGAGTAAATGAAAGAATAGAAATTGGAAATCCCAATGTGTCCAACATGTATTTGAACGTATGCTCTCATAATTTAAACAATTTGGGAGTTTGGAATTTTTTATATTTTCATTAGATATTTTATGAATTTACATTTCTTCCTACCCATATTAACATTTCAAATGTTATCGGCACTCCTCACTCTCCCATCTCCCCTCCCTGTGCTTCTATGAAGATTCTCCCATCACCACTCCCATATCAGCACCCTGGCTTTCCCCAATACTGGAGAAATTAGCATTCATAGGACCAAGGGTTTTGCCTCAGATTGATTCCACACAGTGCCATCCTCTGCTACATATGTGTCTGAAGACATGGTTCCCTCAATATGAACTCTGTGTTTGGTTGTTTAGTCCCTGTGAGCTCTGGGGGTTGTGGATGGTTGATATTGTTCTTCCTATGGGGTAGCAAACCCCTTCAGCTCCTTTAATCCTTTCTCTAACTCATCTTTTAGGGTTCATGTTCTTAATCCAAAGTTTGGCTGTGGCCATCCACCTCTGTATTTGTCAGGCTTTGGCAGGGCCTCTCAGGCGACAGTGATATCAGGCTCCTGTCAATCTGCACATTTTGGCATCGGCAATAGTGACTGGGTTTGGTGGCTCCATATGGGATGGATCCCCAGGTGGGCCAATCTTTGAATAACCTTTTCTTCAGTGTCTGCTTCAGTCTTTCTTGCTGTATTTCCTTCTGTGAGTATATGGTTCCCCCTTTTAAGAAGGACTGAAGTATCCACATTATTGTCTTCTTTCTGAGCTTCATATGATATGCTAATTGATTCTTGGATATTTTGAACTTTTGGGCTAGTAGCCACATATCAGGGAGTGTATACCATGCATGTTTTTTTGTGAATGGTTACGTCACTCAGTATGATATTTAACAGTCCCATCCATTTTCCTATAAATTTCAGGAAGTCATTGATTTTAATATCAGTAATTCTCCATTGTGTAAATGTACCAAATTTTCTGTATCTATTCTCTGATGAAGGACATATACATTATTTTCTACTTCTGGTTATTATGAGAAGGTTGCTCTATAAACACAGTGGAGTATGTGTCCTCATTATACATTGGAACATCTTTTGGGTATATTCCCAAAGGTGGTATATCTGGGTCTTCAGATTGTACTATGTCTAATTTTCTAAGGAACAGAAACAGATTTCCAGAGTGGTTGTACCAACTTGCATTCCCACCAAAAACTGAGGAGTGTTCTTCTTTTCCTACATCCTTATCAGTATCTTCTGTCACCTGAGTTTTTGATTTTAGCCATTCTTAATGGTGTGAGGGTTGTTTTTTATTTGCATTTCCCTAATAACTAGGAATGCAGACCATTTCTTTAAGTGCTTCTCAGCCTTTTGATATTCTTCATTTGACAGATTTTGTTAAGCTCTGCACCCCATTTTTAATAGTTTTATTTGGATATCTGGTGTCTAACTTCTTTAGTTCATTGTATATATTAAGTATTAGCCCACTATCAGATGCAAGATCTTTTTCCAAAAAGATATTGGTTGCCATTTTGTCCTATTGACAGCGTCCTTGGCCTTACAGAAGCTTTCCAATTTTATAATGCCACATTTTTCGATTCCTGATCTTAGATCATAAGCCTGTGTGTTCTGTTCATGAAAATTTTCCCCCAAGTATATGCTGTGAGTTTATTCTGAATCACAAAATTTTGAACTTTGCCATTCTTAACATATCACTATACTCAGTGCTAAATGTAACAGAAACTGAATGTCATTCTTTGTACAAAGAAAACATTCTTAGAATTAATATTAGTACACATTACACTTCATAATCAAAGCAAACCTGAATAAAAATAATAATGTAGATGATATTACCATACCTGTTTCCAGAGAGGTACCTGAAAAAAAAACCAAACCCACGATAATATTGGCATATGCAAGCTTTTACATATATGGAATAAATGTCTTCAACTGAAAAACTAAATTATGCTCTAGATCTTAAGTAGCAGTTATTTATAGGACTGCTGTGATGTATCTGTGTATCAGAAGAAGAGACACACTGGACCATGATAACTCTCATAAGATAGTTCTTATGAGTCTACTTCATTGTAGCTCTAGGGGTATGGAGTGATGGCATGCAGAATACCTGAAATCATAACTAAATATTCAAGTGAATGCATCTCTCCCAAATTGCTGTGACTCAATCATAAACCAGAAATTGCATAATGATATATGCAACATCAGAATTCCCAGACAAAACTCCCATATGTTCCTTACCTGTATAGATCCTAATATAGTAATATAGTATCCTAAAGTATAGGACCTTATATACTGTAATGACATGTGTGATGAGAATGGTCATGTATAATGAATTGAAGTATAGATTGCCGTTTTCATTCAGCTTCCAACCCTGTAAGATTAAGTAAAAATAAAATGATAAATAATAAAATTAAAAGAAAAAAATAGGGTTGGGGATTTAGCTCAGTGGTAGAGTGCTTGCCTAGCAAGGACAAGGCCCTGGGTTCGGTTCTCACCCCCAAAAGAAGAAAAAAAGGATTAAAAAAAATAAATAGATATTTTGAAATGTATAAAGAAGTGGAAAATAAAATACTATCTAGACAGTTTGAAAGTAGAATAAATGCTAACATTAAAATCAAAACATTCCTTGATTTGGTTGTTGGTTAGGAGGTTGAAAGAACATGAAAAACATTCATCATTCTCTACTCATTTGCATCACTATATTCATTTTAAACAATAAAATAAACAAAGAAATTACTAGTTATATTATGGCATGCCTATAATCAATTAAAATACATTTTTAAGAAGCTGTAAGACACAAATTTTACTACGTATCTTTTCACTTTTCAATTTGCTTCCTTCTCGAAACTCACTCTTATTGAAATTCAGCATAAAATACAGGATGCTCAGGAAAAAGATTAAATATTTACTGTGAGGTTCTTCATATGCATACAGAACCCAAACCCTTGGAGAGGGTATTGAGTATGGACATCATTATATCAAATGGACACTGATGTATATACAGTTGTTTCAACTAGCCTTGCCACTGGAGAGTTCACTGTAGTGATAAGATGTTTTTCTTTTCTTTTTTAATGTATATAACAGGATTCTGATATTTCTTTATACATTTATATTTAGCTTTATATGAATAAAATATATACATAGTTTTGTAATTTATCTTTTTTCCATCTTCATTAAATTGCTTATTTTTCAACTTCCATGTATATGTGGGCAGTCTTTCCTTATTGTTATTGAAGACCAGTTTTAGCCCCTGGTGGTCTGATAGGATGCATGGGACTATTTCTATCTTTCTATATCTGTTGAGCCCTGTGTTGTGACCGATTATATAGTCAATTTTGGAGAAAGTACCATGAGCTGGTGAGAAGAAGGTATAGCCTTTTGATTTAGGATAGAATGTTCTATAAATATCTGTTAAGTCCATTTGGTTCATAACTTCTGTGAGTCTGTCTATGTCTATGTTTAATTTCTGTTTCCATGATCTGTCTATTGTTGAGAGTGTGGTGTTGAAATCTCTTACTATTATTATATGATGTGCAATGTGTGCTTTGGCGTTTAGTAGGGATTCTTTTATGTATGGAGGTGCCCTTGTATTTGGAGCATAGATATGTAGGACTGAGAATTCATCTTGGTGGATTTTTCCTTTTAAGAATATGAAGTGTCCTTCCTTATCTTTTTTGATGACTTTTGGTTGAAAATCGATTTTATTTGCTATTAGAATGGCTACTCCAGCTTGCTTCTTCAGACCATTTGCTTGGAAAGTTGTTTTTCAGTCTTTTCTGTGGGGTAGTGTCTGTCTTTGTCTCTGAGGTGTGTTTCCTGTAGGCAGCAAAATGCTGAGTCCTCATTGTGTATCTAGTTTGTTAATCCACATCGTTTTATTGGGGAATTGAGTCCACTGATGTTGAGAGATATTAAGGAACAGTGATAGTTGCTTGCTGTTATCTTCGTATTTGGAGGTGAGATTATGTTGGTGTGCTTGTCTTCTCTTTGTTTTCTTACAAAAACGATTAGTTTCTTGCTTTTTCTAGGGCGTAGCTTGTCTTCTGCTGGGTTTTACCATATATTATCTTTTGTAGGGCTAGATTTGTAGAGAGATATTGTGTAAATTTGGTTTTGTCATGGAATATCTTGGTTTCTCCATCTATGTTAATTGAGAGTTTTACTGGATACAGTAACCTGGCTGGCATTTGTATTATCTTATGGTCTGTATGACATCTGTCCAGGATCTTCTGTCTTTCATAGTCTCTGGTGAGAAGTCTTGTGTAATTCTGATAGGTCTGCCTTTATATGTTACTTGACCTTTTTCCCTTACTGCCTTTAATATTCTTTCTTCGTTTTGTGCATTTGGTGTTTTGACTATTATGTGAAGGGAGGAGTTTCTGGTCCAATCTATTTGGAGCTCTGTAGGATTCTTCTATGCTCGTGGGCATCTCTTTCTTTAGGTTTGGGAAGTTTTCTTCTACAATTTTGTTGAAGATATTTACTGGTCCTTTGAGTTGGGAGTCTTCACTCTCTTCTCTACCTATCTATTATCCTGAGGTTTGATCTTCTCATTATTTCATGGATTTCCTGTAGCTTTTTCCATTTTACTTTGTCTTTCACAGTTGTGTCGATGATTTCTTTGGAATCTTCTCCTCCTAAGATTCTCTCTTCTATCTGTTGTATTCTTTTGGTAATGCTTGTATCTACAGCTCCTTGTCTCTTCCTTTGGTTTTCTATATCCAGGGTTGTCTCCCTTTGTGCATTCTTTATTGGTTCTATTTCCATTTTTAATTCCTTCACCTGTTTTATTGTGTCTTCCTGTAATTCTTCCAGGGATTTTTGTGTTTCCTCTCTAAGGGTTTCTACTTGTTTACTTGTGTTTTCCTACATTTCTCTAAGGGAGTTCTTTATGTCTCTCTTAAAATCCTCCATCATCATGATCAAATGTGATTTAAAATCTAGATGTTGCTTTTCTGGTGTGTTTTGATATTCAGTGTTTGCTTTGGTGGGAGAATTGGGCTCTGATCATGCCATGTACACTTTTTTTCTGTTGCTTGGGTTCCTGTGCTTGCCGCTTGCCTCAGATTGTCTCTGGTGTTGCCTTGTTCTGCTATTTTTGACAGTAGCTTGTCCATCCTATAGGCCTCTGTGTCAGGAGTGCTATAGACCTGTTTTCCTGTTTTCTTTCAGCCAGTTATGGGAACAGAGTGTTCTGCTTTTAGGCGGGTAGTCGTTCTTTTCCACTGGCTTTCAGCTGATCCTGTGGGCGTGTGTCCTGAGTCCAGCAGGCAGATCACTTGGAGCAAAAAAGTTGGTCTTTCCTCTGGTCTCGGGCCTGAAATCGCTCCTTGGGTCTAGGTTTCAGCTCTCCATGAGGGCAGCAACCAGACCCTGATAGTGCTAGGTGTTTTCCTCTAGAGTCAGAAATGGGGGCAGTGGGTAGTCTCCTCTGGTTTCTCAGGCCTGTCTGCCCCTCTGAAGGTCTAGCCCATGGGATTTGCGTGCAGGGAGATGTTAGACCAGTCCATTCAATTTCAGACACAGTCTGGACCCAAGGACTCCTGCAGCTTGACTGCACCTATCTTCCTGTTCCCAGAGTGATGTTTTTCTTTTCAGTTTGCAATAATATCTGGAGGAATGCCTGGTTCTCTCCACATTTTGGGTCTCCCTCCAAAGTCCAAAGTAGTGATGAAAATTTGGAGTTTGGAAAATATATTTCAAGATATATATATATATATATATATATATATATATATATATATGTGTGTGTGTGTGTGTGTGTGTGTGTGTGTTTATTTCTGTGACATCATTTATGTACCTACAAATTGAACCCCTAGAAAGAAGGCTTCATTGGATAACTTTTTACCATGTCAGAGTCAACAAGTTGTGAGTTTGTAAAAACTTTTAGAAATTACGTAAGTAGAGCATATCAAACTATCCAGTGTTAGTTATAAGTGTGAGCAAAAGTATGGCAATCAAGCTCACATGTACTCTCAGTGTGTTCTATTCTCAAGTATATATGTGGTAGCATTAGCATGAAGTGTATAACATCCATGCTATACTTTTCATTATGCTTTCTTCTTCAGATCCTGTGAGTTCATTTATGATTTCATAATTTGATTTTCAGGCACTTTTTTCTCTTGAAGTCATCCTTCTACTCTGACACTTACCCTTTTTCTCTTCCACATGGTGTAGGGAACATTCAGCTCGGAGTTGGGGAATGAAATTGAGACCTCAAATTTAGAGTTTTGTTTTCCAAGCTCTATCTCTCTTTGTAATGTCTTCATTTTGAATGTCTTCTTATATAATCAAGGGGAAACTTACCTGATCATTGCCGAATAAGTCACTGACCAATGAATTTAGCAGAATGTTATCAGTCTTAATTCATATCATCAGTAAATTTGCTAAAGTTCAGAAATATTTTATTTATTCCTAGGTCTCTGATGTGTCAAGTTTCTGGCTACTGGCCATTCAAGCAGTATCAATCAAAGGTTCCATCGATGAGATGGAATTAAAAAAATCAAATATTAATTTATTTCTCTAACAAACATTTTACCAAAATTGTTGTAAGTTATTTTGTATGCAAGAAAACTTTGAATTAGTAAACGAAGAAGTGGATCAGTGAAATAAAATTGAAGACCAAGACATAAAAATACATACCTATGGACTCTTCATTTTTGAAAAATAATTCAAAATTGTATAGTGGGTAAAAGAAATCCCCTTCAACATATAGTGCCAATCTACCTGGTGATATCCATGCAGAAGAATGAAAATAAATCCATGCATCTTGTACAAAGGTCAAGAACAAATAGATCAAAGACCTCTGGATGGAAACTTATAGAAGAATCTAGTAGAATAGAGAATTTAATAGAAGAGAAAATGGGAAAGAACCTTGAATACATTGGCATAGGGGAAATTTTCCTGAACAGAACACCAATGACTCAGGCTTTAAGATCAAAATTGACAACCAGGATAACATAGAAATGAAAATTTTTGTAAAGAATAGAAATTTAACAATTTCACAGAATGACAAGCCCCATAGATTGGAAAATGTTCTTCTCCATCCCTAAACCTATACGGGCTCAATATCCAAATTATACAAAAACTCAATAAGTTAGACTCCAAAAACTCAAATAACCCAATTTAACGGCAGAGAATTTTCACCAGAGTAATTTCTAATCCCCTAGAAAAACTTGAGTACAGTGAATGCCAAGAAGTGCATGCTGACAGGAGCCTGATAATTGCCAGACCCTATCAATTGCAGAGACTGATTGTCTCAGCAAAAAATGGACTGAGCATCGGGTACCCAATGGAGCACTTAGTGAAAGGACTGAAAGAGCTGAAGTGTTTTGCAAACCCATAGAAAGAACAAAAATATCAAGTAACCAGAACCTTGAGAGCTCTCAAAATCAAAACCACAAATGAAACAGTACACAATGAGCACCCATGCTTCCACTTGCGTATGGAGCAGATCATGGAATTGTCAGATATCAATGAAAGGGGAGACAAACCCTTAGCCCTATGAAGGTTTGATGCCCCAGTGTAGGAGAATGCCAGAGTGTGAAGGTGGGTGTTGATAGATGTATGGGGAGCTCCATCATAGAATCAGGGGGGGAAGGATGAGATAGGGGATGTCCAGAGGAGAAACAGGGAGAGGGAATAACATTTGAAATGTAAGTAAATAAAATATCCAATAAAAAATAAGTGTCCAACGTCAATATTAATCAGGGAAAGACAAATCAAAATGATGACACCAGATTATACCTTTCATTAATAGAATTAGCTAATATCAAAAGCACATGTGAAATTACATGCTGGGGAGAATGTGAAGAATGGGAAACACTGCTCTCTTGCTGGTGGGATTGCAAAATGGTGTAAGCACTCTGGAAATCAATCCACTGCTTCCTCAGAAATTTCAAATAGTTCTACCTTAACACCCAGGTATACTACTCATTGTCATATACCCAAAAGATGCTGCACTATAGCACAAATACACATTCTTTATGTTCATAGCAGCCTTGTTTGTAAAATTCAAAAACTGGAAACAACCCAATTGGCCTTCAATTGATAAATGGACAAAAATGCTGTTCATTTACAATAGACACTATTCAGCTTTTTAAAAATGTTGAAATCATTAATATTTCAGACTAATAGATGGAACTAGAAAATATCACCATGAGTGATTTAACACAGGCCAAAATGTACATCCAGGCTGTGTACTCACTGAGAAGTGAGTAGTAGCTAAAGGTACAGAACATGCATGACACAACACTAGACCTTTTGAAGTTTAAAAAGGAGGCGGCCAAAATATGGATATTTCAATAATTCTTACAAGGAGAAATAAAATAATCATGGGCGGGAAAGGGAAGCAAGGACCTGGGTGGGAAAGATGGAGAGGGCAGGATCAAGTTGAGAAAGAGAAGAAGTCTAGAAAATCAGAGACATGAGCGGAAATTGACAGTACTGTGAGGTGAAATGTAGGAGGAACCTTGGGTTGCTAGAGGCTACCAGGACCCAATGAGAATGACCATAGCTGAAATGTAGAACAGTGTGCAGAAGGAATCTGTATATACTACTTCTAGTGAGAGACATAGCCCCCAGGGCATGCATGGGACTCCACAGTCATGTTCTAAATATTTGACATAGAAATGATTCAGTCTTAAGGAAGTGCAGGGAATGGTTCAAAAATTGAAGGTAAAGTCACTTAGTGACCAGCCCAACTTGGGATCAACCCCATGGGCACCAAAGCCTGAGACTATTACTGATGCCAAGTAGTGCTTGCAGAAAGGAACCTAGTCAGGCTCTCCTTTGAGAGGCTCTATAGGAGCTCACTAGGACAGGTGCAGATTCTTAGGGCTGAGGATTGGACGGAGGACAGGGATACCTTTGGAAGAGTTATGGGAGGGACTGAAGGAGCTGAACAGGATTGCTACCCTAGAGGAAAACCTACAGTATCAACTCACAAGTATCCATGAGAGTTCCCAGAGACTAAGACACCAACAAAAGAGTATAATTGGGCTGGACTATGGACCCTGGCACATTTGAATCTGAGGACTGACTTATCTGGGCTGAGTAGGAAAGAATTTGCCTAATCCTGAAGAAAGTTGATGTCCTAGCAAAGGTCTTTGCTTGTGGGTGTGAGGTGTGTGGGTTGTTTGAAGAACTTCCTCTCCAAAGACAAGTAAGGGTGATGGGTTGAAGTCTCCAGAGGGGGAGCAATATTTAGAATGTAAGTATGTAAAATAATTTTTAAAATCATCTATTCAATTCTGGAGTGCTCTTTTAAGATCATTTTCTGGTGTGTTATTTAAGTCTGAATATATGGGTATGACTGTGACAGGGATTTTATGCTATACAAGAAACATTTTGTCATATATTTTTATATTTTAATGCTTGTGTCTAGACAGAGAGTATTAGGAAGAGTATGATTTTAGTGGTTACATCTATTTGTTTCTATGTTGAATTGGTGCTATGTTTCTTCATCCTGATAGATAGAGTGCTAATATCCAAAAATATATAAAGAACTCAAGAAGCTAACCACGGAAAAAAAATCAACATCCCAATCAGAAAATAGGGTATAGAACTAAAATGAAATTTCAAAACAGAGGAGTCTTTTTTCTTCTATCTTTATTAACTTGAGTATTTCTTACTTACATTTAGATTGTTATTCCCGGGCCAACATAACCCTAACCCCTTCCTGTCCCCTTCTATATGGGCTTCCCCTCCCCATCCTTGTCCTGCGCTACATCTCGCCAGCAGGAACAACGCGGCACACACAGGATCCTTCTGCAGAAAAGGTTTAATGCGTCTTGAGAGGGAGAGCATAAGCTTACAATGCGGAGACACCGAGTGAGGAATAACCGTCCCTTATATAGGAAACTATCCTCACCTAGGACGTGTCACTCTCTGACTGGATCTTATTAAAACCGGATCCGGGCCTTTCCATTCATTTGTCTATACATCCTTCCATTTCACTAATTCTTTTGTCCTCTTGGGCTCTGAGCAATGTCGATCAGCCGCTGTTTGTCCAGCTTCATCAAGATTTAAAAAATTTAAGGTAAAAAGGGCCAGAGCAGTGGCCACTTGGGGTGTTGGGGGGAGTTCTATCATAATTCCCCCTCTTTGTTTTATTAAATATGATTTGAGCGTCCGATGAGCACGCTCTATGATTCCCTGTCCTTGAGGGTTGTAGGGCAGGCCCGTCAGGTGGGTAACCTGCATCTGAGCACAAAACTGACGGAATTTTTGAGATGTGTAGGCAGGGCCATTGTCAGTTTTTACACATTTTGGCTTTCCCCAAGCATTCCATGCTTCAAGGCAGTGCTGAATGACATGTGTTGTTTTTTCTCCTGTAAGTGGGGTGGCATGTAGAATGCCAGAACATGTGTCTATAGATACATGCACATACTGTAATTTTCCAAAAGTAGAATTATGAGTAACATCCATTTGCCAGATTTGCAATGGCTGTATTCCTCTTGGGTTGACCCCGATGTGAGGAACTGGGAGGAACTGGAAGCACTGTTGGCATTGGGTGACTATATTACGTGCCTCTTTTCTAGTTATAGAGAAGCGGCGGCGTAAAGTTTCTGAGTTGACATGGAAATTGCCATGAAAGGCTTTAGCGGCCTCTAAAGGAGAGGCCAGGGCCACAGCTATCATTTTTGTGGCTTTGTCAGCCAAATCATTCTCTGAACTCATTGGGCCAGGGAGTCCAGAATGGGCCCGTATATGAGTAATGTATACAGGGAATCTTCTATTTAATAGGATAATTTGGATTTTTCGGAAAATATATGCCACCTTACTAGTGGTTTTAATTATACTGGCGGTTTCAAGAATAATAACAGCATTAACCACATAGGAGGAATCTGAAACAATATTTAGAGGAACCTGGAATTTTTCAATGACCTCCATGACCACTAGGCATTCTACCACTTGGGGTGAGGTTTCAAAATATTGTCGTGAGAATACTTGGGAGTTTACCACATATGCTCCCACCCCTGTTTTTGACCCATCCGTATACGCTGTTATCCCCTCCTTTAATGGTCTGTGGGATGTGACGCGAGGGAAAACAACAGGTTGTGTTCTTGCAAAACACAATAGGGGGTGTTTAGGATAATGATTATCTATCTTCCCTGTAAAGGATGTGAGCAGCACTGCCCAATCATCAGAGTTAGCGGCTAGAGTTTGGACCTGGTAGGATGTATATGCGATAATCAAGGATTGGGGTGGATTCCCAAAATGACAGATGGCAGCTTTTAGGCCCTTCATAGCCAGATGTGCTACTGCGGCTGGATACCAATCAATAATCTTCACAGGGGAAGCATGTGGATGGATCCATAACAGTGGACCTTGTTGCCATAAAACTGCAGTGGGTAAATCCTTGGTATCTAGTACACAGAGTGAAAAAGGTAGAGATCAATCAATGCGTTGCAATTGGGGCTGTTTTATGGCATCTTCTACTTTTAGTAAGGCCTTGGTTGCAGCGGGAGTTAGCAAACGAGGGGAGGTGATGTGGCCGTCCCCTTCCAATATTTCGAAGAAAGGTTTTAATTCCGCGGAAGGGATTTTCAAAAATGGTCTCAACCAGTTGATATCTCCCAAGAGCTTCTGAAAGTCATTAAGAGTATGGAGGTGGTCTCTACGGATTTCCAGTTTCTGGGGTATAATCTTATCAGGGAAAATAATGGATCCTAGAAAATGACCTGTGTCAGCAATTTGGACCTTTTCTGTAGCAATATGTAAGTCCCATTGCTTAAGGGTTTTTTGTAATAAGGAATAGGCTTGTTTGAGTAATTCTAAGTCTTTATGACACATCAATATATCATCCATGTAATGGATTAACAGTAAATTTGGATAGGTCTCCCTGACTGGTTTGAGGGCTTCCTGAACATATAACTGAAACATCGTAGGGCTGTTGGCCATGCCCTGAGGTAGGACCTTCCACTGGTATCTTTTATCAGGTTCAGTATGATTAATTGATGGGACAGTAAAAGCAAACCTGGGCCTATCAGGGGGGTAAAGCAGAATAGAGAAAAAACAATCCTTGATATCTATTATTACCAAATTCCAATCTTTTTGTAGGGCCGAGAGTATAGGAAGTCCCCGCTGAATGGGTCCAAGGGATTCCATCTGATCGTTAATGGCCCTCAAGTCATGGAGTAGTCGCCATTTTCCTGATTTTTTTTCCTTATTACAAAAATTGGGGTGTTCCAAGGAGAGGTGGAGGGCTCCAAATGTCCCAATCTTAATTGTTCATCCACCAGTCCTGTAGCTGCCTGTAATTTCTCAGAGGTTAATGGCCATTGGGGAACCCACACCGCGTCCTCCATCCTCCATGATATGGGTCGTGCTGCCCCAATGGCGCCTAGGAAAAACCCAGGCCTTGTTTATGGGGGATGGCGATTGGTTCAATCGGCGTGAGATGACCCTGTTCTAATCGCCCTAGGCCTTTCCCTTCCTTATAGCCCATCCTTGACATCAAGTGGGACACTTGTGGGGGGTATTCATTAGAAAAGGTCAGTCCCATGGTCTGCATAACATCCCTCCCCCAAAGATTAACAGGCAGGGAAAGTACATAAGGAATAAATTGTGCCTGTCGGCCATCGGCAGTTGTCCAAGTTAGAGTGGCAGAGCTGATCATAAGGCATGACTGGTAGCCTAATCCTTGTAGCAAGTGAGAAGATTTTGTGGTAGGCCATGATTGAGGCCACCATTTTGAGGAAATTATACTTTTATCAGCCCCAGTATCCAGTATGCCTTCGAATTTCTTTCCATTAATTTCTAAGCTCAATTTTGGGCGGTTGTTAAGGTGAACCACCAAATATGCCGAATCATGACCAGTGGACCCCCATGGGTCCCTTGGTATCCTGTATCGTGGCCTGGCAGTACGGAAGGAGTAGTAACTGTGCTATTCTATCTCCTTTACTTATGGAAAAAACCCCATCGGGACTTGAACAAAGAATCTGAACATCAAGAGAGCGCTGAGCTTCAACAAGGACTGGATGGACTATCAGTCCTTGTAGGGCGAGAGATCCTCTCCCAAGGACAAGGCCTATGGTTTCCGGGGGTAGAGGCCCCACAGTCTGAGCAGGAATTGGCTGAATGCCCAACTGGGGCATTAGAAAGAAGTCTGAGGCGGCACGCAGGTCCAATTTTGTGTCGCCTCTTGGGGGACCTCCTCTGCCAGGGTCATGGCCCTGTGAAAGCGGTTCCCATATCTTTGAGGGCCCTGGGACCGGGGGCCCACCAGCCCATTTTTTGACATCTCATTAGGCCGAGTCTCCAAAGGAGGGAGTAGTTTGCCTTTAATGTCTCTCACTGATCGGCACTGGTCAGCCCTATGGTAGCCTTTGCCACATCAGACACAGAGAGTTGCAGACCCTGTCTCCTTTTGTCATCCTGCAGTCTCTTTTTAGATGGCCTGTTTTCCCACATTAAAAGCATGATCTTTTATCTGTCCCTTTAACGGGGCATCGCTGGGATTGGAGAATGGCGGCCGCCAGGCCTGAGTTAGTAAGGGGCCCTCCAAGTTCCATGCAGACTCTAAGCCAATCCTGTAGCCCTTTATTTCTTTGGGGGGCTATGGCTGCTCGGCACTCCTGGGTGGCTTGCTCGAAAACGAGCTGTTCTATAAGCGGTGCTGCTTGTTCAGGATTGCCAAAGATTCGTCCTGCAGCCTCTGTCATTCTAGCTACAAAATCTGAGAAATTTTCCTGGAGTCCCTGAATGATTTTTGTAAGTTGATTATCGATCCCTCCTCTCCTGGAGAGTGCCTTCCAGGCTCTAATAGCCATGATGGAGAGCTGAGCATAGCGCCCCAGTGGTAAGCAGACTGATCAGCTGCAAAGCGGCCCTGTCCTGTTAAGAGTTCGAAAGTCCATTCCTGTTGCTCAGGTATTAAGGCCGTAGCATTCGCTCTGGCCTGTGTTTGGGCTGCCTCATACCGGAGCGCTTTCCATTCCATGTATTGGCCCATGCTGGCAAGGGCTGCCTTAGCAATCATCTGCCAATCAGCTGGTGTCAATGCCGTCATGGCCAACCTGTCGAGTTGTGTTAGAGTAAAGTTGGCCGTGACTCCATACTTTCTAACTGATTCCGCTAATTCCTTAATCTGATTATATTCAACAGGGGCATGGACCCGTCCTCCCTCCAGAGTCTCAAAGACAGGAAATGTCATACTCAGCTTTCTTCTCACCCTCTCGGGGACTAGTGAGAAGGCGCGTGAGCGTGTCTCATATGGAGGGGGCGCCGTTGGTGGCGGCCGCGCTAGAAGCCTTCTATTACTTCCCCTACATTCATCGGGGTAATATCTTTCCTCCTCATATTTAGCTTCTTCCTCATCTAGCTCGGCCTCCTCCTCTGAGTCTAAGGTTTCATTTTCAGAGCTTTCAGAACTGTCGAGGTTCAGTGCTTCTAACTCTTTCACAGGGTATAGGCTGGCTCCCCCTCCTGGTTTATGTGTAGAGGAGGAAGTGCTGGAATCTGAAATTTTCAACGCTCCCTTGTCTGCGGACATACCGGGAGGGCCTTTTTTCTTTCTTAGGACGTCCTTTTTCTTGCGCGTGCCCAACCTCTCACTACGTTCGGTTTCTGACATACTGTCCCGGACTACCTCGAGAGTGGCCTGTCCTTCTACTACTGCTGCCTTACACGTTTCATCCTTTAAACAATTCTTAACCAGCTTCCATATAGCTTTGGTCCCTAGGCACAGATCCTCTTCCGCCAATTTTCTGTCAAGGTCCTTTCCAAGTTTGTTCCATGAGGCAATTGTAAACGAGCCTGAACAGGCAAACCAAGGAGCCACCCTTTCCACCTCCTTCACAAAGTTTTTAAGTGTTCTTCCTCCAATTTTGATGTCCCTCTGCTTTAACACTGTTTCCAAGGCCGTGACCACAGACTGTGAGGATCCCATGATGGGCCAGGAATGCCGGCGGCTTATCTACGTCCGTCTGACAAGGCGTGAGGTGAAACGGTAGAGACAGACATGCTGCTCTCTTATGTACGGGAGTCTTACACATGCCTCCCCGGACAGTGCCACTTATCTACGTCGGCCTTATCACATCCTTGCTCCTCAATAGTCAAAACTGAAGGTAAAAGGGAGCTGCGCGAAGCTCACTTATATACGAGAGACTGAGACGTGCCTTCAGCTGCTGTGATCGTCCTTTTAACAGCGAAAACGGTGAAAACAGAACATAATAATAAGAAAGAGTAGGGTGGCTCCCAGGACAAATACTATAGCCTCAACAAATCCTTCCCAAGGCGGTGACAACCCCAGACCAAAGTCCAAGAGAGGCCTGCCTCTCTGAACGTACCTACCTGCAGTTCTGAATCCTCCTTGTCGCCAAGGGATCTCCGAAGGTGCTGACGATGGCGAGGTCTTTCCCGGGTTTTCAGCACCAGATGTCCCGCGCTACGTCTCGCCAGCAGGAACGACATGGCACACACAGGATCCTTCTGTAGAAAAGCTGTAATGCGTCTTGTGAGGGAGAGCATAAGCTTACAATGCGGAGACACCGAGTGAGGAATAACCATCCCTTATATAGGAAACTATCCTAGCCTAGGACGTGTCACTCTCTGACTGGTCGCTGCCAATTATGCCAGATGACGTATCAAAGCGTACGTGTCCCTTTGAGTAGGGAAGTTACCAGGTGCCTGCGTATTGCCCTTTTTACTAGGTGCGTTCTGCTGGATGCCGGTGCCATCCTGTAATGGCGTATGTGAGGACAGCTCCTCACACTTCTGTCTGTAAGAACACCATAGCAAGAGAAATAATGCCAAGGCTTTGTTCCTCCCCTTGAGCTGGATCCCAATTTGGGCCAGTCACTGGATCTCCTTTCCCCCCATCTCATCTCCATTATTTTTCCTACAGTTGTTTTTACAAAGGAATACTTCTGGTTTCATCTCTCCTCTTAATATTGCTATGCTCTATGTGCCTATATGGAACATTTTGATTTAAAGTACAGCAAGCAGGAAGGTGTACAACTCAAAATACTTTTAGAAAATACCTGACCCTATCTCAAGAAAAATGATAGTCCCTTTCTGACAAAACCAGATGCATAGATTACCCTAGCATCCAGAGAAGTTGATGGGAAGAAACAAAACACAGCAGAATTGAGTGGAAAAGGTATAGACTAATTGAGATTTTTAGAAAGAACACTTATAAAACTGTTTTTCTACCAGAACCAGAATGTTTCATAGTTGAACTCAATATTTTCAGCTTTTGGAAGCTGTCTCATATGCTGGAGTAGCCTTGGATATACAGATATTCGTGAGTCATATCTACTCCTCAAATAACCAATCAAACTTTCTCTCAATCTTTGATATTGTGCTAGTTTTAATAGAAATGATGCCCAGAGGCTCATAAGGAATAATAAATATTAGCAGACTTGGCCTTAGTGTGTACTTGCGTATTTAATGTTGTATGTTTATCATTAGAGGGCGAGTTTTCATCTAAAAGTTCAAACAATGCTAAGTAGTTCACAGTTCTTTTTCAGCTTCCTGCAGATCTAGATATAGAACTCTCATCTACATTTCAAGGATCATGTTTGCCTGAATGTCATCATCCTTCCTGCAATGACAATAAAGGTTTAACCTCTGAAATGTAACAGATCTCCAATCAAATGCTCCTTTAAAATAAATGTCGTATTCTCATGTGTTTTCTTCACAGCAATAGAACTCTAAGGCATCCACATTCCTGTAGGTAATTTCAATGTTACCTAATTTGCACTTTGGTATTACTCATATATTGGTATGTCATGGGATCCATATTTTGATGAATAAAGAGTTCTCTGTGTCTACCTAAGAATGTTTTGTCACCTAACTAATAGCATATTATTAGAATTGAATAAACCATTACTAAGTTTTAATTTTAGGCCCACCAATGAATGTAGCTAGCTAACACCCTTCATCAGAGAAGCTATTCTTAGTCAGATATGGGGAACACCACAAAAATACCAAAACTGTATACAATGTACAGATAAAAAAAAATTGGTGAGCTTAACTCCAATGGATTCATCTACATCATAGGTGCTTCATCAATGGCTCAGAGAACATTACAGAAGAGAGAGCCTAAAGATTGAAAGTCCTAATATCAGAAAATATGTCATGAGACTTGCCCTCCCAAAATTACTAAATAAATATAATATGGACAATGGAAATACTAATAGACATGGTAATGCTTAAGTGAGAATATTTTCTGGGGTAACATTTCTGGAAAAGGATTAGAGGATACTTGATAAATAGAGAGCTAGGGGCAGTTAGCTTTCACAAGAATGATCTGCCTAATGGATTGTTTGAAGGAGGTAAAATGCATACACACCAAGTACAAAAAGAGGCATAACAGGTAATATTTATAGGCTGGTATAAATATATATATATATAAATATATATATATATATTTGCATTTGTTTGGAGCTCTGTTACATTTCAGAGGTTTAAACTTTTATTTTCATGGCAGGAAGAATGATAAGAAAGGTTTTGTTTAAATTTTGCTTTGTCATGAAATATTTGTGAAGAAGTAGCTAACAGTTTGAAATGGGCATGAAAGAAGTTGCATGAGGGAAGATTTGGAAAGGATCAGATAAAGACAGGAAGTGTAGAAATGACAAAATTATATATATATATATATACATATATATATAATTTATAATTATATATAAAATTATAATACTCATACTATTTTATGAATAAATACCTAGGCCAAAATGTTTTTTCTTCCACAACTATGTCATAATTTTATCAGTCATTTATCTCTCTTTAAGTAATACCACATTACTGGTAACCTGGTTCTCACTCTCATGTGACCATTGTCTTCTGTGTCTGGGGTATTCCTCTGGACTTGACCATCTCAAAGAAAATTCTCCTTCTGTCAGATGTCCTACCTTCTTATCTTGCCTCAGCACATTGATCCTAGGCTCTTGTATTGACAGGTGAAGTGTCTATACAGTGCAGAAGAGATTCTCTTCATATTTCCCCCTTTTAATCCAACCAAAGGCCTTGCTCTAACATTTATAAATTATATACAATACAAATAATTACAAAATTATATTTTATTTAAAATGTATTAGAAAAATGTTTTATCAAATATGCTGAAATATTTATTTAATATGAAATCTCTTTTGATCTCTAACTTGTCTTTCTTTTGTGTCTATTTTACAGAAATAAATAATGATTATGTTTAATATAGATAGAGAAGAATTAAAGTGGATTAAAGAACTGATACTTTTGACATGTTTGACCTCATTTTGAATAAATAGAAAAGTTAAAATTCAAATATTGAAAGATAACTCTATATTTCATTAAATAAAATGCAAATAAAGAAGATCAGATATTCTCTAGGTTCTCCTTAAGTTCTTTTTCCCATATGCCATGCTTTAGAAATATTTCAGGAACAGAATGTATAGAGAAGACTGTATTTTATATAAGTTGTTTTGTAAACAGTTGTACAAAGTAGGAACTGTACATCTACCATGAAATATTTGTGAACAAATGTCATTATGGATTTTGCAGGCAAATTGATGGATATTGAGAATAACATCTTGAATGGGGTAACCCTGTCCCCAAAGGACATGCATGGTACGTATTCACTTATAAGTGCATATTAGGCATAAAATAGAAGATACCCGTGCTACACTCCACAGCCCTAAGGAGACTGGACATGAAGGAGGGCATAAGAACAGATACTTAAGCCTCATTTGGAAAGAGGAATGAAATGTTCATGGAAGGAAGATTGAGAGATAAAATTGGAAGGGGAGGATGGATAGTGAGGGAAGTCAGATACTGGAGTCAGATGTGTGAAGTTCAAAGATGAATGGTTTGAGTCCATTAGAATGAATGGAAATCTGCAGCCAATGGGCAGGGGCAGGTAGGGAACATCTCCAGGAAGAGATAGAATCCTGGGATATATGAGGTTCCTAGGAATCAATGGAGATACCTTAGCTATGACTAACAGAATCAAGGATATGAAACCAAGGTAGACTGTCTCCTGTTTCAAGTCAGGAACTTCAGTGGTGTTATAAGGATATCAGAACAACCACAAAATTTTAACTCAAAATTACCCATTCTACAGGAAATTCTTAGATTGTGCATGGAACAAGATGGAGCAGAGATTCAGGGAACCAGACTAACATGAGACACTTTGCATGAGCAAGTACCAGTTATAGACAGTATAAGAAATGATTGGTTATGCTTGTAGACAAATACCAAAAGTGGTTACACTCTGAGAGGCTCAGGAGAGCATCTGACACACATTAAAACATCCATAGCCAAACAGTGCATGGTGCTTGGTGGTTCTTATGAGGTTATATGAGAAAAGATTACAGCCCCCAAAATTATACGAACTCCATATAAATGCCAACAGAATTAACTAACCTGGACTTTTCAGGCTCTCAGACACTAAACCACTAGCCTAATGGCATACACTGCCTGAAACAAGGCATCCCTGACTATATGGTAAAATATGCAGCTTGGTCTTCATGTGGGTGCCTAACATTGGAGCAAGGGCTATCCCAAGGGCTTTTGCCTACATGAGGGTTATGTTCTATAGATGGGCTGCCTTGTACCTCCTAAGTTTAATAGGAATCACCTATTCTTGCAGAAATTTGTAGTGCATGGTTGGGAAGATACGCAGGGAGTATCTACCTGTTCAGACCAGAAGAAAACGTGTGATGATGGAAGGGTAGTGGTTTGGTGTGAAGAAATGCCGTGCTGTAAACAGGATGCAAAATGAGTAAGTAAAAGAGAAAGAAGGAAAGAAAGAAAGAAAGAAAGAAAGAAAAAAGAAAGGAAGGAAGCAAGGAAGGGCAGAGAGAGAGAGAGAGAGAGAGAGAGAGAGAGAGAGAGAGAGAGAGGTGATGAAAGGAAGAAGAAGGAAGAGGAGGAGGAGAAAAAGAAGAAAAGAAGAGGAAAAGGAAGAGGATATGGAAAAGAAGGAAGAGAATCTAATTGTCCATTTGTTTCTTGTTTTAAAAAAATGTGGCCCCGGCCCGCAGCAGCTCTCTGCTCCCAGACCCGGTGAGAGAGAGACCCAACCGCCTGGTCAGGTGGGCACTCCTGAGGCTGCAGAGCGGAAGAGACCACCAACACTGCTCACCCCTGCCCACATCCCTGGCCCAAGAGGAAACTGTATAAGGCCTCTGGGCTCCCGTGGGGGAGGGCCCAGGAGCGGCAGGACCCCTGCCACAGACACCGCCGGACCCTGAAGGAAACAGACCAGATAAACAGTTCTCTGCACCCAAATCCCGTGGGAGGGAGAGCTAAACCTTCAGAGAGGCAGACAGGCCTGGGAAACCAGAAGAGACTGCTCCCTGCACACACATCTCGGACGCCAGAGGAAAAAGCCAAAGACCATCTGGAACCCTGGTGCACTGAAGCTCCCGGAAGGGGCGGCACAGGTCTTCCTGGTTGCTGCCGCTGCAGAGAGCCCCTGGGCAGCACCCCACGAGCGAACTTGAGCCTCGGGACCACAGGTAAGACCAAATTTTCTGCTGCAAGAAAGCTGCCTGGTGAGCTTGGGACACACGGAAGCAGAATTTCTCTAGAACCGGGCACGTTCTGTGTTTACCGGAAGTCCCACACCCGCGGATCCCGGCCCGCAGCAGCTCTCTGCTCCCAGACCCGGTGAGAGAGAGACCCAACCGCCGGGTCAGGTGGGCACTCCTGAGGCTGCAGAGCGGAAGAGACCACCAACACTGCTCACCCCTGCCCACATCCCTGGCCCAAGAGGAAACTGTATAAGGCCTCTGGGCTCCCGTGGGGGAGGGCCCAGGAGCGGCAGGACCCCTGCCACAGACACCGCCGGACCCTGAAGGAAACAGACCGGATGAACAGTTCTCTGCACTCAAATCCCGTGGGAGGGAGAGCTAAACCTTCAGAGAGGCAGACAGGCCTGGGAAACCAGAAGAGACTGCTCCCTGCACACACATCTCGGACGCCAGAGGAAAAAGCCAAAGACCATCTGGAACCCTGGTGCACTGAAGCTCCCGGAAGGGGCGGCACAGGTCTTCCTGGTTGCTGCCGCTGCAGAGAGCCCCTGGACAGCACCCCACGAGCAAACCTGAGCCTCGGGACCACAGGTAAGACCAAATTTTCTGCTGCAAGAAAGCTGCCTGGTGAACTCAAGACACAGGCCCACAGGAACAGCTGAAGACCTGTAGAGAGGAAAAACTACACGCCCGAAAGCAGAACACTCTGTCCCCATAACTGACTGAAAGAGAGGAAAACAGGTCTACAGCACTCCTGACACACAGGCTTATAGGACAGTCTAGCCACTGTCAGAAATAGCAGAACAAAGTAACACTAGAGATAATCTGATGGCGAGAGGCAAGCGCAGGAACCCAAGCAACAGAAACCAAGACTACATGCCATCATCGGAGCCCAATTCTCCCACCAAAACAAACATGGAATATCCAAACACACCAGAAAAGCAAGATCTAGTTTCAAAATCATATTTGATCATGATGCTGGAGGACTTCAGGAAAGACCTGAACACACTTAGGGAAGCACAGGAAAACATTAATAAACAAGTAAAAGCCTACAGAGAGGAATCGCAAAAATCCCTGAAAGAATTCCAGGAAAACACAATCAAACAGTTGAAGGAATTAAAAATGGAAATAGAAGCAATCAAGAAAGAACACATGGAAACAACCCTGGGTATAGAAAACCAAAAGAAGAGACAAGGAGCTGTAGATACAAGCTTCACCAACAGAATACAAGAGATGGAAGAGAGAATCTCAGGAGCAGAAGATTCCATAGAAATCATTGACTCAACTGTCAAAGATAATGTAAAGCGGAAAAAGCTACTGGTCCAAAACATACAGGAAATCCAGGACTCAATGAGAAGATCAAACCTAAGGATAATAGGTATAGAAGAGAGTGAAGACTCCCAGCTCAAAGGACCAGTAAATATCTTCAACAAAATCATAGAAGAAAACTTCCTTAACCTAAAAAAAGTGATACCCATAGACATACAGGAAGCCTACAGAACTCCAAATAGATTGGACCAGAAAAGAAACACCTCCCGTCACATAATTGTCAAAACACCAAACGCACAAAATAAAGAAAGAATATTAAAAGCAGTAAGGGAAAAAGGTCAAGTAACATATAAAGGGAGACCTATCAGAATCACACCAGACTTCTCGCCAGAAACTATGAAGGCCAGAAGATCCTGGACTGATGTTATACAGACCCTAAGAGAACACAAATGCCAGCCCAGATTACTGTATCCAGCAAAACTCTCAATAAACATTGATGGAGAAACCAAGATATTCCATGACAAAACCAAATTTACACAATATCTTTCTACAAATCCAGCACTACAAAGGATAATAAATGGTAAAGCCCAACATAAGGAGGCAAGCTATACCCTAGAAGAAGCAAGAAACTAATCGTCTTGGCAACAAAACAAAGAGAATGAAAGCACACAAACATAACCTCACATCAAATATGAATATAACGGGAAGCAATAATCACTATTCTTAATATCTCTCAATATCAATGGCCTCAACTCCCCAATAAAAAGACATAGATTAACAAACTGGATACGCAACGAGGACCCTGCATTCTGCTGCCTACAGGAAACACACCTCAGAGACAAAGACAGACACTACCTCAGAGTGAAAGGCTGGAAAACAACTTTCCAAGCAAATGGTCAGAAGAAGCAAGCTGGAGTAGCCATTCTAATATCAAATAAAATCAATTTCCAACTAAAAGTCATCAAAAAAGTTAAGGAAGGACACTTCATATTCATCAAAGGAAAAATCAACCAAGATGAACTCTCAATCCTAAATATCTATGCCCCAAATACAAGGGCACCTACATATGTAAAAGAAACCTTACTAAAGCTCAAAACACACATTGCACCTCACACAATAATAGTGGGAGATTTCAACACCCCACTCTCATCAATGGACAGATCATGGAAACAGAAATTAAACAGTGATGTAGACAGACTAAGAGAAGTCATGAGCCAAATGGACTTAACGGATATTTATAGAACATTCTATCCTAAAGCAAAAGGATATACCTTCTTCTCAGCTCCTCATGGTACTTTCTCCAAAATTGACCATATAATTGGTCAAAAAACGGGCCTCAACAGGTACAGAAATATAGAAATAATCCCATGCGTGCTATCGGACCACCACGGCCTAAAACTGGTCTTCAATAACAATAAGTGAAGAATGCCCACATATACGTGGAAATTGAACAATGCTCTACTCAATGATAACCTGGTCAAGGAAGAAATAAAGAAAGAAATTAAAAACTTTTTAGAATTTAATGAAAATGAAGATACAACATACTCAAACTTATGGGACACAATGAAAGCTGTGCTAAGAGGAAAACTCATAGCGCTGAGTGCCTGCAGAAAGAAACAGGAAAGAGCATATGTCAGCAGCTTGACAGCACACCTAAAAGCTCTAGAACAAAAAGAAGCAAATACACCCAGGAGGAGTAGAAGGCAGGAAATAATCAAACTCAGAGCTGAAATCAACCAAGTAGAAACAAAAAGGACCATAGAAAGAATCAACAGAACCAAAAGTTGGTTCTTTGAGAAAATCAACAAGATAGATAAACCCTTAGCCAGACTAACGAGAGGACACAGAGAGTGTGTCCAAATTAACAAAATCAGAAATGAAAAGGGAGACATAACTACAGATTCGGAGGAAATTCAAAAAATCATCAGATCTTACTATAAAAACCTATATTCAACAAAATTTGAAAATCTTCAGGAAATGGACAATTTCCTAGACAGATACCAGGTATCGAAGTTAAATCAGGAACAGATAAACCAGTTAAACAACCCCATAACTCCTAAGGAAATAGAAGCAGTCATTAAAGGTCTCCCAACCAAAAAGAGCCCAGGTCCAGACGGGTTTAGTGCAGAATTCTATCAAACCTTCATAGAAGACCTCATACCAATATTATCCAAACTATTCCACAAAATTGAAACAGATGGAGCCCTACCGAATTCCTTCTACGAATCTACAATTACTCTTATACCTAAACCACACAAAGACACAACAAAGAAAGAGAACTTCAGACCAATTTCCCTTATGAATATCGACGCAAAAATACTCAATAAAATTCTGGCAAACCGAATTCAAGAGCACATCAAAACAATCATCCACCATGATCAAGTAGGCTTCATCCCAGGCATGCAGGGATGGTTTAATATACGGAAAACCATCAACGTGATCCATTATATAAACAAACTGAAAGAACAGAACCACATGATCATTTCATTAGATGCTGAGAAAGCATTTGACAAAATTCAACACCCCTTCATGATAAAAGTCCTGGAAAGAATAGGAATTCAAGGCCCATACCTAAACATAGTAAAAGCCATATATAGCAAACCAGTTGCTAACATTAAACTAAATGGAGAGAAACTTGAAGCAATCCCACTTAAATCAGGGACTAGACAAGGCTGCCCACTCTCTCCCTACTTATTCAATATAGTTCTTGAAGTTCTAGCCAGAGCAATCAGACAACAAAAGGAGATCAAAGGGATACAGATCGGAAAAGAAGAGGTCAAAATATCACTATTTGCAGAAGACATGATAGTATATTTAAGTGATCCCAAAAGTTCCACCAGAGAACTACTAAAGCTGATAAACAACTTCAGGAAAGTGGCTGGGTATAAAATTAACTCAAATAAATCAGTTGCCTTCCTCTATACAAAAGAGAAACAAGCCGAGAAAGAAATTAGGGAAACGACACCCTTCATAATAGACCCAAATAATATAAAGTACCTCGGTGTGACTTTAACCAAGCAAGTAAAAGATCTGTACAATAAGAACTTCAAGACACTGAGGAAAGAAATTGAAGAAGACCTCAGAAGATGGAAAGATCTCCCATGCTCATGGATTGGCAGGATTAATATGGCAAAAATGGCCATTTTATCAAAAGCAATCTACAGATTCAATGCAATCCCCATCAAAATACCAATCCAATTCTTCAAAGAGTTAGACAGAACAATTTGCAAATTCATCTGGAATAACAAAAAACCCAGGATAGCTAAAGCTATCCTCAACAATAAAAGGACTTCAGGGGGAATCACTATCCCTGAACTCAAGCAGTATTACAGAGCAATAGTGATAAAAACTGCATGGTATTGGTACAGAGACAGACAGATAGACCAATGGAATAGAATTGAAGACCCAGAAATGAACCCACACACCTATGGTCACTTGATTTTTGACAAAGGAGCCAAAACCATCCAATGGAAAAAAGATAGTATTTTCAGCAAATGGTGCTGGTTCAACTGGAGGGCAACATGTAGAAGAATGCAGATCGATCCATCCTTATCACCCTGTACAAAGCTTAAGTCCAAGTGGATCAAGGACCTCCACATCAAACCAGACACACTCAAACTAATAGAAGAAAAACTAGGGAAGCAACTGGAACACATGGGCACTGGAAAAAATTTCCTGAACAAAACACCAATGGCTTATGCTCTAAGATCAAGAATCGACAAATGGGATCTCATAAAACTGCAAAGCTTCTGTAAGGCAAAGGACACTGTGGTTAGGACAAAACGGCAACCAACAGATTGGGAAAAGATCTTTACCAATCCTACAACAGATAGAGGCCTTATTTCCAAAATATACAAAGAACTCAAGAAGTTAGACCGCAGGGAAACAAATAACCCTATTAAAAATGGGGTTCAGAGCTAAACAAAGAATTCACAGCTGAGGAATGCCGAATGGCTGAGAAACACCTAAAGAAATGTTCAACATCTTTAGTCATAAGGGAAATGCAAATCAAAACAACCCTGAGATTTCACCTCACACCAGTGCGATTGGCTAAGATCAAAAACTCAGGTGACAGCAGATGCTGGCGAGGATGTGGAGAAAGAGGAACACTCCTCCATTGTTGGTGGGATTGCAGACTGGTAAAACCATTCTGGAAATCAGTCTGGAGGTTCCTCAGAAAATTGGACATTGAACTGCCTGATGATCCAGCTATACATCTCTTGGGCATATACCCAAAAGATGCCTCAACATATAAAAGAGACACGTGCTCCACTATGTTCATCGCAGCCTTATTTATAATAGCCAGAAGCTGGAAAGAACCCAGATGCCCTTCAACAGAGGAATGGATACAGAAAATGTGGTACATCTACACAATGGAATATTACTCAGCTATCAAAAACAACGAGTTTATGAAATTCGTAGGCAAATGGTTGGAACTGGAAAATATCATCCTGAGTGAGCTAACCCAATCACAGAAAGACATACATGGTATGCACTCATTGATAAGTGGCTATTAGCCCAAATGCTTGAATTACCCTAGATCCCTAGAACAAACAAAACTCAAGACGGATGATCAAAATGTGAATGCTTCACTCCTTCTTTAAATGAGGAAGAAGAATACCCTTGGCAGGGAAGGGAGAGGCAAAGATTAAAACAGAGACTGAAGGAACACCCATTCAGAGCCTGCCCCACATGTGGCCCATACATATACATCCACCCAATTAGACAAGATGGATGAAGCAAAGAAGTGCAGACCGACAGGAGCCGGATGTAGATCGCTCCTGAGAGACACAGCCAGAATACAGCAAATATAGAGGCGAATGCCAGCAGCAAACCACTGAACTGTGAATAGGTCCCCTATTGAAGGAATCAGAGAAAGAACTGGAAGAGCTTGAAGGGGCTCGAGACCCCAAAAGTACAACAATGCCAAGCAACCAGAGCTTCCAGGGACTAAGCCACTACCTAAAGACTATACATGGACTGACCCTGGACTCTGACCCCATAGGTAGCAATGAATATCCTAGTAAGAGCACCAGTGGAAGGGGAAGCCCTGGGTCCTGCTAAGACTGAACCCACAGTGAACTAGTCTATGGGGGGAGGGCGGCAATGGGGGGAGGGTTGGGAGGGGAACACCCATAAGGAAGGGGAAGGGGGAGGGGGATGTTTGCCCGGAAACCGGGAAAGGGAATAACACTCGAAATGTATATAAGAAATACTCAAGTTAATAAAAAAAAAATGTGGCCAAATGATATGATGTGTGTGTGTGTGTGTGTGTGTGTGTGTGTGTGTGTGTGTGTGTGTGTGTGTGTGTGGTGCATGTGTATATGCTAGTTTGTGCATGTATAAATCTTGTTACAATATATATCCATATATTTCCATACATTAAGTTTAGAAATAAGAAAAAGTTATGAGATATCTTGGGAAAATGAAACAGTATGCTGTAAGCTGTACTGTGTGTTCTGAGAACAGTATCCTAATCTTACATTGTTAACCACTAACATAACTGCTCAGTACAGTACACAAAATATTTAACTAAATAATGAACTGAAAATATTTTATTATTATCTTTAATCATTTTTACAGGTCAGTTTTATCCCTCTCCTATTCTGTCTTCTAACAGTACCTCATCCCATTTTCCACTCATCCCCAATAGAATATCCCCATCTACCCACACTCCAATACCTTAGCTGGTCTTCCTATTTTCTGGGGTGACAAGTCTCTCAAGGGTGAGGGTCATCATTTCTCACTGATGGCAGACCAGGCACTCTTCTGTTGTATACATGTCTGGGGCTGCAGAGCAGATGGTACTTGAAGAAAGGTTGGCAGCTCAATTTCTGAGATGTCTCAGCTTTCTAAGAGGCCATGATTTCAGTCATAAAAATAATAAAGTAAGCCCAGGCTGTTCCAGACTTATTGGTTGAATTTCTTTATTAGCTGGCCTTAAATCCTGACTTCATTTTACAACAAAAGTTGGAATTCCATAGGCTTGTAGACTGTTCCATATGTTGAGCCTCCAAATGCTCTTGTACAATTTGTTCAAGGGCCTGAGGTTTGTATTTTGTTATGACCTGCTGTTATATCCATGCATGTCTGTTTGATAATCATTTTAGTGAAAAACTGTTGCTATTTCAGCAGTGGCTGCTTTTATAAATTTGGAAACTCAATCCATATGATGTCCTTTTTAAACAACTGTCACAGAGTGTTTGTTCTCAATCACCTTTATAAATACTTTTCCAGAAATATCTACCTTATCACCCCTTATTTCCTAACTTTTATCCTTATAATTGCAGAAATATTATTTCTCTTTCCACATTGTTGTAAAAAAATCCTTTCCCAGAATATTTATGTGTATATAACTATATGAGGTCTCAATTTTCTTGTTTGGAAATCTACTTTCACAAAGGTTATTTATCAGACACTTTATCTTATTCTTGATAATTTACTAATTTGCATAAATTTTGTATAATCATTCTGAAATGGAAAGACTGGATTCCCAGTCTTTAGGAAAAGGATGTTAGCGTCAGCTCCTATATATACCAAACTCTTTATGTCAACACCAATCATTTGTACCATTAATTTGGATCTCTAATTATTAACCACTGCTTGCCAGATCACACATTTTCTAGAATTCCCAAAAGCCCCTATAATTTCTACTAGAACATCCTTGCTCTTGATGTTAAGAAACAATAATTGACTAAGCTAGCTCAGTCAGTCAACAGGTTCTCCAGTGTAGGAGCAACGATTTAAAAAAAAAAGATAATTAGTCAACATTGTAGCATGACCCCAGCCAGTTCTGAGGCTGAGGCTGGTTTATTTTTTCCCATTTTACTTCTATATCATTTTAATTACATGCAAGTAATAATGTCAGTTCTAGTTGAAGGGAAAAAGTAAGGGAATAAACACAAATAGTCAAGGAACAAGCAAGAAAATAAACAAAGACCCATGAGCACTGTTTCTAAGGGTTTATCATAATGACCATAATTCCTGAGCTTAGTTCCCTGTCCTAGAACAAAGTCATATACTTGTTTGAAGCCTAATTCTTTGTTCTAGCCTAAAATTAGATTCCTTTCTGAGCTTACTTCTCTGTCTTGGCCCCATGTCAATTTCCTGCCTGGAGCAACCCTACTTCTTTGTTTTGTTCCAATGTCAAATTCTTGCTGAGTGGTCCCAAAGGCTGTCCACAAATAGTTGAAACATTATATCCCCTACATTAATTTACAACTCTTTTGAAACATATTCCATGATTTGTATTCCTTCCTTGCTATCTTCATCTACTATAACTGCATGACATAAATATTTGGGAAGGTAATCCATTTCTTACCAAGAATATTCCCACTGTTCTTGAGGGCAAAGGAACATAAATACCATTGTTGAACTTGTAAAATCAAATTTTTCTAGATAGTGTTGAATTAGTTTATCTGGCCAGATCCAAAGCTGTATTTCCTACTGTAGCATGAATAAGATCAGATCTACTTAGTTTTATTTTCTTGCCCATGTGGGACTGTCTGGCTGACCAAAGGAAAATTGCTTCTACTGTTTGCTGCTGTGCCTTGCTTTGACAGGACCCTCTTAATTTTCCCAATATTAAGATGTAACCCTGTATGTCTTTCTTGGACTGACTATCTTTAGACCAGTGTTTTTCTCTCCCCACAGTAGCTAAAGTACCCTGTATGAATTTGTGGCACATAGGAACCAGAACCTGCTTGTTCTCTTCCTTGAATATCATATTTTCTAGAATCAATATTCTTTCTATTTCTGGGTTCTTAAACTTATATCCCGACAATTTCCTTGGTAATGGCCAAATTCACCACAAATAAAGCCTTGGACATTTTGATTTCCAAAATTTGTAGATATGATTTCACCTATGATATTGTCATTATGCTACTGAGAACCGAGACCAGTTTTCTCACTTACCCTTTCATCTATCAGGGCTCCTTGTGTTTTTAAAGGTCTAATTGTTCTCTTACATTCAGTGTTTTTTTTTATTTTCTAATGACAATGTTTCTATCAATGCTGTCTGATTTTAGGGTCTGATATGGCTTTATTCACAGCTGAAGCAAAGCTCTGTATGAAGTTTGTAAAGGCTTCTGTTAAATCCTTTATTATCTTAACAAATGAGGCAGATTTCTTATGCCACCTCAATCACACCCCACACCATTAACCTACAAAGACATTGTTCCATAATGACATTATCACATTATATATATTTTCAAAAGTCAGCTTAATGCACTTCACCATAAAACAGGTCCTTAGTCACATTTGCATTCCACTTGCATAATTTTCTTGTTCTATTTTTAGGTTTTTGTGGTTCTACCATGATAACCATTGTAACTTCTGTCCAGCTTCTAGTACTGTTGAACCCAATCTTTTCCAATATTGGGGGAAAGCCCTATGATGCATAGCCCAGGTATTTAGCATTTCTTTAACAAATTGAGAATGAAGCCATACAATATAATAGCTTCTTTAAAATTCTTTTCAACTAGTACTTTTATCAGCTACCAGGTGAATTCACTATCAGAAAAGCTATCATTGTTAGCAGACCTGTGCTGTACAAAAACTGGAAAAGCTGAATGTTATTGTGTAGCACCAAGGAAGTTCTATAGTGGTTTAGATGGTAGAACTTGTTTGTCCGTACTGCTATCTCTTGTTCCTGATCCCTTGTCTCACTCAGGTACTCTGGGTTCCTGGCAGTAAAGTGTCTGGAGCAGGACAGGGCATCAGCTTACCTTTCACCCTAATATGCTTCCAACTTTCATCATGCTCTGATTTCAAAATCTCAGGTACCTAGCCTGAACCTGGCAAACTCTGCTTCTAATATTCAAATGCCACCATGTAGATCAGTAAGGCAAGGGAAACCCGGTTTACCAAGAGAGAAAAATATACAGTAACCTTGCTGTAAACAATGACAATACAGACCTTTTCACACTGAGCATCCACATCAACAGATAGAATGGAAATCTCCAGCCTGATTGAATAAAGAATAGTTAATGTGAGAGAACAAATGTGAATGATAGAGTTGGGTAATAACATGAGCGTGTACTTCATTCTTCTTCAAGTAGATATTATTTGAAAGCCACATATAGTAATTGTTTTGCTGAGCACAACCTAAGCAGCAACTGGAAGTATAACTGAAAATTGGATTTACTGTAGGTTCCAGTAGCCTATGTCTGAATGTCCAACAAAAAGCAAGAACAGAAAAAAATTTAGTTGAGGAGAAAGATGTGTTTTAAGGTATGGTTACTAGAATTCACAAGTGCTTTGCTGTGGTGCTCAAAAAGGCCTCAAGACCCAAGTTGTGAATGTAGAAAAACAGAAGGCAATTAAAGGAGATGGATCTTCAGAACAGAGAAAGATTACAGTTTCCTGAATGCATGTTTCTGCTCTGTGTTGGGGCATACTTTTCCCTTGTGCACTTCACACACAAATTCTTTTTTTTTTCAGAGCTGAGGACTGAACCCAGGGCCTTGTGCTTGCTAGGCAAGCACTCTACCACTGAGCTAAATCCCCAACCCCCCACACACAAATTCTTATCTGATGGAGAAAAGAACAGATTTATAGATAACCCATTTTTCTTTAGTGTGTTGAAGAAGCTTTAGTTATACATATACATATAAATATATATCATACATTCGATATACATATATATATATATATGAGATATATATATCTCATAGATATACACAGATACTCATCTGTCAGCCAAGTATCTGAAAGAATGACATTGCAGCACAACAAGGATTTGGTTTCAAAATGCTTTTTATCTTTACAGAAAGGAAAATGAATCCATCATTTCTTTGTCTACTCCACTATATTTTGAATATAATGTCCTTTTATTATGTTTCAGTAATCACCAATTTTAGTACATTATCAAAGCTATTATGAATCAACCTATATTGGTAAATTCACAGGAACTAAGATCAAGATGAGTATATATTAAGGTTAGAGTTCATAGGGATTTGGTGCCTCTTGATGTCTTACTCACTTTTTTAATGAAAACTGTCCCCATGAAAAATGGAAACACTATCTTTTAGTAGAGCAAGTCATCAAATAAGTTTTATAGTTTAAATTCACATACTGAAACACCGACTTTCACTGCAATACTAAATCAACCTGTAGTGTGTGTCTGTGTGTCTGTGTGTCTGTGTGTCTGTGTGCTTGCAAGGAAAAGTAATGTGGAGTAATTCAGTTTTACATGTGAGGTGGGAATGTGTAAGTTTGGGAGATGTGTGCAGTAACTTATAATGTTATTATTTGAAAACTGCAAAAAAAATTAAAATATGTGATCAATTGGGAGCTTGTCTGATGGTAGGGTCACTGACCCCTCGAGTCTTTTTCTTCTTCTTCCTTTTCTTTTTTTTCATATTTATTAACTTGGGCATTTCTTATTCACATTCCAAATGTTATTCCCTTTCCCGGTTTCTGGGCCAACATACCCCTCACCCTGCCCTCTCCCCTTCTCTATAGGTATTCCCCAACCCATCCTACCCCCATTATCACCCTCCCCTCAACAATCACATTCACTGGGAGGACAAAGGGCTTCTGCTTCCACTGGTGCTCTTACTACACTCTTCATTGCTACCTATGAGGTTGAAGCCTAGGGTCAGTCCATGTATAGTCTTTGGGTAGTGGCCTAATCCCTGGAAGCTCTGGTTGGTTGACATTGTTGTTCATATGAGGTCTCAAGCCCCTTAAAGCTCTTTTAGTCCATTCTAAGATTCCTTCGACGGGGGTCCTGTTCTCAGTTCAGTGGTTTAATCATGGCATTCACCTATGTATTTGCTGTATTCTGGCTGTGTCTCTCAGGAGAGATCTACATCCGGTTCCTGTCGGCTTGCACTTCTATGCTTTATCCATCTTATCTACTTTGGTGGCTGCATACATATGGGCTACATGTGGGGCAGGCTCTGAATGGGTGTTCCTTCTGCCTCTGATCTAAGCTTTGCTTCCCTATCCCCTCCCAAGGGCATTCTTGTTCCCATTTTAAAGAAGGAGTGAGGCATTCGCAATTTGGTCAGCCTTCTTGAGTTTCATGTGTTCTGTGCAGCTAGCATAATTCAAGCATTTGGGCTAATATCCACTTATCAATGAGTACATACCATGTGTATTTTTCTGTGATTGCGTTAGCTCACTCAGGATGATATTTTCTAGTTCCATCCATTTGACTATGAATTTCATAAACTCATTGTTTTTGATAGCTGAATAATATTCCATTGTGTAGATGTACCATATTTTCTGTATCCATCATCCTGTTGAAGGGCATCTGGGTCCTTTCCAGATTCTGGCTATTATAAATAAGGCTGCTATGAACATAGTGGAGCATGTGTCTTTGTTATATGTTGGGGCATGTTTTGGGTATATGCCCAAGAGAGGTATAGCTGGATCCTCAGGCAGTTCAATGTCCAATTTTCTGAGGAACCTCCAGACTGATTTCCAGAATGGTTGTACCAGTCTGCAATCCCACCAACAATGGAGGAGTGTTCCTCTTTCTCCACATCCTCGCCAGCATTTGCTGTCACCTGAGTTTTTGATCTTAGCCATTCTCACTGGTGTGAGGTAAAATCTCAGGGTTGTTTTGACTTGTATTTCCCTTATGACTAAAGTTTTGAACATTTCTTTAGGTGTTTCTCAGCCATTTGGCATTCCTCAGCTGTGAATTCTTTGTTTAGCTCTAAACCCCATTTTTAATTGGGTTATTTGTCTCCCTGCTGTCTAACTTCTTGAGTTAGTTTTATATTTTGGATATAAGTCCTCTGTCAGTTGTATGATTGGAAAAGAACTATTCCCAATTTGTTGGTTGCTGTTTTATCCAAACAACAATGTCCTTTGCCTTACAGAAGCTTTGCAGTTTTATGAGATCCCATTTGTCAATTTTTGATCTTAGAGAATAAGCCATTGGTGTTTTGTTCAGGAAATTTTCTCCAGTGCCCATGTGTTCGAGCTGCTTCCCCACCTTTTCTTCTGTTAGTTTGAGTGTATCTGGTTTGATGTGGAGGTCCTTGATCTACTTGGACTTAAGCTTTGTACAGGGTGATAAGCATGTATCAATCTGCATTATTCTACATGTTGACTTCCAGTTGAACCAGCACCATTTGCTGAAAATGCTACCTTTTTTTCCATTGGATCGTTTTGGCTCCTTTGTCAAAAATCAAGTGACCATAGGTGTGTGGGTTCATTTCTGGGTCTTCAATTCTATTCCACTGGTCTATCTGTCTGTCTCTGTACCAATACTATTCAGTTTTTATCACTGTTGCTCTGTAATCCTTCCTGAGTTCATCCAATTCTTCAGAGAGTTAGACAGAACAATTTGCAAATTCATCTGGAATAACAAAAAACCCAGATTAGCTAAAACTATCCTTGAGTCCTTTTCATAAGCAGCAGTAACCCTATCAATCAGTTGGGAAAATTATCTTCTTTTATCTTTGGAAATCCCTACATCCTGTTTCTATTGGCTTTAGGATAGTCTTTAGGATTGGCTTTCTGATTCTTTAATTGGTATGTGAATGAGACTTACACTTAAGTGTCATGTAGTGATGATTATATTGATTAATAACCATGTCAAGAAAAAACAATTATCAATTCAGAATGGTAAAATATAATGTTCTTATTGAACAATTGGAACCCAATCATTATATATTATATGCATGTAACAAGTCTAAGAGGTGTTATTGTATTTGCACTGAATATTCAACTATTTACAGAGAAGTTGTGATGCTTCCAGGGTTTTATTTATTTATTTATTTATATTTATTTAGAAAATGCATTTATTGAAAGCAATTATTATTTAATGTTTTTATGGGGCTGGGTATTTGGATCAACTGTGCATAGAATATACTTTCCATGCTGAATATCTGAGATATGCTCCTCTATCCATTTCAGGTGTTGTACAGCTATCTCTGTGTCTTACTGAAGGATCACTGAATGCCAATGACTTGCATCTACACTTGTATATACATACAAGCACTTTTGTAATTCCTGCACATACACATATGTAAAATACTAAATACAATTTTGGTTACAATTTTGTTGTATTTATTGTTCTAAATAGGATATATTCTTATTTGCTTTATTGTACATAATTTTCATAACACTTTATTTAATATCATATATTATATGAAAATGTATGGAGGTCAGAAGGCACCATATCGGATTAAGCTGTCTCATGTTACTAAATGATCCAACAGATGGACACAGTTCATATTTAGTGTTATGGAATTTAACTCTTTAGCCAATATACTGTACACAAATATACTTCATAAAGTTTTATTTCTTGAAGATGTCACATTCTGAAGGCCTCGAAGAATTCTACTGCACACCTGAAAACTGGAAAGGTACTCTCCCCAAAACACCCAGCTGCTGGGGACACTGTGGTGCCCAGTGGACTCTGGACCCCTCATCCCTCAATATCCTCTAAGGTCATACCCCTTATGGCCTGTCCATTATGCCAGAGCAAGTCACCATCTTGTCTACTGCTCTGAAAACTCAACTGTTTGAAGGCCTTTTGGAATTCTTGCTTCATGAAGTGCAATTGATCACATACTCTGAAGGCCTACCAGAATATGTTCTACACACAGTGCAACAGAACCTACAGACTGAAAGCCTCCAAGGAGATCTGCTGCACACAGGAAAACAAATCAGCCGCTTATCTGCTCCTCTGTAGACCCTACAGTCTGTAGGCCTCCCAGATGAGCTGCCGCATCCAGGGCAACATATTACTTGTGTGCATGCACTTCTTAAGACACCACAGTCTGAAGGTCTCAAGAAGGTCTTTTACAGTTATTGACTACACAAGCTTTGCAGGAGACCTGTACCAACCCAGGGACACAGGTGGAAAGCTCCAGACAGGGACACCCAGGACAGCTAACCACAGAGATACTGAAATGGTGAGAGGCAAGCACAAGACCATAAGCAGCAGAGAGCAAAATACTTTGGCATCATCAGAACCCAGTTTACCCACCGCAGGAAGCCCTATATACAGGAACATACCTGGTAATCAGGAAGTTGACCCAACTCCTATCTCATGAAGACAATACAGTCTTTTAAGGAAGATGTAAATAAGTCACTGAAAGAAATGCAGGAAAACATGCATAAATAGGTAGAAGCTCCTAAAGAGGAAACATATAAATCCCTTAAAGGAAACACACACACACACACACACACACACACACACACACACACACACACACACACATTACTCTAATACCTAAACCACATAAGGTTCCAACCAAACAGGAGAATGTTGAACCAATTTTCCTTATGAATATCGATGCGAAAATACTCAATAAAATTCTCTCAAACTGAATCCAAGAACACATTAAAACCATTATTCACCATGATCAAGTAGTCTTCATACAAGGGATGCAAGGTTGGTTCTACCTTGCATTATCCATTAATTTAAAATCCATTAATCCTTGAAAATCCATTAATTTAATCTACTGTATAAACAAACTCAAAGAAAAAACTTATACTATCATCTCTTCAGATACAGAAAAAGCATTTGACAAAATACAACACCCCTTTAGGTTAAAAGTAGACATCAAGAATTGAAGACCCATACCAAAACATAATAAAAACTATATAATGCAAACCAAGAGTTAATATCAAATTAAATGGAGAGATACTTGAAGCAATCTCTCTAAAGCAGGAACAAGACAAGTGTACCCACTCTTCCTTTATATATTCAATATAGTACTCAAAGTTCTAGCTACAGCCATAAGGCAGCAAAAGGAAATCAATAGGATACAAATCGGCCAAGAAGTTGTAGCATCACTATTTGCAGATGATAATATACCTGAAAAATTCTACCAGTGAACTTCTATAGCTCATAAACAAATTCTGCAAAGTTGCTAGATATAAAATTCTTTCAAATAGGTGAGTATCCTTTTATACCAATGATAATCAGGCTGAGAAAGAAATTAGTGAAACAACAACCTACAGCATAGTTGCAAATAATATAAAATAAGTTAGGATAACTCTAACCAAATGAGTTAAAGATCTGTATGAAAAGAACTTCAATAATCTCAAGAAAAAAAAATCAAAGAATACTTCAGAAAATGGTGAGATCAAAATCCCACCATAATTGTTCAAAGACCTGAAAAGACCACTTCCCAATTTCCTTACTTCAAGCTATACTACTGAGCAACTGTGATTAAAAAACTGTATCTTATTGGTACAGAGATAGACAGGTTAATCAATGGAATAGAATCGGAGACCTCAAAAGCAAACAGTTATGGACACTTGATCTTTGACAAAGAAGCCAAAATAATACAATGGAAAAAAGAAAACATCTTCAATGAATGGTGTTGGTCTCACGGGTATGTAAAAAAATGAGAATAGATTCATATCTGACAACTTACACAAAGCTCCTGTCAAAGTGGATCAAGGACCTGAAACTAAAAATAGATACACTGAATCTAAAAGAAGAAAAATATGGAAAGTTCTCTAAGTCATTGACATGTGGGTGGGGGTGTTACTAAACAGAATTCCAATGGCTCAGGTTTTACGAGTAAGAATTGATAAATTAGACCTCATGATACTTGAAATGTTTTGTAATGCAGAGGACCAAGTCAATAGGACAAATTGACAAATGAAAGATTTGGGGAAAAAAATCTTCATTAACCACAGGTTCAATAAAGGGCTAATATCGAAAATATATAATGGACCCAAGAAGCTAACTTCCAAAAACCAACCAACACAATCAAAATATGGGGTATAGAACTAAACAGAATTTCTTGTGAAATTAACTGACTTGATTAAAGCAGTGAAAACATGATTTTTTATTCCATAATAGTCTTTCCACACTTTGGTTCCTGTACTTAAAATCACTTATAATTAGTGGCCAATATTCTTAACATGGCCTCTTTATTGCTCCTTATCATGTATAATTTTTCTTTAAATATATTGCAGAAATAAAATATTTTCTAATGAATCATCTTTAAAATAAATTCAAGTATCAAACATTCATTTGGCAAAATATACATGCCTCTAGGCATATATTTGTATGTATTTGAGCAATAATATTTAGGTCATAAAAGGGCAATATATCCAAGTGTTTTAAAAGACACTTTGCTGTAAAATATCCTAGCTTCTAATGCACAGGTATGTACTTTGGCCAGGTACTAAGTGCAGAGATTAAGGGCTTGCCCTAACATCCAAGTGTAATTCACCTATATTCCATTTACATGAGAATGTTATATATTTATTGTAGGTACTTCTCAGCAACATAAATTGATTTCTATGATATCTCTTTGATTACCCTTTCAATTACACTAAAACAATACTAGCATCCTATTGAGAACTAGTGTCGCGCCCACCTCGGCCAGCAAGGAAAAAGCAACATGGTCGGATTCTTCTCAACAGCCTTTATTGCAGGACCAATTTCATTGCTGATACGGGGATCTCGAGCAGCAAAAGCGCTCGCCTTATATACACAGCAGGTTGAGGCTATGCTAATCTCTCATTAGCATATTAACATCCCGGCCAACTGGCACCAGGTGCAAAACCCGCTCATGCACAGTACCATTGTTCACCACAGGTCAGCGCCGGATCACCTCATTATCCTACCCCGTCCTGGCAAGGGGACAAGCCTGTGCATGCGTGATAAGTCATTTACTACAGGACGGGACTGGATGTCGGCGCCATCTTTGTTTTACCGCTCCGCTCCCTACAAACTAGGATGTTAAAGAAATTGTAGTGATATTTATATGTTCTAGTATTACATGTTTGTAAAGTAGAAGAATATTTGGTGGAAATTTTGTAGAAAATGTCCGTCGCTTTTGTGTTAAGAGTATACAATGATCTAGGACCGGGCACTCCCTGTGTTTACCGGGATTTCCACTCTCTGCTCCTAGACCCTATGGGAGAGAGACCTCACCGCCTGGTCAGGTGGGCACTCCTGAGGCTGCAGAGCAGAAGACACCACCAACACTGCCCGCCACTACCCACATCCCTGGCCCAAGAGGAAACTGTATAAGGCCTCTGGGTTCCCGTGGGGGAGGGCCCAGGAGCGGCAGGAACCCTGCGCCTGAGACACCGCCAGAACCTGAATGAACAGACAGGATAAACACTTCTCTGCACCCAAATCCCCTGGGAGGGAGAGCTAAAACTTCAGAGAGGCAGACACGCCTGGGAAACCAGAAGAGAATGCACTCTGCACACATTACTGATTCCAGAGGAAAACACCAAATGTCATCTGGAACCATGGTGCACTGAAGCTCCTGGACATGGCGGCACAGATCTTCCTGGTTGCTGCCGCCGCAGAGAGCTCGTGGGCAGCACCCCTCGAGCAAATTTGAGCCTTGGGACCACAGGTAAGACCAACTTTTCTGCTGCAAGTGACGTGCCTGGTGAACTCAAGACACAGGACCACAGGAACAGCTAAAGACCTGTAGAGAGGAAAAACTACACGCCCAAAAGCAGAACACTCGGTCCCCATAACAGGCTGAAAGAAAACAGGAAAACAGGTCTACAGCACTCCTGACACACAGGCTTATAGGACAGTCTAGCCACTGTCAGAAATAGCAGAACAAAGTAACACTGGAGATAATCTGATGGCGAGAGGCAAGCGCAGGAAACCAAGCAACAGAAACCAAGACTACATGGCACCATCGGAGCCCAATTCTCCCATCAAAACAAACATGGAATATCCAAACACACCAGAAAAGCAAGATCTAGTTTCAAAATCATGTTTGATCATGATGCTGGAGGATTTCAAAAAAGACGTGAAGAACTCCCTTAGAGAACAAGTAGAAGCCTACAGAGAGGAATCGCAAAAATCCCTGAAAGAATTCCAGGAAATCATAAATAAACAAGTAGAAGCCCATAGAGAGGAGTCACAAAAATCCCTGAAAGAATTCCAGGATAACACAATCAAACAGTTGAAGGAATTAAAAATGGAAATAGAAGCAATCAAGAAAGAACACATGGGAACAATCCTGGATATAGAAAACCAAAAGAAGAGACAAGGAGCTGTAGATACAAGCTTCACCAACAGAATACAAGAGATGGAAGAGAGAATCTCAGGAGCAGAAGATTCCATAGAAATCATTGACTCAACTGTCAAAGATAATGTAAAGCGGAAAAAGCTACTGGTCCAAAACATACAGGAAATCCAGGACTCAATGAGAAAACCAAACCTAAGGATAGTAGGTATTGAAGACAGTGAAGACTCCCAGCTCAAAGGACCAATAAATATCTTCAACAAAATCATAGAAGAAAACTTCCATAACCTAAAAAAAGAGATACCCATAGGCATACAAGAAGCCTACAGAACTCCAAATAGATTGGACCAGAAAAGAAGCACCTCGCATCACATAATAGTCAAAACACCAAACGCACAAAATAAAGAAAGAATATTAAAAGCAGTAAGGGAAAAAGGTCAAGTAACATATAAACGCAGACCTATCAAAATCACACCAGACTTTTCGCCAGAAACTATGAAGGCCAGAAGATCCTGGACAGATGTCATACAGACGCTAAGAGAACACAAATGCCCACCCAGGTTACTGTATCCTGCAAAACTCTCAATTAACATAGATGGAGAAACCAAGATATTCCATGACAAAACCAAATTTACACAATATCTTTCTACAAATCCAGCACTACAAAGGATAATAAATGGTAAAGCCCAACATATGGAGGTATGCTATACCTTAGAAGAAGCAAGAAACTAATCATCTTGGCAACAAAACAATGAGAAGAAAAGCACACAAACATAACCTCACATCCAAATATGAATATAACAGGAAGCAATAATCACTATTCCTTAATATCTCTCAACATCAAAGGTCTCAACTCCCCAATAAAAAGACATAGATTAACAAACTTGATACGCAACGAGGACCCTGCATTCTGCTGCCTACAGGAAACACACCTCAGAGACAAAGACAGACACTACCTCAGAGTGAAAGGCTGGAAAACAACTTTCCAAGCAAATGGTCGGAAGAAGCAAGCTGGAGTAGCCATTCTAATATCAAATAAAATCATTTTTCAACTAAAAGTCATCAAAAAAGATAAGAAAGGACACTTCATATTCATCAAAGGAAAAATCCACCAAGATGAACTCTCAATCCTAAATATCTATGCCCGAAATACAAGGGCACCTACGTACGTAAAAGAAAACTTACTAAAGCGCAAAACACACATTGCACCTCACACAATAATAGTAGGAGATTTCAACACCCCACTCTCATCAATGGACAGATCATGGAAACAGAAATTAAACAGAGATGTAGATAGACTAAGAGAAGTCATGAGCCAAACGGACTTAACAGATATTTATAGAACATTCTATCCTAAAGCAAAAGGATATACCTTCTTCTCAGCTCCTCATGGTACTTTCTCCAAAATTGACCATATAATTGGTCAAAAAACGGGCCTCAACAGGTACAGAAAGATATAAATAATCGTAAGCATGCTATCGGACCACCACGGCTTAAAACTGGTCTTCAATAACAATAAGGGAAGAATGCCTACATATACGTGGAAATTGAACAATGCTCTACTCAATGATAACCTGGTCAAGGAAGAAATAAAGAAAGAAATTAAAAACTTTTTAGAATTTAATGAAAATGAAGGTACAACATACCCAAACTTATGGGACACAGTGAAAGCTGTGCGAAGAGGAAAACTCATAGCGCTGAGTGCCTGCAGAAAGAAACAGGAAAGAGCATATGTCAGCAGCTTGACAGCACACCTAAAAGCTCTAGAACAAAAAGAAGCAAATACACCCAGGAGGAGTAGAAGGCAGGAAATAATCAAACTCAGAGCTGAAATCAACCAAGTAGAAACAAAAAGGACCATAGAAAGAATCAACAGAACCTAAAGTTGGTTCGTTGAGAAAATCAACAAGATATTTAAACCCTTAGCCAGACTAATGAGAGGACACAGAGAGTGTGTCCAAATTCACAAAATCAGAAATGAAAAGGGAGACATAACTACAGATTCAGAGGAAATTCAAAAAAGAATCAGATCCCACTACAAAAGCCTATATTCAACAAAACTTGAAAATCTGCAGGAAATGGACAATTTCCTAGACAGATACCAGGTACCGAAGTTAAATCAGGAACAGAAAAACCAGTTATACAACCCCATAACTCCTAAGGAAATAGAAGCAGTCATTAAAGGTTTCCCAATCACAAAGAGCCCAGGTCCAGATGGCTTTAGTGCAGAATTCTATCAGACCTTCATAGAAGACCTCATACCAATACCATCCAAACTATTCCACAAAATTGAAACAGATGGAGCACTACCGAATTCCTTCTATGAAGCCACAATTACTCTTATACCTAAACCAAACTAAGACCCAACAAAGAAAGAGAACTTCAGACCAATTTCCCTTATGAATATCGACGCAAAAATACTCAATAAAATTCTGGCAAACCAAATTCAAGAGCACATCAAAACAATCATCCACCATGATCAAGTAGGCTTCATCCCAGGCATGCAGGGATTGTTTAATATACGGAAAACCATCAACGTGATCCATTATATAAACAAACTGAAAGAACAAAACCACATGATCATTTCATTAGATGCTGAGAAAGCATTTGACAAAATTCAACACCCCTTCATGATAAAAGTTTTGGAAAGAATAGGAATTCAAGGCCCATACCTAAACATAGTAAAAGACATATACAGTAAACCAGTTGCTAACATTAAACTAAATGGAGAGAAACTTGAAGCAATCCCACTAAAATCAGGGACTAGACAAGGCTGCCCACTCTCTCCCTACTTATTCAATATAGTTTTTGAAGTTCTAGCCAGAGCAATCAGAGAACAAAAGGAGGTCAAGGGGATACAGATTGGAAAAGAAGAAGTCAAAATATCACTATTTGCAGATGATATGATAGTATATTTAAGTGATCCCAAAAGTTCCCCCAGAGAATTACTAAAGCTGATAAACAACTTCAGCAAAGTGGCTGGGTATAATATTAACTCAAACAAATCAGGAGCCTTCCTCTACACAAAAGAGAAACAAGCCGAGAAAGAAATTAGGGAAACGACACCCTTCATAATAGACCCAAATAATATAAAGTACCTCGGTGTGACTTTAACCAGCAAGTAAAAGGTCTGTACAATAAGAACTTCAAGACACTGAAGAAAGAAATTGAAGAAGACCTCAGAAGATGGAAAGATCTCCCATGCTCATGGATTGGCAGGATTAATATAGTAAAAATGGCCATTTTACCAAAAGCGATCTACAGATTCAACGCAATCCCCATCAAAATACCAATCCATTTCTTCAAAGAGTTAGACAGAACAATTTGCAAATTAATCTGGAATAACAAAAAACCCATGATAGCTAAAACTATCCTCAACAATAAAAGGACTTCAGGGGGAATCACTAACCCTGAACTCAAGCAGTATTACGGAGCAATAGTGATAAAAACTGCATGGTATTGGTACAGAGACAGACAGATAGACCAATGGAATAGATTTGAAGACCCAGAAATGAACCCACACACCTATGGTCACTTGATTTTTGACAAAGGAGCCAAAACCATCCAATAGAAAAAAGATAGCATTTTCAGCAAATGGTGCTGGTTCAACTGGAGGGCAACATGTAGAAGAATGCAGATCAATCCATGCTTATCACCCTGTACAAAGCTTAAGTCCAAGTGGATCAAGGACCTCCACATCAAACCAGACACAGTCAAACTAATAGAAGAAAAACTAGGGAAGCATCTGGAACACATGGGCACTGGAAAAATTTTCCTGAACAAAACACCAATGGCTTATGCTCTGAGATCAAGAATCGACAAATGGTATCTCATAAAACTGAAAAGCTTCTGTAAGGCAAAGAACACTGTGGTTAGGACAAAAAGGCAACCAACAGATTGGGAAAAGATCTTTACCAATCCTACAACAGATAGAGGCCTTATATCCAAAATATACAAAGAACTCAAGACGTTAGACCGCAGGGAGACAAATAACCCTATTAAAAAATGGGGTTCAGAGCTAAACAAACAATTCACAGCTGAGGAATGCCGAATGGCTGAGAAACACCTAAAGAAATGTTCAACATCTTTAGTCATAAGGGAAATGCAAATCAAAAGAACCCTGAGATTTCACCTCACGCCAGTGAGAATGGCTAAGATCAAAAACTCAGATGACAGCAAATGCTGATGAGTATGAGGAGAAAGAGGAACACTCCTCCATTGTTGGTAGGGTTGCAGACTGGTACAACCATTCTGGAAATCAGTCTGGAGGTTCCTCAGAAAATTGGACATTGAACTGCCTGAGGATCCAGCTATACCTCTCTTGGGCATATACCCAAAACATGCCCCAACATATAAAAAAGACACGTGCTCCACTATGTTCATCACAGCCTTATTTATAATAGCCAGAAGTTGGAAAGAACCCAGATGCCCTTCAACAGAGGAATGGATACAGAAAATGTGGTACATCTACACAATGGAATATTACTCAGCTATCAAAAGCAATGACTTTATGAAATTCGTATGCAAATGGTTTGAACTGGAAAATATCATCCTGAGTGAGCTAACCCAATCACAGAAAGCATACATGGTATGCACTCATTGATAAGTGGCTATAATCAAAATGCTGGAATTACCCTAGATGCGTAGAACAAATGAAACTCAAGACCAATGATCAAAATGTGAATGCTTCACTCCTTCTTGAAAAGGGGAACAAGAATATCCTTGGCATGGAATAGAGAGGCAAAGATTGAAACAGAGACTGAAGGAACACCCATTCAGAGCCTACCCCACATGTGGCCCATACATATACAGCCACCCAATTAGACAAGATAGATGAAGCAAAGTAGTGCAGACCAACATGAACCGGATGTATTTCGGTCCTGAGAGACGCAGCCAGAATACAGCAAATACAGAGGTGAATTCCAGCAGCAAACCACTGAACTGAGAATAGGACCCCCGTTGAAGGAATCAGAGAAAGAACTGGAAGAGCTTGAAGGGGCTCGAGACCCCATATGTACAACAATGCCAAGCAACCAGAGCTTCCAGGGACTAAGCCACTACCTAAAGACTATACATGGACTGACCCTGGACTCTGACATCATAGGTAGCAATGAATATCCTAGTAAGAGCACCAGTGGAAGGGGAAGCCCTGGGTCCTGCTAAGACTGAACCCCCAGTGAACTAGTCTGTTGGGGGGAGGGCGGCAATGGGGGGAGGTTGGGGAGGGGAACACCCATAAGGAAGTGGAGGGGGAGGGGGATGTTTGCCCGGAAACTGGGAAACGGAATAACACTCGAAATGTATATAAGAAATACTCAAGTTAATAAAAAAAAAAGAGTGTACAATGAGTCAGTCGGGATGAAATAATACCAAATTGTGTTTATGTCTATGAAAAGAATAATTTCTCATGCCTATCTTTGTGATTTTATACAATTTGATCCATGAAAACTAAACATATATCTTTATATTTAGTGATTTACTTTGAGTTAGATTCAATCAGTTTTTCACTTAATTTTGTCCTCATGTGGTGTTTTCATTCTATATTTAATCAACATAGAATGTTGTAGAATATTCTGCATAACCACATACAAATTTCAATTAAAATTTTTACTTATACACAAATGATATTTGAGAATAGATCTTGTGCAATGCACAAACTACTTCACTCAACTAAACTTTAGGAAGCATCAGTTACTTAAGCTGTCTGCGCACCCTAGCAGTTTAAAGTGCTGTGTTTTAAAACAAGAATCAGCAATCTGCAAAAATGGGTTCCTTTAGCACATTCATAAAATTTGCACCTATACTTCCTAAAATTACTGATGAAAATCCACAAGACATAAATATCATAAAAATGTCATGATTAGCCAACTTAGACATGAAGAAAGAATACCTATGTCACTTAAATCATGACCAAAAAAATAACTAGTGGGCAACTCCTCTATAACTGTTCTTAAAAGTTAAAAATAACCTACACCAAAACTTTTACTCATGCCAGTTACAAAGGGTATAAATAGTCACCATAATTATTGATAGGCTCACTATCCGAAGAATGGAAACATAACATTTGATTCCACATGCTCTCTATATTTTTTACTCTAAAGGGACTATGCCAAATTGAACTTTAAGAAACTTAAAGGTTAGTGATTGTACATGAACCATGTGAAGCATGGAGTCACATGGATGTGGTTGTGACTCCATTCTCCATATGCTGTATAAATATCTGATTGTAAAGATCTTCAATTTCCAAACATGATAAAGGCTTTGAAGGCAAGAAGTGAACACATGCAATGAATTTGAGAGAATATGTATGTGCTAGTACTTGACAACTTTATGTGCCATGCATATTACTGGGACCAGCATATGCATTAGGAGCAACACACTGAAAGAAGGACTGTCAGCAGAGTTTATGGCCATTTATATGCATGCATTCATGATAAAAAATGAAATATTAAAGGATCTATTTCAATAAGTCATCACTGTCTAGAACGCAATATAATCTGTTAATAAGAGGGATGGATATATATGAAGTACCAATGTAGATAGTTCTTCACTCAACAGCTCCCAATCTTTAAGTCAGAGGCCACCTGGAAGAAAAGACAAAACCTGCAATGGATTAATTGAAAGTCAAAAATAGGATTGACTTTGTAAAAGAATTAAGATTATTCCTTTGTGTTTAGACTTGGCAACAGGAAAGAAACCTCAGTGATTTTTCTAATTTTCATCTTCACCTTTAGACAATTCATGAAATACTCATGTTACATTTACGTGGAAAAAGCAAATGCACTTACAAGTCATTCAGAGTCTGTTTGAAATACTCTTTTTCCATAGACAACACAACTGCTTCAAGGATGAAGAAACAACTTGGCCCCAAATTCTCATTAATATCATTGAAATTTATTCTCCAAAAGCACCTGGTGTCAATGCAATTGGCCATGGAACATAAAATATTGAAGAGGACGAAGACTAGTGTCAAAACACACAACCTGGACAGAGTAGATTGTGGGCTGCAATGAGTATCAGCACATCAAATTTCTGCCTGATTTTATTTTTCTGGTAAGAGAAGAGGTTTACTGCATAGTCATGTTTAGTTATTTTTTCAGATTGCACCTGAGTCCTGGAGCATTCTTAAATCACTCTCATATGTAGGGGTCTGCAACTGATGACCACAGTAAAGGAGTAAACCTGGGTAGGTAAATACTTAGGGGGGTAATTAATTCTCAGGCTCTATGATATTATTCATGCTTGTGAATGCTTTGGAGGAAGCACTTTTGTTCAGACTTAGTCTTTGTAAATTTTCAACAAGCTGATTATGTGAACACAATTAGAAATGATGTCAGTTGATTGGTTCTGATGATTCACTGGGAGACATCCAGTAATGGTGCAATTGGAGCTGCTGGAGAAACACAGAGCACTGTACTACAAAGTCCAAATCAGGCACAGGGAGTCTCAAGTTTATAGTCACTGTGTTCCGTAGACCATGTACACTGTGGACTATGTCCTACCAGTGATAAGACATGTGGTTCCATTTCCTTGAGAATCAATTAACAACAAATAATGAAGTATATTTAATCCAGCTATGTCCAAAATTATACAGTTTATCACAGATCTAAAGTTAATTTCCATTCTAAAGATCAAGATTTAAATGTTCAGAAAGATACAGAGAAAATGCCATGCTATATCTTTATATCAATTAAAACAAAAAGATCACTCCATCTTCCATACATTTAATACTAAAGAGAAAATATTCTCAATGTTTGAATTTCAAATCATGATCTTCTTCTCAGATACTCAGAAATTTCAATTTTATAATTTGTTCTGACTCATCTATTCTACATTACTTTTGATTTCCTAATTTGTCTTTGATCATTTTCATTGTAGTAGTGGCCATGAAGAAGTCTTGTTTAGAAATTTCTTCTCAGGATCTTAGAAGCCAGTAGTGATTGTAAAGCAACTCTGTTTTAATGTTTAAGCTTTTCTTATACAATCTTTCTACACAACCATTCTTGGTTGTCTTCCAGAAACAAAATTGGTCATTGGAGAGTTTACTGAAGCCTGTACACTCATGAATTTCTTTCTTTGAATTTGGATTGAAAGAAAGCAGAACATATATATATGGCAGGACATGGATTTGCATGATATACCCTGTTTGTGTTTGAATGACACAACCACATTTAGTGTTTTGCAGAGGTAATTGCTATGAACGTCAATTTTTTTCATATGAATGTCTTCTGGATCTGTGATATGCTATTCTAGAATGATAAGACTTGTATCTAGAGGAATGTGAATAGAGAAGTCTTTCATTAGAATGCACAGGAACGTTGTCTTTCAAGAGTCCAAAAGAAATTTCCAGTAGTCCAGATTTAGTACACTCATCAGTTATTTCTGTGGTTAATTATTTTTATTTTTTTTAAACACCATACATTATCTTGGGTTTCATTGTGGTACACTGACACCAAGATACCATGTACTTTTCTGGTACCTGCCCTTCCATTACCCATATCTGTTCCTTACCTTGCTATTGACTTATGCCTCAGTTTAGCCAACCTCCGTTTCTTTCATGAAACTCTGTGTTCATGCATAATTTTAATTCAAGATATTTTTCTCCCATCATCCAGAGAGCACATGGGAGTTGAGGCAAGGCTTAGCTCCAACTATTTATCCAGTAGGATGTATAGTAAAGGATTGTGTTGTATGGCAATATTGGAGGAATTGCCCTTGTTTCTTTGAAGAGTTGATGACTCAGGATAAAGGAATGATACGGTGATGAGATAAGAGTGGGTTGCAGGTGGCAAAGGACCCTCACAGAGGCAGGGGGAGGGGGAAAGATATTTTTGTTTATATTTTCTTAATTCTGGCTTTACAGGATACATACATTCTCAATACCTTCATGCTTTTTCTGTTCTCAAATTATGCCTATCCTACTTCCTTTGTGCAAAAACGTGCAAACACACAAAAGAAGATTCAGGCACATACACACACACACACACACACACACACACACACACACACACACACACACCCCTTATAAAAGGACATGCACTATTACTTCAGAATTCAGAATAGTCTGAATTTTCTTAAACAATCTTTAGTTTAAAATTATGACCTCCTTGTTTGATATGCAATTTTTATTGAAAACATCATCGAATTCTTGCAAATATCTAGAAACCTTTCTTATGTGACTGTAAACATTTTATGTCCATGACCCAGATTTGGTATTCGTTTGATTTTATTCATTTTTCCAAGCATTTCTACATTTCTAATTTATCAGTTTGGTTTGTGAGTTTTATTCTAAATTAGAATTTATCATGAAAGTTCAAAGAAAATTAACATGCTCGATGTATTATTTGGTCCCTATTAACTTACCCGTGAGGTTAGATTCATATTCTATCTCAACTCTTATTTTACTTTTGATTACTAATGCATCATTCATACTCATGTAATCCTTAATAATTAAAAAAAACTGAAGTAAAAATTAAAGATTGTTTTAAATGATGTCACCCTTACTAATGTTGACTATTACTTGATGTAAACTATAAACATCATTTTTGGGTAATTCACAGATATCACTAATGGTACCAATCATTTTATCATGAAGTGGTGGTTGATATTGTAAAATGCTTTTCCTAATCTAATTCATTGTTCTGCTGCATACAAGTAGTACATTTCAAAGTCAAAGATAAACATTACCTCAGAGTAAATGGATGAAAAAAATTGACACAAAATATCGGCTTCTGTTGCTTATGATGTTGTGCTTGGCTATTGCCATCTGGTTATCCTTTGTATTTCCTTGGTTAGGTGACTCTGTCTGGAGTCTGCATCCTTCATCAGTGGATTGGTTCAGGTCTCCTGTTAGGCCTGCAGTCCTGGCTGTTGCAGAACTCCTCTGGGGCCTTCCAACTGGAATATCTTCAGAGGCTCAGAGAAGCTACTGATCTGTTGCCCTGGCTGCAGTAGATCTCCTGGGAGACCTTCAGACTGTTGGATTTTCAGAGGAGGAGTCAAGCTCTTGTCCTGTGTGAAGCTGTTCCCCAGAGTGGGTGGAGGATATGGACTGTGATTTCTGTTTCCCTCTGTGTGTCAAAACTCCAGGGAGACTTTGAAAGTTTTAGATATTTGTCCTGCATACCACAGGGCCCTGGAAAAGTCTTCAAACTGTGGTGTTGGTTGCCTAGATTTCCTGTGTACAAAGGAACTCCTAGAATTCCTTAAAGCTGTGGTGTCAAATACCTTGAGAGCAGGAGACCTTCTAGGATGTCTCTGGGTAAAGTATCAAATACTCTTGAGTGGAGTGGATCTTCTCGGATGCCTTAGGCTATAGTGTTTTCCAGGGTGCAAACTAATTAGCAATCTGTCTCAGCAGAAAAGACCAGGAGGAGGAGGGTGGCATTCAAAAGATAGGGTTGTGGGGAGATAATGGGTTCCTGAGTCCACTGGGTTCCCAGTGGAAGCTGAGGGATTTCAGGAGTGTTCTTACCAAATGCTCTGAGTGCAGTGGATTGTCTATTATACCTCAGTATATGGTGTCTTCAGGAGAACATACTAGTTAGCACTCTGGCTCGGCAGAAATCAGTGTTGAAAGATTTTCATGCTAAGAGTAACAATTAATTTTGTAAATGTGCTCAATGATAATAGAAGACAGCTTGAACAATCAAGGGAAACTGAGAAAAAGTAAGGTAAAAGGTCAGAACTGAATATCAGAATTAACAGATGGTTGAATTTGGAGTTTTTGATCTACTTGGAACTGAGATAATACTCTAAGACAAAGAATTGATAAAAGGGACCTCATAAAATTGCAACACATCTTTAACACTAATGACACTGTCAATAGGATCAGTTGAGAAAATATCTTTACCAGTCCTATATCCGATAGAGGGCTAATGTCCAATATATACCAAAAACTAAACAATTTAGACTACAGAGTATCAAATGACCCTTTTTTAAAAAAATGGGGTACAGAGCTAAACAAATAATTCTCAACAATCCTTAATGGCAGAGAAGCACCTAAATAATTGTTCAACAGCCTAAGTCATCAGGGAAATGCAAATCATAACAACCCTGAGATAACACCTCATACCAGTCAGAGTGATTAAGTTCAACAGCTCAGGTGAAAGTAAAAGATCCCCGTTTGATATTAGTGCAGCCATTTCTTAAGAATGAGAATCTTTTAAGCTGGCCCTTGCTTAGCCCCTAGACATTAGAGAGTAGATCAGAAAGTACAGAAAGCACATGCCCACCCACTCTCTAGGAAGCTGCCTGACCATAAGAACAGATGGTATAGATCATATTTACTGCAGGGCAATTACAAGGCAGGAAATATCTCCGGGAAGCTGACTGACCACTATAGATTGTGCCCCAGGATGGGAAAACATATATCAAGTCAGATGTCCTTGGTCCTGAAATGGCTGCATTGATTTAGTTGCAGCCTTGTCCTGGGAACTCCAGGACGAGAAACATTTGCCTAGTCAGATATCCTTGGCACTGGAATAGCTGAGCTAATGAAGCTGTGTGGCTATATAAACTTTACATTTCTGCTGTTCAAGGCTCTTCATATCCCTCCTTCGTGAGGACCGTGTCGAGCCACAGTGCATTGGTATCACAAAGTAAACCACTTGCTTTTACATCAACACTGAGTCTCGCGTGTTTGTGGGGTGGTTGGTGCCCTCAGGATTGGAGCGAGAGTCTCCTCATTCTGAGGGTCTTTCATTTGGGGGCTCGTCCGGAATGAACGACCACCCCTCAACACTGAGACCACTCTTGGAGGTAAGGTGGTACCTTTAACTGTTCTGTCTTTTTGTTTGTGTGTCCAAACTCAGTAGCCTAGGCCTGTAATTACCTGCCACTCATAAGAGCATTAGGCCTGTAATTGCCTTTCACTCCTAAGAGCATTTGGCCTGCATTGCTTTTTGGCCTATAACTGCCTTTCACTCCTGAGAGTGTTTGGCCTGGTTCTTCTACCTTTCACTTGTGAGAGTGTCTGGCCTGGTTCTGTTGCCTTTCACTCATGGTAGCCTCCAGGGTAAGGTTTGTTAAACATAAACCTGATCTGGTATTTCTGCAGCTGGACACTTCCATTGGGCATCTGCTGTCCAGGACTTTTTCTCTTTCGATTTTTCAAAATGTAGAAACGGCCTGTGTCTTGTGGATCCTTGTGTCTCTTATCTGTTTTTCTTTGTCTTCATCCTTGTGTATTTTGGAACAATGGGTCAGAAGATTACTCCCCCCCCCCAGTCTTGCCCTAGACCACTGGGGAGAAGTGAGGGCGAGAGTACACAACGTGTTGGTGGAGGTCAAAAAGGGACCAAGGCAGACCATCTGTGCCTCTGAGTGGCCAACTTTTAAGGTCGATTGGCCCCCTCAGGGATCTTTTAATATAAAAATTATAAAGTGTGCTAAAAAAGTCGTTTTTCATTCCAGTCAGGGCCGCACAGACATCCTGATCAGCAGCCCTACATCCTAGTCTGGGAGGATTTAACTCAAATGCTGCCTCCTTAGGTAAAACTGTGGGATAATTGACCCCAGAGACTGCCAGACTCACAGATTCTGGCAGTCCAAACTTCCGAGGGAGAGTCTTCCTGACCGGCTCCTCCAGGTCTATCCTGCTTATCCTCCTTATCTCCCTACCCTCCACCTACTGAATCCTCTCCCCCTCTGGGGGCCACTGAGCTGACACTGTAGAGAGGCCTTAAGGTAAAATCAAAGACCAGAGAAGAGAGCCTGTAATAGACCAGCTGCCCCTCTGCTCACCTTTCTGTTTCACAGGCACCAAGCTTTTGCTTATTTTCGCACTGGCCTTTTTGTCCCAAGAAAGCTTCCTCATTTAGCTGTGTGACTAAATGCTGGTTGTCCTCTTCAGTGGACCTCTATTTTCTAGATTCTCTTCTTTTTGTCACCATCCAACTTGAGATGCTTGTTAATAGCTGTTACAGGTCCTCTTTACCACCAAGGAAATACAGAATCCTACTAGAGGCCAGAAAAGATATTTCAGACATGGACAGAAGGCCCCCATTCTTACCTGTTGACGTCAATATCCCTGAAGGTAGGGAGTGTGCAGGTCTATCGCCAGGCTCCAATGGTGCATCACTGAGGGGCTGGAAAATGCCACACCAATTTTGCTAAGGTATGGACAAGATATGAAGAGAAAGATGCAGAAACTTGAGGGGTTAAGTTGCTGAGAGAGTTAGTGTAAATTGTACAGAAAGTAGGGTTAAAGTGTGGTTCATGGTCTGTGCACATAAGTGGACTGTATCTAGTAGCTGTAGAATAAGAGGCAGAATATATCTTAACAGAGAGACTGAGAAAGAGAAAGAGAAAAGAAGACAAAAAGAGCAGTAAGCTAGAGAAAAAGAGACAGAAAAAAGAAAAGGCTAAAGAGCTAAAGAAATATAAAAGACAGAAGAGGAACGTATACTGGCCACAGTAGTTAGAGAAACTAGGAAGACAGTACCTGGCAACAGAAGAGAATTCCTGGCTAAAGATCAGTGTGTCTATTATAAGGAAAAAGGACACTGGGTCAGGGACTGCCCCCAGGATAGAGCGGAAGCCCACTCAGTGTTTTGTGGATACAGAGGCCCAATACTCTGTGCTTCTACGCCAGAAAGGCCAGTGTACATCATAAGACCTTGGGTACAGGGGGATACTGACAACAATTAATACTCCTGGGCTACCCGAAGAACAGTGGACCTTGGAGTGGGCCAAGTAACCCACTAGTTCTTGGTCATCCCTGACTGTCCCTTTCCCCTGCTCATGAGAAATTTGCTTTCCGAAATGGCTTATGTGGGCTGAAATGGCTGGGTAAGGCCATGTGTATGCATGTCTGCAGAGTGTGTGTGTGGAGCTTAAATCCTGTTTCAGTGCACCAGTACCTGATGCTGGGAGATGTGTGGCTTAGTGCCATTCTGCTTGGAACACACTGCTCCTACAAGCTGGACACTAACAATTATCACCACCCAATCCATGACTTAAAACTGTGGTAGAGTGGCTGATTTCTGCACTACTATGCCTAACCCCTAAATTCTGTGTTCTTTGCCACCTTCCAGAATTTGGTACACCATTTTAGACTTGAAAGGTGCTCTCTTCTGCCTGAGCTGAGTACCCCAAAGTCAAAAATGCTTTGCCTTTGAATAGAATGTCCCAGAGGACGGGAGCACTAGTCAGCTGACATGAACTAGATTCTCCACCGTTTGCGGGCAATCTGGTCACCTTGCTGCACAATACTGACCTGGAGCCACCACAGCATGAGTATCAAGTACTGGCAGAAGCCTATGAGTGGAGGAAAGACCTCTGCGACTGACCAATCGACCCCTGCTGAAAGCCAAGGCTACCTTGTCTACAGACAAGAACAGTTCTCTTCATGATGGTCAGAGATGAGTGGGTGCTGCCATGGTAGACAACACAAATATCATCTGAAATGGACAAACCTCTACCCCCCAAGCACATCAGCGCAGATGCCTTTGCTATCTCTTAGATGCCAACAATTGCCTACAAGAGACAGCCCCAATAGTCATCAAGGAGATACTAGAAGAAATCTTTGCCCAATTTAGAGTGCCCAAGGTAATCAGGTTAGATAACGGCCCCACTTTCGTTGCCAAGGTAAGCCAGGGTATGGCCAGGTATTTAGAGGTCGATTAGAAATTACATTACATCTACAGACCTCAAAGTTCAAGACAGGTAGAAAAAATAAATAAAACTCTAAAAGAGACCCTGACCAAATTGACCATGGAGACTGGCACTCCTTCCCTCTTGCCCTCTTCAGAACAAGAAATACCCCTTCCAGATTCAGTCTTACTCCCTTTGATATATTATATGGGGCCTCAGCTCCTCTGACTGTATTAGATGATGTTATTAAACAAACATATCATAGTAATAATGATTTGTATGCCAGACTAAAAGACCTACAGGTGATACAGAAAAAAGTCTGGTCACAAATGGCAATAGCCTACGTTCTGGAGACCTCTGAGACATCTCACCAGTTCCAGGTTAGAGACTCTGTCCACATACGACAACATGAGGTCCAGACACTTGAGCCTTGCTGGAGAGGACCGTACCTGGTGCTGCTGATCACCCCCACAGCCATCAAGTGTTAGCCCTCACCAGTCATATACTAGTTGGACTGGGGGGCTGAGACCTAGAGGGACACTCATATTTTTTTTTTATAAAAGCTCCCTAGACTTGCACATCAGATAAGTGGATACAGCAGAGATGTGACTAGGGGATTTCTACAAGGCTCACTTCAAGAGTGTGCTTTAGAAACAAAAGTTTTATGTTTGTCCTGGGTTCTATCATGATAAGGCCCTCAAATGTACGTGTATAATTTCTATTACAAATGATGTAACACCCCCTTACTATAAAGACATTACATATGCCTTTATAGTATGTCCTAACACTTTACATATGTCCTAACACTTCTTAGGCTTGTGCGTCAGGGATCACAACTTAAATAAATTTAGAAGTTCTAAAAGACAGTCGTGTCTTTTGTGTGTTAGTTCAGATAGTCACTAGACTGTTATACCATCCTTAAAAAGATGTACTAAACTATTAGGATCCTGATGCTAGAGACTAGCAACTAGATAGATAGAGAGAGAAACAAATCGAGGATGGTTTGAAGACTAGTTCATTGGGTCCCCTTGTTTGACTACCCTAGTTTCTACCCTAATGAGACCCCTAATAATTCTTTTGTTAATTCTAACCTTCAGACCATATATATTAAATAGGCTGGTGACTTTTATTAGAGAAAAAAATTAGCACCATTAACAATTATTAATTTTGAGACAACAGTACCAAGCTCTTGCCCTAGAGGACATAGATTCAGAAGTTCCATGATTAGAACTTGGCACAAAAGAAAATGGGGGAATGAAAAATCCCCGTTTGATATTAGTGCAGCCATTTCTTAAGAATGAGAATCTTTTAAGCTGGCCCTTGTGTAGCCCCTAGACTTTAGACAGTAGAGCAGAAAGTACAGAAAGCACATGCCCACCCACTCTCTAGGAAGCTGCCTGACCATAAGAACAGATGGTATAGATCATATTTACTGCAGGGCAATTACAAGGCAGGAAATATCTCCGGGAAGCTGACTGACCACTATAGATTGTGCCCCAGGATGGGAAAACATATATCAAGTCAGATGTCCTTGGTCCTGAAATGGCTGCATTGATTTAGTTGCAGCCTTGTCCTGGGAACTCCAGGACAAGAAACATCTGCCTAGTCAGATATCCTTGGCACTGGAATAGCTGAGCTAATGAAGCTGTGTGACTATATAAACTGTACATTTCTGCTGTTCGAGGCTGTTCATATCCCTCCTGCATGAGGACCATGTCGAGCCCCAGTGCATTGGTATTCCAAAGTAAACCTCTTGTTTCTACATCAAGACTGAGTCCCGCATGTTTGTGGGGTGGTGGGTGTCCTCAAGATTGGAGCGAGAATCTCATTAATCTGAGGGTCTTTCAATAGCAGTTTCTGACAAGGATGATTGCAATCTGGAACAAATACTCTTGAAAACAGTCTGGCAGTTCTTCAGAAAACTGGACATAGTACTACCTGAAGACCTAGCTATACTATTCCTGGGTATATACCTGGAAGGTGCTCCAACATTTACAAAGGACACATGCTTCACTATGTTCATAGCATCCTTGATTATAATACCCAGAAGATGGAAAGAACCCAGATTTCCTTGAACAGAGGAGTGGATATAGAAAATGTAGTACTGGCCCAGGAGCGGCAGGACCCCTGCGCCTGAGACACAGCCGTAACCTGAAGGAAACAGACCGGATAAACAGTTCTCTGCACCCAAATCCCATAGGAGGGAGAGCTAAACCTTCAGAGAGGCGGACACACCTGGGAAACCAGAAGAGACTGCACTCTGTGCACATCCAGACGCCAGAGGAAAACACCAAACGCCATCTGGAACCCTGGTGCACGGAGGCTCCCGGAAAGAGCGGCGCAGATCTTCCCGGTTGCTGCCGCCGCGGAGAGGACTTAGGCAGTACCCCACGAGCAAACTTGAGCCTTGGAACCGCAGGTAGGAAAAACTTTTCCCCTGCAAGAAACCTGCCTGGTGAACTCAGGACACACAGAGGCAAAATTCCTCTAGGACCGGGCACTTCCTGTGTTTACCGGAAGTCCCACGCCCGCGGATCCCGGCCCGCAGCAGCTCTCTGCTCCCAAACCCCGTGGGAGAGAGACCTCCCTGATCAGGTGGGCACTCCTGAGGCGGCAGAGCGGAGGAGACCACCAACACTGCCCACTCCTGCCCACATCCCTGGCCCAAGAGGAAACTGTATAAGGCCTCTGGGCTCCCGTAGGTGAGGGCCCAGGAGCGGCAGGACCCCTGTGCCTGAGACACCGCCGGAACCTGAAGGAAACAGACCGGATAAACAGTTCTCTGCACCCAAATCCCGTGGGAGGGAGAGCTAAAACTTCAGAGAGGCAGACACGCCAGGGAAACCAGAAGAGACTGCACTCTGTGCACATCCAGACGCCAGAGGAAAACACCAAACGTCATCTGGAACCCTGGTGCACGGAGGCTCCAGGAAAGAGCGGCACAGATCTTCCCGGTTGCTGCCGCCGCGGAGAGGACTTAGGCAGTACCCCACGAGCAAACTTGAGCCTTGGAACCACAGGTAGGACCAACTTTTCACCTGCAAGAAACCTGCCTGGTGAACTCAAGACACAGGCCCACAGGAACAGCTGAAGACCTGTAGAGAGGAAAAACTACACGCCCGAAAGCAGAACACTCTGTCCCTATAACAGGCTGAAAGAAAACAGGAAAACTGGTCTACAGCACTCCTGACACACAGGCTTATAGGACAGTCTAGCCACGGTCAGAAATAGCAGAACAAAGGAACACTAGAGATAATCTGATGGTGAGAGGCAAGCGCAGGAACCCAAGCAACAGAAACGAAGACTACATGGCATCATCGGAGCCCAATTCTCCCACCAAAATAAACATGGAATATCCAAACACACCAGAAAAGCAAGATCTAGTTTCAAAATCATATTTGATCATGATGCTGGAGGACTTCAAGAAAGACGTGGAGAACTCCCTTAGAGAACAAGTAGAAGCCTACAGAGAGGAATCGCAAAAATGCCTGAAAGAATTCCAGGAAAACATAAATAAACAAGTAGAAACCCATAGAGAGGAGACACAAAAATCCCTGAAAGAATTCCAGGAAAACACAATCAAACAGTTGAAGGAATTAAAAATGGAAATAGAAGCAATCAAGAAAGAACACATGGAAACAACCCTGGACATAGAAAATCAAAAGAAAAGACAAGGAGCTGTAGATACAAGCTTCACCAACAGAATACAAGAGATGGAAGAGAGAATCTCGGGAGCAGAAGATTCCATAGAAATCATTGACTCAACTGTCAAAGATAATGTAAAGCAGAAAAAGCTACTGGTCCAAAACATACAGGAAATCCAGGACTCAATGAGAGGATCAAACCTAAAGAAAATAGGTATAGAAGAGAGTGAAGACTCCCAGCTCAAAGGACCAGTAAATATCTTCAACAAAATCATAGAAGAAAACTTCCCTAACCTAAAAAAAGAGATACCCATAGGCATACAAGAAGCCTACAGAACTCCAAATAGATTGGACCAGAAAAGAAACACCTCCCGTCACATAATAGTCAAAACACCAAACGCACAAAATGAAGAAAGAATATTAAAAGCAGTAAGGGAAAAAGGTCAAGTAACATATAAAGGCAGACCTATCAGAATCACACCAGACTTTTTGCCAGAAACTATGAAGGCAAGAAGATCCTGGACAGATGTCATACAGACCCTAAGAGAACACAAATGCCAGCCCAGGTTACTGTATCCTGCAAAACTCTCAATTAACATAGATGGAGAAACTAAGATATTCCATGACAAAACCAAATTTACACAATATCTTTCTACAAATCCAGCACTACAAAGGATAATAAAGGGTAAAGCCCAACATAAGGAGGCAAGCTATACCCTAGAAGAAGCAAGAAACTAATCATCTTGGCAACAAAACAAAGAGAAGAAAAGCACACAAACATAACCTCACATCCAAATATGAATATAACAGGAAGCAATAATCACTATTCCTTAATATCTCTCAACATCAAAGGTCTCAACTCCCCAATAAAAAGACATAGATTAACAAACTGGATACGCAATGAGGACCCTGCATTCTGCTGACTACAGGAAACACACCTCAGATACAAATACAGACACTACCTCAGAGTGAAAGGCTGGAAAACAACTTTCCAAGCAAATGGTCAGAAGAAGCAAGCTGGAGTAGCCATTCTAATATCAAATAAAATCAATTTTCAATTAAAAGTCATCAAAAAAGATAAGGAAGGACACTTCATATTCATCAAAGGAAAAATCCACCAAGATGAACTCTCAATCCTCATCTTCGGTTGGTTCATATACAAATGTGCAATTTCTAGGCTTGAAAGTAAAATGATCCTATCTGGTGCTGGATAGAGGAGCCTTATTTTTTATTATGGCAGCTTGCTATTTTTGTAACATGGTGATTTGGTTGAACACAATAAAGTACAGGAGTAACTGAAAAAAAAAACATTTCTAGACCAATATGGCTGTTAATTTCTGTACAGTGCCAACTCAACACAGTAAACGGGGATACTTTTTTCCAAAGTTGACAGCACAGCTAAAGTTTCAAAAAATTCAAATTATATATTTGTATATATATATATATATATATATATATATATATTTATTTATTTATATAAAAAGGCCAATAATAGCAGTGTGTTACGCATCAACAGCAGCAACAGCTTTTCCAGGTTCTGCAGTCATCTGAACAAAACTGTAGAGACATCCAGCACACTCCATTAAAAAAAAAAGTAAAAAAACAAAACCCGAGAAAACAGCACAGTTCTGTTACTCTTGTGGTACCTGGCACCATTTTTTTAAATTAGCTTCTCAATCATCATCTGGAAAGAAAACATTCTGAGCAACATCATTAAAAACAGCTCTGATAAAGCACGGTCACTACTACGTATCATAAAGCAGGTACAAGCTATTTTACATCCACAGAGGTATGATACAGTACTGTCCTACATCTATAATACTAGAGGATACAATTTAAAAGGCATTATTTGAGACTTGATTCTACTTTTCCAGCAGAGGGCCCAAAGGATGGTGTGACACAGCTTTGTAAAGAAACATACTCTAGACAGGATTTCCTTTCACTAGTGGCACAGTTCTAAGGATTCATTCTCTCCATGAATGTCAGCTAAAACCGTTATTAAAAAAATGAAATATCCCTAGAACAAAACCGTATAACCACCGGATTCACATGAAGATGACCTAGTGGAGACAAGCTGGACCTCACCTTACCAACAAGCTATCAAATCTGTTATGTTTAAACAGTGAGACCTCCAAGGAAGAGGTGCCTAGTAGTGCTTCAAAGCTTCGGACCACAATCAAACACAGCATCCTTTTCAACAGAAGCAGAAGCTCATCTGAATATGCTCAAGGATGCTGACATCAACATTTAATCATCTCTTCACTCATCCAGGAAGAAGGGGAGATCAGTTACCACTGTACTTTATTGTGTTCAACCAAATCACCATGTTACAAAAATAGCAAGCTGCCATAATAAAAAATAAGGCTCCTCTATCCAGCACCAGATAGCATCATTTTACTTTCAAGCCTAGAAATTGCACACTTGTATATAAACCAACCGAAGATGAGGATTGAGAGTTCATCTTGGTGGATTTTTCCTTTGATGAATATGAAGTGTCCTTCCTTATCTTTTTTGATGACTTTTAATTGAAAATTGATTTTATTTGATATTAGAATGGCTACTCCAGCTTGCTTCTTCTGACCATTTGCTTGGAAAGTTGTTTTCCAGCCTTTCACTCTGAGGTAGTGTCTGTCTTTGTCTCTGAGGTGTGTTTCCTGTAGGCAGCAGAATGCAGGGTCCTCATTGCGTATCCAGTTTGTTAATCTATGTCTTTTTATAGGGGAGTTGAGGCCATTGATGTTGAGAGATATTAAGGAATAGTGATTATTGCTTCCTGTTATATTCATATTTGGATGTGAGGTTATGTTTGTGTGCTTTTCTTCTCTTTGTTTTGTTGCCAAGATGATTAGTTTCTTGCTTCTTCTAGGGTATAGCTTGCCTCCTTATGTTGGGCTTTACCCTTTATTATCCTTTGTAGTGCTGGATTTGTAGAAAGATATTGTGTAAATTTGGTTTTGTCATGGAATATCTTGGTTTCTCCATCTATGTTAATTGAGAGTTTTGCAGAACCTGGAAAAGCTGTTGCTGCTGTTGATGCATAACACACTGCTATTATTGGTATATATATATATATATATATATATATATATATATATATATATACAGATATATAATTTGAATTTTTTGAAACTTTAGCTGTGCTGTCAACTTTGGAAAAAAGTATCCCCGTTTACTGTGTTGAGTTGGCACTGTACAGAAATTAACAGCCATATTGGTCTAGAAATGTTGAACTTAAGTTTTTTCCATTTGTACAAGGGTAACACACTGTATTAAATATGTAAGGTCTTATCTACGTGGGTTTGATTACAAAAACTAATAAAGTATTCTCTAAATTTAAAAAAAAAGAAAATGTAGTACTTTTATACAATGGAGTACTACTCAGTTATTAAAAAAATGACTTCATGAAATTCTTAGACAAAAGGATGGAACTAGAAAATATCATCCTAAGCGAGTTAAGCCAATCACAAACAGACACCACACACACACACACACACACACACACACACACACACACACACACACACGTTATGCACTCACTGATAAGTGGGTATTATCCCCAAAGCTCAGAATACCCAAAATACTATCCATAGACCACATACAGCTTAAGAAAACGAAAGCCAAAGCTTGGGTAATTCAGACCTTCTTAGAGGAGGGAAGAAAATTACTCCCAGGAGGAAATATGGAGACAAATTCTAGAGCAGAGACTGAAGGAAAGCCATCCAGAGACTGCCCCACCAAGGGGTCTATCCCGTATACCAAACCCAGACAGTACTTTGGATATCAAGAAGTGCCTGCTGACAGGAGTTGGTATAGCTATCTCCTGAGAAGCTGTGCCAGTGCCTGACAACAACAGAGGTGTATGCTTGCAGCCAACCATTGAACTGAGAAAAGAGTCGCCAATGGAGTAGTTAAAGAAAGGACTGAAGTAGCTGAATGGCCTTGCAACCCAATAAAAAAACAACAATATAAACCAATCAGATTAATCCCCAGAGTTTCCATGGACTAAATCATCAAGAATTGAGAAGACATGGGGTGATCAATGGCTCCATCTACAAGTGCAGCATTGGATGTCCTAGTCAGGCTTTAATAGGAGGGGAGAAACTTGGTCCTGTGGAGCTTGGATGCCCAGTGTATGGGAATGCAATGCAAGCAGGTATGAGGTGCTGGGTAGGTGGGGGAGTGCCCTCATAGAAGCAGGAGAGATGGGAGGGGATAGGGCATTTCAGGAGGGGTAACTGGAAAAGGGAATAACATATGAAGTGTAAATAAAAACATATCCGATAAAATGTACACACACACACACACACACACACACACAGAGAGAGAGAGAGAGAGAGAGAGAGAGAGAGAGAGAGAGAGAGAGAGAGAGAGAGAGAGAGAGAATTAATAGATGGGGGCTGGTGGGAAGTTTTAGGAACGTTTACCATCATATCTGAGGTCCTAAGATTGTTCCACAAGACTCAAATCACAAAAGCAGAATTTACTCAGAAGGTGCTTTCAAATCTCCATTTGTGCACCATGGTATGCAATTGGATATATGCATACATCATAAAATTTGTGTAAGAAGAGTCAAAAGAAGTCAACAGGTTGATTTTGATATTGATGTGAAATAGCTGTACAGGGGAAGGAGGTTCTAAGGTTAGTTAAAAACAAAATCCAACCTAGAGCCATAAAAAGATAAAAAAAAACATTATACAAAAGACAATGTACGGAGATTTAATACATGGGGCTGAAGAAATGGTTCAGTATTTAAAAGCACTCAGCAGATAAGGTTTTAGTTCCAAGAATCCCCACAGTAGTCTTGAAATTTAGCTCCAGTATCAGAAGATCTGATGTCGACTTCTTGCCTCCAAGGTCACTGTTCACATGTGGGGCACATACATATATGCAGAACTCTTGCATACACATAAAATAATTTCTAATTTCTCTCATATATTTTGATCATGAGTTAATGATTTAATATGTGTGACTACAAGCACAAAAAAACATGGAATAGAAAGAATGCACAGAGACAATCTTTAAACAAATATATACTGAACAGTAAAGAATATTTTCTAGCCACAAGTCTAAGGTCATTAGTGAATCCCAAGCATATTGAGCATAGAAGGAAAAAAGAAAAGGAAAATTATCATTGTAAGTTGCTGGAACTTCAAAGAAAAAGAAATAAATTAAACCTTAAAGCGTTCATGGTATGTTCTACCATGATAAAGAAGAGTGACTCAGGATAATGTTGTTCATGAAATATGACTTTTCTTTCATATGCCTTTGTTGTTGAAGCAAGAAAAGAGACAGAGAAATCTTGCTACCCACTGTATTACATAGATGTTGCAAATACATGCTTGATATGTAGATGGGAGGGTGAGTGTGGCAGGGTTACAACGCACATGCATATGGACTATGGAGGTTCACATTGGGTGTCTTTTCAACTGCTCTTTCCTTGAAAAAAATCTATTTATTTGTTTTTAATTTGGGTGAATATGTGCCTTTGTCTGCATGCCTGCATTTGCACCAGATGTGTGCAATGCCCTAAGAGAAAAGAAGAAGGTATTGTACCCCATAAAAATGGAGTAAGAAATGGTTGTAAATCACGAGATAGGTTCTGGAAACAGAGCTAAGGTCCTCTGTAAGAGTTGGTGTTCTTAACAATAGAGTCTTCTCTTCAGGACTTCCATCTCATTTTCTGAGATTTTTTTTCAGAGAGTTCAAAACTGACAGAGCTACCTGACCAGATTGTTACCATGCCATGTTTTTATATGGTTGTTGAGATCCAATGTCAGATTTCATGTTTACAAAGCAAGCACCTTGCAGAAAATGCCATCTTCCTAGACTTCATAGATATGAATTCTAATAGGTGTCTTCTTTTACTGCTACACTAAATTCTCAGTGCTACCATTTCACTCAAGGGGAGGCTCCAGTTTTGATTTAGGAGAACATATCTAATATCCTATGTAGTAGTGTAACCATTTGGTAAGGGCATACTACCGTCATAACATTTGAGAACACAGACTAGATCTACCATGTCTACATGAAGGTACTTTTATCTCTAGGAGAATAATGTACCATGACACCTGTCCATATGGTAAATGGACCTGAAAAACAGTTGTCAAAACTATGAAAAAAGTCACTTTTTAAAGCAGTTTTGACCAACTCACAAGCAATCTTTCCTATTAACCTTACAGTGATATCTTTCCTACTCATTTTCTGGAGTATTTTGAAGCTCATATCCCAGTCTTGCTTCCCTCCTCAGTGTCTCAACAGTATGATGGCAAGATCTTCCTGAGATGCTTCTTTACTTCAGTGTAAGAAGTCTGATTTAGCTCAATTTGCAGAATCTCCTGTATGAAGAAATCCTTAAACTTCACGAAAACATTCTTGGTTAGCACTTTCTAGAATAGAAGGTCCAAATCAGAAAAGAAGATGCCATTTTTTCTTAAGGAAAATAGACTTGTCTTCAGAGAGAATGGAACTATGGAGAAATTAGGAAAGCACCTTATGTAAAGAAGAACAAGGAGGGTCCGAAGTGCTGGGGAATTAAGTGAGCTGCTAAAGTGTTTGCTGCACAAGTGAAAGAATGTAAGTTGAATCCTCAGTATTCACGTGAAAAGCAGGGAGTGTAGCCCCACAACATTCCACCTACAATATGTGCTGCTTTCAAGATGTGCTGGGTAATGGTGCAGCATAACTTGTGGAAGTGGCCCAGCAGTGACTGGTCCAACTTGAGGCCCATAACATAAGAAGTCCATGCCTGCTACTGTGTTGATGGCCATGTAATAGAACTTCGTAATTTCAGAAATTAGGGAATGAAACAAATATAACTGGAAAGAAAGAAAGCAAGAAAGAAAGAAAGAAAGAAAGAAAAAAGAAAAATACAAAAATAGTCTTTCCTAATTATTTTTCTGCTATTCTTATAGATTGATACCTGTCCCAATAGTCTTCAGAGGCATCATCCAGCAACTTAAAGGAACAGATTCAGAGATCACAGCTGAAAAATTGGTCAAGCCTGTGTAAACACAAAGAAGATGGGTAGAAGGAATGTAGATGCCAGAGGGGTCAAGACACCTTGAGAACACATCCTACACAATCAAGTAAATAGGGATCATGGAGGCTCATAGAGAGTACAGGGACAACCACGGGCCCTGCATTTAATTTGCACTAAGTCCTCTGCTTATATAATACAGTTATGAAGCTTTGTGTTCTTGTGAGATCCTGAAGAGTGGGAGCATGGGATATCTCTGACTCATTGGCTTATACTTGGGACAAGTTTTCTGATATGACATTGCCTCATCCAGCCTTGATAAGAGGGATTGTGACTAGTCTTATTTTAATTTGACATGCTGCTTTCAGTTGCTATCTCAAGGAGCTCTCCTTTTTTTTTTCCTTTTTCTTTTCTTTTTGGAGGGTGAACAAGGGATGACATCTAGGTGAAAGGGAAAGTGCGTTTGTGAAGGGGATGGGGAGAAAGGTAAGTAGGAGAACCTGAAGCCAGGATATAATATAGGTAGAGAAGCAAACAAACAAAAGTCAGGGTAGGATGGTATAACTATGCAATCCTAGAACTAGGGAAGGCAAACAGAGGGGAATTGCTGGAGCCTCTGAAAATCTTGTCTAGATAAACTTGCTGAGTTCCAGGTTCACTGAAAAAATCCTGTCTCCAAAATCAGGTAGAGAGTAATTGAGGAAGATATTAGATATCAGCATCTGGCTTCCACACACGAACTCCAATCAGAATCTCCACACATATATGTGGTCACTAACTTATCACATACTACACTGTTCACTGTGTGTGATGAATATGGGCAGGGAGTTTTTCAGTATTGTCTTATTTTAACTCTAATCCCATTGAAAGGACCATTAAATCACACAGTGGTTCTCACCACTATGAGAAATGGTGAAACCATTTAATGCAGTTTCCCACATTTTCAGTGACCTCCAACTATTATGTTATCTTTGCTAATTCTTTATCACTGTAATTTTGCAACTCTATGAATACCAATGTACATATCTTTGTTTTTTTTTAAAGTCTTGGGTAACCCTGGTGAAATAGTAATTGAAGCACCAAACAGGTCTTTACTCACAGGTTGAGAACAACTGAGACAAAATTTGGAAAACAACAAAGTGAGATTTATTACTGTACAGAATTACTGATGTGGCTGCAGTGATAGTCCAGCACTTAACAGTATTTGGTGCTGTTACAGCAGACACATATTTGGTTTGCAGGACCCACACCATGGGTCTCACAGCTCTCTGTAACTTAAGCTCCAGGGGATCTGACATCCTATTATGGAATCTGCAGCCAGGGCACACACATAGTGCTCCTAAATACACTCATGAAAAGCCATACCCATAAATCTTAAAAGAATTACTGGGACCTCTAATTCTGATGACTCCAAGTGCAATGTTATTTCAGGACCATATATATGATGCTATTAGGAGAACAGTACTGTATATGGTACAGCATACACCTCTGGCATAAAACAGCTCTAAATATGAACAGGTAGTTGAGTCCAGTGTTATGAACCTGCAACCCCAGCAACTTCAGAGGTAGAAACAGGAAGATATCAATTTTAGGGTCTGCCTATCAACATAGTGAAGTTCAGGCAAGCTGAGTGTCTTAGTAAAAACACCGAGTCTCAAAGAAAAAGTGGGGCAGCAGAGATGGCTCAGTTGTTAGGAGCGCAGGTTGCTCTTCCAAAGAACCTAATTTTATATTGCATCATTTACTAATTAGATTTGAATGATGGTGGGATGCAGTTCAGAAGTTTAGCATACCTGTTGATCATGAGGAGAACCTGAGTTCAGTTATCAGCATCCATATCAGATGGCTCACCACCACCTATAACCCCATTTCTAGGGCACCCAATACCTTTTTTATGACTATTTGGATACCAGGCATGTATGTTGTGCACTGAAAAAGCACTCATACACAGAATAAATAAATAAATAAATAAATAAATAAATAAATAAACAAATATGATTTTTAAGTATATAAAACTAAAACTAAAAGGAGGCTGATGCTTCTGGTTCCCATCTGCACCTGGGAGCTGAACCTGCACTACTGCCCTCCTCACCTCAATCCCCTCCACAGAAACCATTTCCCCCAGAAGTTTGACACACCACAGTTCACAGATGAGATCACCACTATCTCCCCAGTATGTGGCAAATGTAGGAAATACCCAGGGGCAGCATAGTCAGTGAAATGATACTTCCTGTTTCTGTCTGCACTCAAAAGATTGCTCTGTGATACAGCCCTCCCCATCCAAATCCTGCCCAGTAAAAGCTTGACCTCCAAGAGTGCTGACACATCCAGACTCACAGTCTCACAGAGGGGACAAGCTCCAGTCAGCCAGCAAGGCCAGCTAATAACAAAGATAACCAGATGGTAAGAGGCAAGTTCAGGAACATAAACACCTGAAACCAATGCTACATGGCAACACCAGAACCCTTTAGTCCTACCGCAGCAAACCCTAGATCTAGCAACACACTGGAAAAGGAGATTCTGATCTAAAATCACATCTCATGATGATAAGAGAAGACTTTAAGAAGAACATAAATAACTCCCTTAAAGAAATAAAGGAAAACAGAGGAAATCAGGTGGAACCCATAGAGAGGGAACACAAAAAGCCCTTAAAAAGTACGGAAAAAAAAACAACCAAACAGGTGAAGTTATTTAACAATACCATTCAGAATCTAAAAATGGAAATACAAGTAATAAAGAAATCAAAAAGGCAGACAATCCTTGGTGATAGAAAACCTAAAAAAGACATCAGAAGTCATAGATACAAGCATTACCAACAGAATAAAAGAGATAGAAGAGAGAATAGAAGATACCATAGAAAAGATTGACAAAACAATCAAAGAAAATGCAATATGCAAATTGCCCCAACCCAATATTTAGGGAATCCAGGAGAAAATAAAAATACCAAAGCTAAGAATAATAGGTATAGAATAAAGATTTTCAAATCAAAGGGCCAGTTAATATCTTCAACAAAATTATAGAAGAAAACTTCCCGAAATTAAAGAAAGAGATGCCTGTAGACAAACAAGAAACCTACAAAATGGAAAATAGAGTGAACTAAAAAAGGAATTCCTCCCATCATACAAAAATAAAACACCAAATGCACAGAACAAAGAAAGAATATGAAAAGTAGTAAGGGAAAACCGTCAAGCAAAGGCAGACATCAGAATTATACAAGACCTTGAAACAGATATTCTAAAAGCCAGAAGATATTGGGCAGATTTGATAAAATGTTAAAAAAAAAAGCCAGCCCAGGCTACTAAGCCCAGCAAAATTCTTAATTACCATAAATGGAGAATCCATGACATACCATGACAAAAAATAATAAATAAACAGCATGGTTTCACAAATCGAGCCCTACAAAAGGATAGTAGATGGAAAGTTCCAACACAAGAAGGGAAAGTACATCCAAGAAAAAGCAAGAAATTAATCTCCTTACAACAACCCACCCCCCAAAAAAGAGAGTCACACAAACATAATTCTACCTCTAACAACAAAAAGAAAACAAAACAACAATTGGTCCTTTTGATGTCTTAAAATCAATGGTTTCAATTGATTTTGAATAACAATAAAAACACATAGACCAACACACTCGATATATAAACAGGACCCAACATTTTTTAGCATACAGGAAACATACCTCAATGACAAATATAGAACAAGATGAGAATAAAGGGTTGGAAAAAATTTTCCAAGTAAATTTTCACAAGGAAGAAGCTGGAAAAGCCATTCTAGCATCAAGTATAATCAATTTTCAACCAAAAGTTATCCAAAAAGATAAGGCACTTCATTCTCATCAAAGGGAAATATAAAATCTACCAAGATGAGCTCTCAATTCTGAACATCAATGTCCCAGATGCAAGGGCATTCACATTTGTAAAAGAAATTTTACTAAAGTTCAAAGCACACCTCGAACCTCATACAATAATAGTGGGCACTTCACCCCAATCTCACTAATGGACAAATTGTAGCAACAAAATAAACAGAGACATAGGTAAACTAAGAAAAGTTGTGAACCAAATGGATTATCAGATATCTACAAAACCTTGTAGCTTAAAACAAAATAATATAACTGCTTCTCAGTAACTTTGGTACTTGTCTAAAATTGATCTTATAATCTATCACTAGTCAAGCCTCAACTATTCAAGAACATTGAAATAATCACATGCATCCTATAAGATCACCACAGACTAATGTTGGTCTTCAATAACAACAAAATCAACAGAAACCTCATATAACCATTGAAAGAGAACAGCTCTCTACTCAATGATAACTTGGTTAGGAAGAAATAAAGTGAGAAATTAAGGAGATTTTAGTATTTAACAAAAATGAAGTCAGAAGTTACCCGAACTTATGGGACAAAATGAAAGCAGTAAAAAGAAGATATATCATAGCTCTGAGTGCCTCCATAAAGAAATTCAAGAGCATACACTAGCATCTTAATAGCACATCTGAATGTTGTAGAACTAGAGGAAACATAAACACCCAAGAGGAGAAGAGGGCAAAAAATAATCAAACTCAGGTTTGAAGTCAACCAAGTAAAAACAAAGAGAAGAATGCAAAAATATCAACAAATATAGGATCTGTTTTTTGTTATTTTCTTTGTTTTTTGTTTTGTTTTATTTTGTTTTTGAGAAAATCAAAAACATAAACACTTAGACTAACCAGATGGCAGAGAGGCAATGTCTAAATTAATAAAATCAGAAATGAAAAGGAAGACATAACAAAAGAAATTGAAATAAAAAAAATCCTATACTCAAAAAAAACCCTGGAAAATCTAGATGACATGGATTATTTCTTAGACAGATATCATGTACCAATGTTAAATCAGGTTCAGAGAAACAACCTAAAAATTCCCTTAATCACTAAAGAAATAGAAACAGTACTTAAAAGTATCAAAATAAAATAAAATAAAACACCCAGAACCAGAAGGTTTTAGTGTGGAATTCTATCAGAACTTCAAAGAGCTGTAACCAATACTCTTCAAACCATTCCATAAAATAGAAAGAGTAGCACTACTTAATTGGTTCTATGAAGCCACAACTACACTGACATCTAAACACACAAAAACCCAACAAAGAAAGCGAACTTCAGACCAATTTTCCTTATGAATATCAATGCACAAATACTCAAAAAAATTCTCAAGAACACATCAAAATGAGCATTCATCATACTCAAGTGGACTTTATCCCATGGATGCAGGGATGGATCAATACATGGAAGCCTATAAATGTAAAACACCACTTCATGTTGAACGTCTTGGAAAGATCAGGAATTCCATGCCCATATATAAACATAATAAAAGCAACAAACAGCAAAGCAGTAGCCAATGTCAAACTAAATGGAGAGAAATTTGAAGCAATCTCACTGAATGTAGGGACTAGACAAGGGTGTCCATAGTCTCCCTGTTTATTCTATATCCAATACAGTATTCAGTACTCTAGCTATAGCAATGAGACAAGAAAAGGATGTCAAAGGGATATAAATTTGAAAGGAAGAAGTCAAGATATAAATATTTGCAGATGATATGATAGTATACATATATGACCTCAAAACATTCCAACAGAGAACTCTTACAGCTGATAAACAACTTCAGCAAAGTGGCTGGACAGAAAATTAACTCTAATATGTCAGTACCTTTCTGAACTTAAATGTTAAATTGACTGAGAAAGAAATAAGTGAAATGACACCCTTTACAATAGTAACAAATAATATCAAATATCTTGGTTGCAAGTTAAATACCTATAAAATAAGAGCTTCAAGTATTTAAAGAAATATACTGAAGAACTCTGATGATGAAAAGATCTTCCATGCTCAGAGATCAGCAGGATTAACATAGTAAAAATGGGTATCTTGCCAAAGGCAGTCTACAAATTTAATGCAATCCCCATTAAAACTCCAGCTCAGTTCCTCACACAGATAGAAAGAGTAATTCTAAAGTTCATCTAGAATAATAAAAAACCCATGATAGTATAAAGTATTCTCAACAATAAGAGAGATTTTGGGGAAATCACCACCCCTAAATCAAGCTGTCTTACAAAGCAAGAGTGATTAAAACTGCATAGTATTGGTACAGTGGTAGACAGAAAGATCAGTGGAATAAAATTATAGACCCTAAATTGAACACACATATCTATGGTCAATTGATCTTTGAAAAAGAATCCTAAATCATCCAGGGGTAAAAAGCATATTCTACAAAAGATGCTAGCTCAAGTAGCGGTAAGCATTTAGAACAATGCAAAGTGATTCATTCTTGTGGCCTTGTTCAAAACTCAAGTCCAAATTGATCAAGGACATTCACATAAAACAAGATACACTGAATCTAGAAGAGTAAGTGGGAAAGAGCCTGGAACACATCAGTACTTGGAAAGTTTCCTCAACAGTACACAAGTGGCTCCGGCCCTAAGATCACATATAGACAAATGGGATCTCAGAAAAAAGCAAAGTTTCTGTAAGGCAAAGGACACTGTCAAAAGGACAAAATGGCAACGGACAGATTGGGGAAAATTCCATATCAAATAGAGGGCAAATATCCAATACATAGAAGGAAATCAATAAGTTATACTACCGAGAACCAAATAAATGTATAAATAAATGAAATATAATCCTAAATAAAGAATTCTTAACTGAGGAATCTTGAATGGCCCAGAAACATGAAAGAAATGTTCAACATCCTTAGTCATCAAGTAAATACAAATCAAAACAACCCACAGATTCTACCTCACAATGGTTGGATTGACTAAGAGCAAAAATTCTGGTGACAGCAGATGCTGGCAAGGATATGGAAAAAGAAGTACACTCTTCCGTTGTTGGTGGGATTGCAAGCTCATACAGCCACTTTTGGAAATTAGTATTGCAGTTCCTCAGAAAATTGGACAGAGTACTAGCTGAATACCCAGTACTCCTGGTCATATACCAAAAAGATGATCCAATATACAACAAGGACACATGCTCCACTATGTTCATAACCACCTTGTTTACAATAGCCAGAAGCTGAAAAGACCCCAGATAAAGATCAACAGAAGATTGGATACAGAAATCGTGGTACATTTACACAATTGAATACTACGCATCTATTAAAAACAGTAACTTCATGAAATTCTTAGGCAAATGGATGGAAGTAGAATATATCATCCAGAGTTATGGGACCCAATCACAATAGAACACACAGGGTATGCACTCATTGATAAGTGGATATTTTAAAAAAATGCTCAGAATACCAAAGACTCAACTCGCAGACCATATGAAGTTTAAAACGAAAGAAGGCCAAAATGTGGACACTTCAGTCCCACTCAGAAGGGGAAACAATATAATCTCAGGAGTTAAGGAAGGGAAGGACTTGGGAGAAAGAGAAGGGGTTGGGGTGGGTGTGTGGCGTGAGTGAAGAGCCACAGTCAGGGTAAGGACTCTTCTCCCCTGAGAAGAGTCAGGAAAGTTGTACACAGAGTCAGGAAACTGAACAGAGGTATGTAGCAATGGGAGAAGGGGAACTGGCAGTAGCCCTAGAAAGTCCCAGATGTCAGGAAAACAAGATGTTCCCAGGACCCAGTGGGGATGACATTTCCTCAAATACAAAACAAAAGGGAATGAGAAGGCCCCTGATTGAGGCATGTGGCCTCCCACTCATCTGAAAATAATTAAGAAAGAATTGCTCCCGTTTAAGGGAAGTGCAGGGACAATACATGGAACAGTCATCCAGAGACTGCCCCACGTAAGGATCCATTCCAGAAGCCAAACCCAGGCATTAATGGTGATGTCGAGAACCATTTGCTGTCATGAGGCTGGTATGGCTGACCCCTGTGTGACTTTGCCAGACCCTGACCCATACAGATGGGGATGTTCACTACCAACCATAGGAGAGAGCAGCACAGGGACCCCAATGGAGGATTTAGGAGAAGTTGTGAAGGAGATGAAGGGGTTTGCAACCCCATAAGAAAAAACAACAATATCAAACAAACAGACCCCTGGAGTTCCCAGGTACTAAACCACATAGCAAAGAGTACTCATGCAGTGACCCCTGTTTCCACCTGCATATGTAGAAAAGGAATGAATTATCTGTCATCAATTGGAGGGGAGGGCCTTTGTCCTGTGGAGTCTCCATGCCCCAGCACAGAGCAGTGAGTTGCAAGTGGGTGGGAGAGTTGGGGAGCAGCCTAATAAAAGCGGGGTTGCAGAAATGGGGTAGGGTTTTTGTGGAGGGGAAACCAGAAAGGGGGATGATATTGGAAATGTGTGTAAATAAAATAACCAATGAAAATAAATAAGTAAATTTCCAAGTTTAAAATAAAGAGTATTGATTTGTAAATCAGTGGCAGAGTTTTTTTTTTTTTTTTCGAAGCTGGGGACCGAACCCAGGGCCTTGTGCTTACTACGCAAGCACTCTACCACTGAACTAAATCCCCAACCCCTTGCGGAGTGTTTTTATAATGTGTGCCCTCCACTAGATTCAGTCTTCAGTACTGAAAAACAAGACAATCCATCCAAATGAAAGCTTAACATATTTATGATATCCAAGAATTTTAACTCTAAGACAAAAATCCAAAAAGGAGCACCTTCACCAGATATGAGATGCATACATATTAGAAACATCCAGAAAATATGAAAATCATAACCTATAACCATGTAGCACATTTACCTTCTGAAGCAAGTAGATTTATATGTAAGAAATGTGAATGTATATGAAGGAGTGTCCTTTCAACAAATCTCACTAGAAAAACACAGTCTATGTACAAAATGAAAAGAATGGGCTCCCATATGTGAGGTTGTCTTCTGGTCCCCACATATACCTGTGTATATAAATACCTCATTCATACTTATGAAAACGTGCTAGACATAATTCATCATTAATATCAAAATGAAAATAATGAGAGATTCTCATATTCCTAACAAACTGAGCTAGGACTGAGAATCTGTGTCAGATGACACAGTTTTCATCTAGCAAGCAGTCCTGGTAGAATTATAGTATCACATGCAAATGAATGAATAGTGGAATTAATGAAGAAGTACAAAACCTACTCTTGGGTGGCTCTAGGATTCATATGTGAGTACGCAATGGAAGGAGGAAATCAACTCTAAAAACCACAGATACTTTTACTCATATGTGTACCTCATGTGCATACAACACACAAATAAAATAAATCTAGTACAATTTACAAGTACACATGTGTGGTCAATCCACACTTGGTGTGTTGAGATGCAATTTCAAAGTAAGTTGAGAAATCCATGTATCTGGATAGATCACTACTGTGATCTTTGGAATTATCAATTTTACTATATCAAGAGGCCCAAGGGGCGACATTACCCAATATCTAGACTGTTTACAGGAAAACAAAGAAATCAAGGCACAGAAAAAATTGGAGAGAATTGCAGAGTGCTAGTTATGGCACATGGAACGCAGGCATTTTTGTTGGACAGCTAGAGGCAGGATAGGGAGATACTGAATTGTGATTACATGGGGAGATACCCGTTTTCCTGTTTAGATTGATGAAAAAGTCAGAAGTCAGACCACACTAACAGGGATCTAAAGGCCTACTAATATGCTATGTGTCCTTCAAAGGACATCTTGTTTAAGAGAATCAGCTGTCATTTCATAGAGTCGGGTGATTACTTCCTGAAGATATTCCCACCAAGTATAATCAAATATAAAATGAATTAGGTTGTGTTTACTCCTGGCAAAACCAGAGGTTCTCACCCCATGGATATGACATCTGAAGGATAGAGTGGCCCATTCACCAGTGTCACATAGCATATCAGTGATTCTAAATATCAGTTATTTACATTATGATGCATTACAGTTACCAAAATTACCGTCAAAGTAATAAGTAAGAAATTTTATGGTTGAGTGTCACCACAACATAAGGAACTGTGTTAAAGGGACACAGGGCTAGGAAGTTTTGAATTATTGGACTAACATATAGCCTTGATTCTGTAGTGCTGATGCATCCTGTCATAGAAGAAATCCTTATAAAGCTACCTCAAAATTTTTTATCCTGAAAAAAGTGCTTCAACTTTTAACCTTATTGCAAATGACAATCTTGTTTAAAATATTGTGGAAACCTTTGTGATTATATGCATGTGTCTTCTGTATGTGATGTGTATATGTGTGTGTGTGTGTGAGTATGTGTGTGTGTGTGTGTGTGTGTGTGTGTGTGTGTTTCACGCATGCATGTGTGTGTTTAGAGGCCAGAAAAAGGTAACAGTAGTCTGGAGCTGATGTTACTGGTAGCTGTGAAAAACTAATGTGGTAACCAAATATGTATCCTCTGGAAGAGCAGACCAGCAAATATTTTAGTCATAGTGCATCACAAATTACATTCTTGGGGCAATATAAGAAAGGTGTGTGTGTGTGTGTGTGTGTGTGTGTGTGTGTGTGTGTGTGTAACTTGAGACTCATCAGGATCCAATGTATCTCCACTGCAAAAAAACTAACTCAACATTCCTTGAGAATCAGATTCCCTATCTGATAATCTCTCTGTCTCTCTGTCTCTCTGTATCTCTGTCTCTGTCTCTCTCTCTCCGTCTGTCTGTCTCTGTCTCTTTCTCTCTGTGTCTATCTCTCTGTGTCTGTCTCTTTCTACTCTCGAACCATTTTTCCTTACATTATAACAAGTCCATCTTGGCCTCACATCTGGCTTTCTGTGAGATTAATTTCTTTTTTAAAGACACATATTCTGGTTTTGCCTCAGTGAGTTTCTGTGTGTGTGTGTGTGGGGGGGGGGAATCTGTGATGAATTCCCCAGGCAGCTACCAGAGTGGTGTGTGGCTGTGTTTCTATCATTAGTGACAACTAAACTAGATTAGACACTGTAGGAAGAGGAAAAGTATAAGAATCCAGACCAGACTTCTGCGCAGGCAAACATACCTGCACCAGCTCCTCCTCTTTCATGGTCACTATAAGAAATAAATTTTTGAGGTCAATTTTCAGTGTTCTCTGAACTCAGAGATCAAAGAATCACATATTGAAACCAGGAGGCCGGCCCTAGGTCCCAACTCCTCTAACTGGTAGCTGGCAGTTTGCAGAATTGCAAAGTTACAACCAATCTTCCTTGTGATTGAAGCTGAAAACATAAATGGTGGCAATCTCAACCATGAATATTCCTTAGATGGGACTTTGTTTCCCAAAATAACCTGATGAGGGAATTTGGGGAAGAATTGATACGGCAGATTACAGGAAGGAGAACTGTAAAAAGATGTGTCTGGGACATGATGCTGTTGTTGCACACTCAAAGTCACAGTGGGTGGAGTTACCTGAGCAAGATGAGCTAGGCAACATTCTAGTGTTGATTGGTGGATGGGGTGACAAGGACCCACTTCTCACTGAAGAGTGTGATAGCTACTGAGAAGGAGAATCATACTTCCATGAGGAGGGGACACCCCAGGTAGTTGCAGGTATTCAAGTGAGTGACTGCACAGTGGTGCCCACATAGTACTGTATTGATTACACATAGCTTGAAATTCATGATAGAGTTACATATTTTAAATGAGAAACAACAAGGAAGGGAACCCAAATCAGAAGAAAATGATAATTGGCAAAATACAGAGAGAGAGAGAGAGAGAGAGAGAGAGAGAGAGAGAGAGAGAGAGAGAGAGAGAGACTCTCAAAGTTAGTACAGTGTTGAAGGACACCCAACAGGGCTAATTAAAAAAAATACAAAACAAGCCAGGTGATGGTGGCACATATCTTTGATCCCAGCACTCAAGATAATCTGCCAGTTCCAGGACAGACTAGTCTACAGAGCAAGGGCAGGGCAGCCCAGTGCTACACAGATAATCCTTATCAGAAAACAGAACAAAACAAAACAAAACAAAACATAACAAAATAACTTCACCATGGTGGTACACAACTTTATTCTGAGCACTAAGGAACTAGAGATAGGTATATCTCTGTGAGTTTGAAGTAGACCAGGGCTACAAAATGAGATCCTGTTTCAAAACAAATAAGCAAACAAAAACGAATATAGGAAGCAAAGAGCAAAAGAGAAAAAAAAAACTCAACATGAGCTAGCATTCAGAAACCTCATCCCATTAGGTACAGTTATTAGAAGCAAAGAAAGGATATTCTCAACCTCCTTTTTTTTGTTTGTTTGTTTGTTGTAGGATTTTTGGTTCCAGCTTTGGATAACAATCGCAGGGTCTTGAGAAGGTTAGACAAGTTAAAACTTCAAGCACAAAGGAAAATGCTGAAAATGTTGAAGGCTAACTTTACCAGATGAAACAAGTTCCTTCCAAAGACTTCAGATTCCAATATCATCTTCAGTAAGTTGGGGCAAACACATTCATCTTGTCACTATAGAAATCATTTTACACACACACACACACACACACACACACACACACACACACACACCTCTTACAGGAATTGAGGGTTGAGAGGAAACATAACTACACAAAGCAGTGTCAGGACCCCATATGTTTAAGGCACAGGATTCATGCTAGAAATGGTGACAAATTATTTAATATAAAACCATGGACTATAAACCATGCACTATAAACACTAAGGTTTTTTCTTTACTTTTTTTTTTTTGATGATGATGATGTTGAGTTTTTTGTTATAGCCTTAGCTGTCCCAAAATGCACTGCATAGACCAGGCTGGCCTTGAACCCAAGTATCCTGCGTCTAGTGTCAGTATGAATACTTTCTCATTTATTTATTAATTTTTATATTTCTTTGTAATTAGACCTTTCAGGGGCTCTCACATAATTTATAGATTTTTTTTACTCTACTCTCTTTCATCCATCATTTTTTTATCTGTTTTTCCCCATGGGGTCCAGGGCAAGACCCAATATGGCAGTCTAAATAAATTTTTGTTGCCCAAAGTATCCTGCTTCTGTTAATTTTCTAACTTGATATACTGAGGTACTAAATCACACCATTTTTATTTTCGGAATACAAACCCCATGTTATATGTTGTAAATATTAGAGGTAAATTTTCAGGGGTCTCTTACAAATTGACAAATTACATGGTTTAAAAATACAGAAATTCGGGTAGGGATGCAGGTTGACTGGTAGCATGATTGCTTAAAATGTGCAGAGTTCTAGATTTGATCCTTAGCAATACAGAATATCTGATGTGATGGTCCTCATATGCAATGGCAGAACCTGGCTGGCAAAAACAGATGGATTAGAAATCCAAGATTATTCTTGCCTACACTGTGATTTTTTCTTTTAGCTACCCTACTGTCCTTGAGTCTCTGTATCATAAACCAACAAACTTCAATTATATCAAAATCACTAAGAATTTAATTGCTCTTCTGTTTACAAGGCAGGGTTTAGCAGTTGCACAATATCCCTACCTCAGGGATCCCCTGGCCTGTACCCTCTGAGCCCCTCTTTGCTGAAAATCGTTGCTGTATCTTTTCCTTGCAGCTACTTAACTCCAGTATCTGCCTTGATTATCACATAACATTTTCCTGGTTTCCAGTTTCCACATGGTTACCCATAAAAAACTAATTAAATCTACACAGCAATATATTTTTGCAAATTTTTGAGTGATTAGAGGTCATTTGTGTAGCATAGGAACAATAACTCAACACTGCAGCCAACAATATAGACCTGTTTTTATTGATATGTAAAAAAATTTCTTGTGCATTTACCTAATAGCCAAAGGGGGAATATAGCGAGTCTTTCAATGGTAAACTCAGGTGAAGGGTTTAGACATAAATACTGGGTGTGTCCATAACTGACTGTTTCTATGTGAGTTCTCCTGATTCTTGGCCTAACTCTAATCCTTATAAATATATAAATATTTCTCTGTCATCTCCATTTTCAGCTGTCCAACACTCATGATGTCTAAACATTATTTATTTTGTCTTTGTATTTGGGAGGCCTAAAGAGCACTTTCTCCTCCAAGGTCTCCAGCTCAGTTTTCAATCTTTTGTCGCCCCTCTATTCACTTCAAAATCAGAAAAAAAATCAGATGAAGTCTGTAGGCTTGTCTATGGATCCTGCTGGAGCAACTGTTAGAAGATTCACACAAGTGATAATTATTGTATACCTACTAAATAAAAAGGTTAAATAGTTAAATACTTAAAGTACCCACAGTACCACACAGTGTTTTTGCTCCTGTGATGAAACAAGTCCAAATAAATATGACATAGAATATAAGATGGTTTTTCTTTGTCTACACTTGTTGGAAGAATAAGGGAAGAATAATGATGCACATACAACCCCTCCTCAAATAACAGACCAAATAAAAGTATACAAGAGAAAAGAAGCAGAAGGCAAAATTTGTTGACTCACAGTCCTGGGACTTCCAAGTTAGTGCTTAATATATGACAGATATACTGGGTAGAAATAGTATAATGTTCAATGTGATTGGCCAATGTGTCACTCCCTGTCATTGGTATTGGTGGGGAGAAGGGGTTGGCAAATGAAAGACAGATGTGATTTATGTTGGAAGTTGGGTGTGGCTCTGACCCCTCAAGACCTGGTATTACAGATAGTAGATAGTGCACTGAATCTGGTTATGTACTCTTCTGTTTGAACTCTAGATAAGGAATCTCCAAGGCTTCTTCTGACTGTACAGATGGATCCCTTCATCCTCTTTAGGAGTTGTTACTATTTTATGTGTTCCATCACTATCTAGCTGAAAAGGAGCTTATACATGAGGGTAGGCAGTCTTTATGTCTCAGATTTACTACCTTTCCCGGCATAATCCAGGCTGCGATGAAAATCAGGCTCCTACTGTCTCTGAATTCTCTAGACTTCACAGATGCACAACACTTTTGGCTAAATTTCAAGTCAATACTATGACTGCCAAGACTTATTCCTCTGACTTTGGCTGCCAATGTCAACTGCATTTTGAAATTATTAATTGGGGAAGGCGCCAGCAATAGGCTCAGCTGGTTGTATTTGACATCGAGCCTTGAAGACGTGAGTTCATGATGGAAGAAGAATTTTACACCTACAAGTTTTCCTCTAACTCACTCACCAACACACAGTTCATAGGTGGATAAATAACCATATTAAACATTTGAAAAGTTAAGTAGTAAATCCCAGAAATAAAGAATTTATTACTATTAAATGGCTTTTACTGTGTGTAATTAATGTTGCTCTATTTTATTACTGTAATTTATTATTAGTATTACTATTTAAATATATGGATTAAATTCTGTAATTTTATATATTCAAAAACTATGGGGTTCCATCCTTTCTTAGTGTGACACATGCCCTAAACACCTTAAATGTGTGTGTGTGTGTGTGTGTGTGTGTGTGTGTGTGTGTGTATTCCAAAATACATATATTTGGGAGATGGTCAGGTTTTTCTATCGACTTTGAATTGATCAAACTTGCCTTATATCCTTATATCTTTTTTTTTTGTTGTTGTTGTTTAAATCATGACTGGCTGGGTATGAAGCATAATCATGGTCCTTGAGCTTGTCATACAACTGTTCCATCAATGAACTAGAACTACACTCTCTCTCCTCTCCTGTGGTTCCAGTTTTGTCATTGTAGTGCTGTTGTAGTCTGACAATTCTAAGAAAAAAAGCTGCTTGAAAGTATGAGATTTTGAGTTTGATCCAGTAGACTTATTTTGTGGAAGGAAATAAATGACTCTCCTGAGTTGTTCTTTATACTGCCCATATTGACCTTCGAGCGTGTGTCAGTGGACACACACACACACACACACACACACACACACACACACACACACAATTAAAAATTTAAAAAGATATTCAGAGGAAAACAAAGCAACTAATAAAAGAAGTATATTCTGAAAACTTTCAGATATTATGCAAATTGAATACAAATGATTAAGGAACTGGGAATCTGAGCAGAAGAAAATGAAAGTAACCATTTTAGAAATGGTCCAAAGGCCAATAGAGTCCAAAGAAAAGGGGAAAAATCTTGAATAACACTTAGTAAAATGACATGATGAATACAAAATGGAAATTCTGAAAATGGATGATATTTACTTTGAGTACTGGAATATTATTTTATGTTTTCAATTATAGTAGTGAATATAAAATTGAAAGTAAATATTTGAAACACACAAATGATACTGTCAAAATGTATCATGGCTTTGAAAGTGTGACACTGTGTTTTCAATAGAAATTTTACTGTCCTATAACTATCTAATTTTTACATTTTTAAAATAATTCATTTACATTAGTTTTATGAACATTGGTGTTGTGCTTGCATATGTGAAAGCTTTGGGTCACTTAGAACTGGAGTTGCAGTCAGTTGTGAGCTGCCCTTTGTATGATATGAATTACAAGGGCAGACAGTGCATTTAACTGATGTCCCACCTCTCCAGCCATCTAATTCCTTGATTATACAATTTCTAGCCATGCTCCTTTGTTTCTGCCCCAGTGTCCATATAATCTCTGTCTTCATTTCTTTACTTTTTACCATTTATTTCCATATGTTCCCTTCATATCAGTTTAGCTAGATTTATAACTTTGATCTTTTAAAATACTTGGGGGTTTGTTTGCTTTTTTCCTATATGACTTCCTTGAAATTTGTTACAAGAAAATCTCTGATGGGTCTCATGTCTCTTGAGCTCTCTGTAAAGAAGAATATGACATTGATATCCTGATTTCCCTTAGTCTCATTAAGTACTGAGAATGTAGGTGTATATTACTAGCACTGGGATTGCAGATGATGTATACTACTACCCCTGACTTATGAAACACTTTGTCTTTTGACCCAGGACCTCATGCATTCTGGGTAAGCACTCTACTAAGCTGCATTCCAAATACTCAGCTTTTATTTTACTTAGTATTGATATTTCTTCATTCCATTTGATTAGTTACTCATTTATACTCCTTGATTATATTCATTGTGTACATACGTTGTACATGGATGTGTTACAAAGGGACATTTGCATGTAAGCATGTAGTACACTAAATATATTCTCTCCCACTGCCATATGCTCTCTTTTATTACCTCTCCCCTAATATTTTAAATTTCTTGAAAAATTGACTTTTTAAAATTTATTTGCATTGGTGTTTTCCCTCCTATGTGTGTGTGAACTACACACATGCAGCATCAGCAGAGACCTGAAAAGTGTGATTGATACCCTGAGATTGGTTACATATATAATTGTGAGCTGCTGTATTGTGTTGGAAATTTGAAACCTTGTTCTCTGTAAGAACAAATGTATGTAAGCACTGAGCCATCACTGCCAGCTTTTTTAAAAAAAATTAATGACAAGTAACTAATACAGTAATATATGCAAACAGACATGCACACACACAAACTCACACACACAAGCACATGGGCACACACACATGCACACACACACATGCACACACACACACACACACACACACACACTGTATATACCTTTGGTTTGCACATCAGCTATAATGGCTGAGCCATCTCTCTAACCTTGACCCCAAATCTGTCCAGCCTATAAGATTTACAAGGAAATTAATGGAGCCACAATTGAGAGAATGGCCAACCAATGACTAGGTCAATCTGGAATGCATTCATGGGAGATTGTAAATCCCTGACAATATTAGTGATACTGCTAAGCTTGCAGACAGAAGTCAAACACACCTGTCTCTTGAAAGGCTCCATCCAATAGATGTTAAAAACAGATGCACAGATGCACAGCACAACATCAGGCAGAGTGTGGTTTATCTTGTGGAAGAGTTGAGGATAGGACTGAGTAAGATGGTGGGTTCAAGAGCACTGCAAGAAGACCTATAGATTCAAGTAAACTGGACCCATGATGACTCACAGAGATTGCACAACTAACCAAAGAAAATTCACTTACCTTCCACCCACCTCACATTTCCATCAGAGTGGCAGTTTGATCTCTATGTGAGTCTCCTAACAATTGTAGTGGGGACTGTCTCTGACTATGTTACCTCCCACTGGAGCCCAATCCTCTAGTTTTGCTGTCTTGGAAGGCATCAGTGGAAAAGAATGGAATTAGTCCTGCTGTGATTTAATGTCTCAGGTCAGAGTTATATCCAAAGTTGCAGGGCAGGTTCCTATTCTCTTAGGAGGAAGGGCTTGGTATGAAGGGGGATATTTTTGAGGGTGGGAATTGGGAGAGAAATCAGGGGAATGTGAATAATACATAAAGTGAATAAAAATATACAAAACAGGAATAAATATTTTATTATTTGTGGTTATGTTTGTGTATGTGGAGAGCGTTTGACCCCTTGAATGTGGTTGCATACAAAGACTGGTAGACAACATTTAATTCTCTGGAGCTTCCATTACAAATACTTGTATGGATCCACAGAAGGATATTGAGAACTGAATCCTAGTACTCTGCAAGACCATCAAGTGCTGTTAACTTCTGAGCCTTCCTTTCAGCCATTTAAAATAAAAAAGAAAAATAATTGGCATTCGATTAATGGGATTCATACTGACATTTTGTACATATATGCCATGATAATTCCTTTTGTACTCTATCCTCCCTGCCACATATTCCTTTTTTGGCACTTCTCTTCATCTAAATAATATTTCCTGCTTTCTTAGTCAGGGTTTCTATTCATGCACAAGCATCATGACTAAAAAGCAAGTTTGGGAGTAAAGGATTTATTCAGTTTACATCCACGATTGCTGTTCATCACTAAAGGAAGTCAGGACTGGAGCTTGAGCAGGTCAGGAAAGAGGAGCTGATGCAGAGACCATGGAGGAATATTACTGACTTCCTTCCCCTGGCTTGCTCAGCTTACTCTTTTATAGAGTCTTCTATGCCCCAGATGCCTATTTTCCATTGTAGCTGCTGTTCTTGGTGGTCATCTCATGGTACTGTCATCTCCAAAACTGCTGTCTTCCATTGTGACAAGGCTCCACAAATAACCTCTCATAGACCTTAATTCCTTTGCATGACCTCTTCACTCCTGAGCCATCAATTACATTCTGCCCACATTTCTAACTCCAGAGGAAAACACCTAATGCCATCTGGGACCCTGGTGTATCAGGGCTGCAGCAAAAAGCAGTGAAAACGCTCCTGGATGCTGCCCTCACCGAGAGCTCAAAAGAAGCCCCTAACGAGCAACTTGAGCTTTGAGACCACAGGTAAGACCTTTTCTGCTCCAAGCAACAAAGCAACATGCCTGGTGGACTCAGGACACACAGGGACAGCATTCCTCTGGGACCGAACACTCCCAATTTTTAGCTGGGGCCCCAACGTTGCTTGTCCCGGCCCACAGCTCCCTAACAACTTGGGAGAGAGAGCTCACCACCCAGACAGGTGGGCACTCATGAGATTGCAGAGCAGAGAGACACCACCTGGACTGGAAGGGAATCGGTCAACAGTTCTCTGCACCCAAATCCCTTGGGAAGGAGAGATAAACCTTCAGAGGGATAGACACACCTGGGAAGCCAGAAGAGACTACACTCTGTCCACATTTATGAATCCAGAGGAAAAGACCTAATGCCATCTGGGACCACAGTGCACCGGAGCTCTGGGAAAAGGTGGCACAAACCCTCCTGGTTGCTGCCATCACCGAGAGCTCAAAAGCAGGCCCCCACAAGCAATTTGAGCTGCAGGACCACAGGTAAGACCAACTTTTCTGCTCCAAGCAACCTGTGTGGTGGACTCAGGACACAGGCCCACAGAAACAGCTGAAGACCAGGAGACAAGAAAGACTACATGCCCGAAAGCAGAACACTCTATTCCCATAACAGGCTGAAAGAAAACATGAAAACAGTTCTACAGCACTCCTCTCAAACAGGCCTATAGGACAGTCTAGCCACTGTCAGAAATAGCAGAACAAGGTAACACCAGAGAAAACCTGATGGCGAGAGGCAAGCACAGGAACCCAAGCAACCAAAACCAAGACTACATGGAATCATCAGGCCCAATTCTCCCACCAAAGCAAACACTGAATATCCAAACACACCAGAAAAGAAAGATCTAGATTTAAAATAACACTTGATCATGATGCTGGAGGGCTTCAAGAAAGACATGAAGAACTCCCTTAGAGAAATGCAGGAAAACATAAATAAACAAGTAGAAGCCTATAGAGAGGAATAACAAAAATCCCTGAAAGAATTCCAGGAAAACATAATAAAACATGTGAAGGAGTTAAGAATGGAAATAGAAGCAATTAAGAAAGGAGACAGGGAAACAACCCTGGATATAGAAAACCAAAGGAAGGGCTGGAGAGATGGCTCAGCGGTTAAGAGCACCCGACTGCTCTTCCAGAGGTCCTGAGTTCAATTCCCAGCAACCACATGGTGGCTCACAACCATCTGTAAAGAGATCCAATGCCCTCTTCTGGTGTATCTGAAGACAGCTACAGTGTACTTATATATAATAAAATGAATAAATCTTTAAAAAAAGAAAGAAAGAAAACCAAAGGAAGAGACAAGGAGCTGTAGATACAAGCATTACCAACAGAATACAAGAGATAGAAGAGAGAATCTCAGGAGCAGAAGATTCCATTGAAATCATAGACACAACTGTCAAGGATAATGTAAAAGAGAAAAAGCTACTGATCCAAAATATACAAGAAATCCAGGGCTCAATGAGAAGATCAAACCTAAGGATAATAGGTATAGAAAAGAGTGAAGACTCCCAGCTCAAAGGCCCAATAAATATCTTCAACAAAATCATCGAAGAAATCTTCCCTAACTTAAAGAAAGAGATGCCCATAAACAACCAAGAAGCTTACAGAACTCCAAATAGATTGGACCAGAAAAGAAACTCCTCCAATCACATAATAGTCAAAACAGCAAATGCACAAAATAAATAAAGAATATTAAAGGCAGTAAGGGAAAAAGTCAAGTAACATATAAAGGCAGACCTATCAGAATCACACCAGACTTTTTGCCAGACAATGAAAGCCAGAAGATGCTGGACACTAAGAGAACACAAATGCCAGCCCAGGTTTCTGTATCCTGCAAAACTCTCAATTAACATAGATGGAGAAACCAAGATATTCCATGACAAAACCAAATTTACACAATATCTTTCTACAAGTCCAGCTCTACAAAGGATAATAAATGGTAAAGCCCAACATAAGGAGGCAAGCTACACCCTAGAAAAAGCAAGAAACTAATCGTCTTGGCAACAAAACAAAGAGAAGAAAAGAACACAATCATAACCTCATATCCAAATATGAATATAAGAGGAAGCAATAATCACCATTCCTTAATATCTCTCAACATCAATGGCCTCAACTCCCCAATAAAAAGACATAGATTAACAAACTGGATATGCAACGAGGACCCTGCATTCTGCTGCCTACAGGAAACACACCTCAGAGACAAAGACAGACACTACCTCAGAGTAAAAGGCTGGAAAACAACTTTCCAAGCAAATGGTCGGAAGAAGCAAGCTGGAGTAGCCATTCTAATATCAAATAAAATCAATTTTCAACTAAAAGTCATCAAAAAAGATAAGGAAGGACACTTCATATTCATCAAAGGAAAAACACACGAAGATGAACTCTCAATCCTAAATATCTATACTACAAATACAAGGGCACAAACATACATAAAAGAAACCTTACTAAAGGTCAAAACACACATTGAAATTCACACAATAATAGTAGGAGATTTCAACACCCCTCTTTCATCAATGGACAGATCATGGAAATAGAAATTAAACAGAGACATAGACAGACTAAGAGAAGTCATGAGCCAAATGGTCTTAACAGATATTTATAGAACACTCTATCTGAAAACAAAAGGATATACATTCTCCTCACCACCTCATGGTACTTTCTCGAAAATTGACCATATAACAGGTCATAAAGCAGCCCTCAACAGATACAGAAAGATAGAAATAATACCATGCGTCCTATCAGACAACCACAGGCTAATGCTGGTCTTCAATACCAATAGGGAAGAACGCCCACATGTATATGGAAGTTGAACAATGCTCTACTCCATGATAACCTGGTCAAGGAAGAAATAAAGAATTTAGTGAAAATGAAGGTACAACATACCCAAACTTATGGGACACAATGAAAGCTATGCAAAGAAGAATACTCATAGGTTTGAGTGCCTGTAGAAAGAAACAGGAGAGAGCATATGTCAGCAGCTTGACAGCCCACCTAAAAGCTCTAGAACCAAAATAAGCAAATACACCCAGTAGGAGCAGAAAGCAGGAAATAATCAAACTCAGAGCTGAAATCAACCAAGTAGAAACAAAAATGACCATAGAAAGAATGAAAAGAAGCAAAAGTTGGTTCTTTGAGAAAATCAACAAGATAGATAAACCCTTAGCCAGACTAACAAGAGGACACAGAGAGTGTGTCCAAATTAACAAAATCAGAAATGAAAAGGGAGACATAACTACAGAATCAGAGGAAATTCAAAAAACATCAGATACTACTACAGAAGCCTATATTCAACAAAACTTAAAAATCTGCAGGAAATTGACAAATTCCTAGACAGATACCAGGTACCGAAGTTAACTCAGGAACAGATAAACCATTTAAACAACCCTATAACTCCTAACAAATTAGAATCAGTCATTAAAGGTCTCCCAACCAAAAAGAGCTCAGGTCCAGACAGGTTTAGTGCAAAATTCTATCAAACCTTCATAGAAGACCTCATACCAATACTATCCAAATTATTCCACAAAATTTCAACAGATGGAATCCAACGAAATTCCTTCTATGAAGCCATAATTACTCTTATACATAAACCACACAAAGACCCAAAAAAGAAATAGAACTTTAGACCAATTTCCCTTATGAATATCGACGCAAAAAAAAAAAAACGTAATAATATTCTGGCAAACCAAAGACAAGAGCACATCAAAAAAAATCATCCACCATGATCAAACAGTCTTCATCCCAAGCATGCAGGGATGGTTTAATATATGGAAAACCATCAACGTGATCCATTATATAAACAAAATGAAAGAACAATACTACATGATCATTTCATTAGATGCTGTGAAAGCATTTGACAAAATTCAACACCCCTTCATGATAAAAGTCCGGAAAGAATAGAAATTCAAGGCCCATACCTAAACATAGTAAAAGCCATATACAGCAAACCATTAGCTAACATTAATCTAAATGGAGAGAAACTTGAAGCAATCCCACTAAAATCAGAGACTAGACAAGGCTGTCCATTCTCTTCCTACTTATTCAATACAGTTCTTAAATTTCTAGCCAGGTCAATCACACAACGAAAGGAGATCCAGGGGATACAGATTGAAAAAGAAGAAGTCAAAATATCACTATTTGCAGATGATATGATAGTATATTTAAGTGATCCCAAAAATTCCAGCAGAGAACTACTAAAGCTGATAAAAAAATTCAGCAAAGTGGCTGGGTATAAAATTAACTCAAATAAACCTGTAACCTTCCTCTACACAAAAGAGAAACAAGCCGAGAAAGAAATTAGGGAAACGACACCTTTCATAATAGTAACAAATAATTTAACATACCTCGGTGTGACTTTAACTAAGCAAGTAAAAGATCTGTATGATAAGAACTTCAAGCCTCTGAAGAAAGAAATTGAAGAAGACCTCAGAAGATGGATAGATCCTCCAACAGATAGAGGGCTTATATCCAAAATATATAAAGAACTCAAGAAGGTAGACTTCAGGGAGACAAATAACCTATTAAAATGTAGTTCACAGCTAAACAAAGAATTCACAGCTGATGAATACTGAATGGCTGAGAAACACCTAAATAAATGTTCAACATCTTTAGTCATAAGAGAAATGAAAATCAAAACCACCCTGAGATTTCACCTCATACCAGTGAGAATGGCTAAGATCAAAAACTCAGGTGACAGCAAATGCTGGCGAGGAAGTGGAGAAAGAGGAACACTACTCCATTGTTGGTGGGATTGCAGACTGGTACAACCATTCTGGAAATCAGTCTGGAGGTTTCTTAGAAAGTTGGACATTGAACTACCTGGGGACCCAGCTCTACCTCTCTTGGGCATATACCCAATAGATGATCCAACATACAACAAAGACACATGCTCCACTATGTTCATAGTAGCCCTATTTATAGTAGCCAGAAGCTGGAAAGAACCCAGATGCCCTTCAACAGAAGAATGGATACAGAAAATGAAGTACATCTACACAATAGAATATTATTCAGCTATCAAAACAATGACTATATGAAATTCATAGGCAAATGGATGGAACTGGATAATATCATCCTGAGTAAGCTAACCCAATCATAGAAAAACACACATGGTATGCACTCATTGATTAGTGGTTGTTAGCCTAAATGCTTGAATTGTCCTAGATGCACAGAACACATGAAACTCAAGATGGATGATCAAAATGTGAATGCTTCACTCCTTCTTTAAAAGGTGAACAAGAATACTCTTGGCAGGGAATAGGGACGCAAACAGAGGCAGAAGGAACACCCATTCAGAGCCTGCCTCACATGTGGCCCATACATATATAGCCACCCAATTAGATAAGACGGATGAAGCAAAGTAGTACAGGCTGACAGGAACCGGATGTAGATCTCTCCTGAGAGACACAGCCAGAATACAGTCAATACATAGGCGAATGCCAACACTAAACCACTGAACTGAGAACGGGACCCCCGTTGAAGGAATCAGAGAAAGAACTGGAAGAGCTTGAAGGGGCTCGAGACTCCATATGAACAACAATGCCAAGCAACCAGAGCTTCCTGTGACTAAGCCACTATTCAAATACTATACATGGACTTACCCTGGGCTCTAACCTCATAGGTAGCAATGCATAGTCTAGTAAGAGCACCAGTGGAAGGGGAAGCACTTGGTCCTGCCAAGTCTGAACCCCCAGTGAACGTGATTATTTGGGGGCTGGTGGTAATTGGGGAGGATGGAGAGGGGAACATCCATATAGAGTGAGAGGGGGAGTTGTTAGGGGGATGTGGGGCAGGTAACTGGGAAAGGGAAAAACAATTGAAATGTAAATAAGAAATACTCAAGTTAATAAACATTAAAAAAAAAAAGATCTCCTGGGGAAATCACCATCCCTGACCTCAAACTACACTTGAGAGCAATAGTTATAAAAACTGCATGGTATTGGTAGAGAGAATGACTCATTGATCAATGGAATAGAATTGAAGACCCAGAAATGAAACCACATACTTAGAGACAGTAGGTCTTTTACAAAGAAGACAAAAATACAAAATGGGTGAAAAAGCATCTCTAGTAAGTAGTGCTGGTCTAACTGGCAGTCAAAATGTAGTAAAATGAAAATAGACCCATATTTGTCACCTTGCATAAAGCTCAATTCCAAGTGGATCGAGGATCTCAAAATAAAAGCACATACACTAAATCTACTCGAAGAAAAATTGGCAAAGTACCTTGATTTTATTGGCACCAGAGGATATTTAAAAATTTCTTACTTTTTTTTTTTTTGAGCTGGGGACCGAACCCAGGGCCTTGTGCTTGCTAGGCAAGCGCTCTACCACTGAGCTAAATCCCAACCCCTAAAAATTTCTTAAACAGAACTCCAATGGCTTATACTCTAAAATGTAGAATTGATAAATGGACCTCATGAAATTAGAAAACTTTTGTAAGATAAAGGACCTAGTCAATAGGACAAATCTGCAATGGACAGATTGGAAAAAAATCTTCACTCTCCCCACATCCAATAGAGGGCTAATATCTAAAATATATGAAGAAGTTAAGAAGCTGACCACCAAGAAATGAACACCCCAATCAGAAAAGGTGGTATAGAACTAGAAAAAGAATTCACATCACGAGAATGGTTATGAATCACTTAAAGAAATGTTCAAAGTAAAAATGATCAAGGAAATGCAAATCAAACCATCCCTGATATTTAACCTCACACAAATCAGGATGGTTAATATCCAAACTTCAGGGTACAGACATGTTGTTAAGGATGTGGAAAACACAAACACTCCTCCATTCCTGATGGAATTACAAATGGGTATAACCATGTTAGAAATCAATCTGGAGATTCCTCCAAAAATTGGAAGTAGAACTACCTGAAGATCCAGCTACAATACTCTTGGGTATATAACCAAAACATGCAACACAATACCACACACATACATGTTGCACTATGTTCATAGTGGTATTTTTGTGATTGCCAGAAAGTGGAAACAACTCAGATGTCCCACAACAAAATAATGAATAGAGAAAATGTGGTTCATTTACCTTTCAACTGTTAGGAATGAGGACACCCTAACTTTTCAGGCAATTGTATGGAACTTGAAAATATCGTTATGAGTGAGATACCTCAAAACCAAAAGTACATGGATGGTGTATAGTTATTAATAATTGGCTATTAGCAAAAATAATACAAAAAACATAGGCTAAAAACCACAGAATTAAAAAAAGTTATCAAAAAAAGTTACTCAATCCAACTTAGAAGGAAGAGTAAAGCTACTTAGATGTAATGTCCTACAGTAGGGAGACAGAAATTGTAGAGTCCACCTCCAGCAGAAAGGCAGTGAGCGATAGCATTGCCATTCGATATTCAAAAACTCTGACCCATAATTATTCCTTTCTGAAGGAATTGCAGTGACAAAAATGGAGAGGATCCCGAGGAAAATTAGTTCCAGTCACAGGCCCAAAGTAGGATCAATTTCAGGGGGAGACCCCAATTATTACTGAGTCTATGGTGTTCTCAAAAAAGGGGGCCTATCATGACTGCCCTCTGAAAGACCCAAAAAGCAGTCAGATACAGATATTTATACCCAACCAATGAACAACCAATGGAAAAAGCTACTGACACCTGTGGTTGTATTAGTTAGTGAAATTATGAAAGATGCAGAGAAGTGGAGGGCAACCCTGTAGGAAAACCAACAGTCTCAATTTTCCTGGATCCTGAGACTTCTCAGACACAGGACCAACAACTATACAGCCTAGACAGCTGAGAAGAGGCCATACACATCAGAGGACTGCTGGGTCTGACTCAGGCCATGCTGATGAGCCTAACCCTCAAGAGACTTAAGGCCCCAGGGAATGGGGAGGATGGGTGGGCTCAGGACATCCAGAAGGGTCAGGGGGTAGGGGATGTGAAACAGTTAGAGCATGAACTGGCATGGGAATAAAATCAAGAATGCAAAAAAAAAGATTAAACAAAATTTTCAAAAATTTACATAAAGAAAGATAATAAGAGAAACAATATTGCAAATGCAATGATTCTTGGAAGATTTGGAGATAATGATAATGTGCTTCTAGGGTTTCATTTAGGTTTATCTGTTAAAATGTATTTATGGAAAGCAATTATTAGTCAGTATTTTTATGGCGCAAAGCATTTGGGTCAACTCTGTAGAGAATGTACTGCTCTTGCTGAATATTTGATTTCTATTCCTATACCCACGTTAGGTTTTTCACAGCTGTTCCGCTATCTACCTCCAGAATCACTGTATGACTCTCACTTGCAGCTGTACTTGTGTACACATACACGCTCTTTTGTACATACTGCACACACATACACATAAATCAATAAAAACAATTTTGTGAAAAATTTGGTGTATTTATTTTTCTAAACAATGTTGATTCTTATTTGTTTTATAACAAATGATTTTATAACACTTTGTGCAATAATTTTGAGTATATATTATAGAAGAATGTATGGTTATCAGAAGACACTTTTTAGGGTATGCTTTCTCATTTTATGAAATAGACCTGAGGTTGAATCAGTTCATCATGTTTAGTGTTAATGGAATTAACTGCTTTGCCATCATACTGGCCACAAATGTCCTTTAAAGATATTGATTTACTTATAAATTATTACAGGCTAAAAATACTAGTTTGCAATTTATATGTAACTAACACTAAACAAATAATCTTTTGAATAATTCTGTTTCTATAACTGACAGCACAATTTGAATAATTGTGGCTAACTCTGCAATAACATTTTAATCCATTACACTGAAGCGCAATAAACTGGGAGTGTATAAAGTATCAAAAAGAAGATTCCTCGTATTCTATACATAATGGACCAAAAAGTAGCAACAAATTAATAGATATCAAATCATGTGAATTTTTTAAAGGGGTGTACTAGCTTGTTATGTGTGTCAACTTTACGTAAGCTTGAGTTACCACAGGAACAGAAGCTTCACTTGGGGAAATGCCTTCATGAAATCCAGCTGGATGGCATATTGTCGATAAGTGATTAAGGGAGGAGGACCCAGCCCATTATGGGTGGTTCCATTCATGGGTTGGTGGTCTTAGATTCTATAAGAAATCAAGCTGAACATGCCAGGGGAATCAAGCTATTAAGAAACAATGCTCCATGGCCTCTGCATCAGCTTCTGATTCTTTACCTGCTTGAGTTCCATTCCTGACTTCCTTTGGTTGTGATCATCATGGAAGTAAGCTGAATAAACCCTTTCCTCCCCAATCTGCTTCTTAGTCATGATGTTTGTGCACAGGAATAAGAACCATGGCTAAGAAAATGGGGGTGTCTAGTTCATGAATAAAGTCTTCAGTTTCTTCCTTAGCATTTTTTAATGTTATAATTAATCATTTATCCTCTTCATTAATTTAACAGAGGTCTTGGATCTTGATTTCCAGCATTCAACAAGTACAGTCCAGTTGACCTTTTGAAATTTTTTTCAACTGTCTCCTTCACTTACATGGTGACCAGAAAATATGTAGGGACTCATACTTAAATATCAGAAAGAATAAGTAAATATTAAAATTCAAGATGGGAATATATGTAATTTGAGAGGAGATCAGTTAGCATAATAATATGCATAGAAATCCCTTAAACAATTTAAATATCAATTTTTTTTTGCAAAAATGACATCTTCCACAAATATTCAGTGAGAAATTGTGGATGTTATTGCAGAATGTGTTCCTTAAGGGGACATTGTTAATGATCTATGAAGATTAACTTAGGGAAGTTATTTTTTTTGTTAGTGCTGATGCATTTGAGAACCATACAATATCTCATTGTGGGAGGAGAATTGACAAATTTAAAGATTTAGTAAAGTTGCAAGAATTCATTTGTCTTTTTGGAAAATTAATTTTCTAGGAAACAGCATAATCAAAGCATCTGCATCCTAATCCATTCTTCCAGAATTTTTTGACTCCAGGATGTCAATCATAACTGCACATCTAGGGCAGACTGAGAAATATTAGGTACATACCAATAACAGAAGTTTTACCGATCCCTTCCATAACTACAATATAATAGCATGTTAATATATCTACAAGCCTATTTAATTTAATTTTGTTGCAGTTTTAGTTATTTAATAATATTTTTACCATGTACTCATTATTCCTTTCTCAGTGTGGCCCCTGCCTCTTCCTCATCCCATCCCTCCTCCCCCATCTCCAAGAGGAAATCCCTACTTCCGCAACCCCCACACATTCCAATCCCTTCAGCCTCAAGTCTCTCAGAGGTTAGGTATGTCTTCTCTCACTAAGGTCAGAACAGGCCGTCCTATGTTGCATATTTGTTCAAAGCATCATATCAGCTGGTGTATGCTGCCTTGTTAGTGGCTCATTGTCTGAAAATTCTTGGTTGCCCAGATTAGCCAGGACTACTCATCTTCCTACGGTTCACCCTCTTTCTCATGATCCTCCAATTATTCCCTAATTCAAATACAGTGATTGCCAGCTTCTGTCCATTATTACATATCACGTTTTTGTGTCTTAGATAAAAAAATAAAACATTTACACCTTAGACTATTGAACAATAGCTGGAAGAGCAAGTGTAAGTACAGACAGTATTTTGTCATGTATGTGCTCCTACTGAAAGTCAGACAATGTATTCTGATTTTGTCTTTATTGATCTTTAAGTGTGTTTTTTAGTCTGATTGATTGTTTGATTTGATAGATAATTTCTATGTGTAATTCCTGTCTGTCCTGGAACTCATTTTTTATATAAGGTTACAGATTCAACTGCCTTATCAAATTTATGTGATGTTACCAGGGGGGGAAATTCTCCATGAAAGCATAGTGTTGAATAAAATTTTAAAAATAATTAGAGAATCTTGGGTTTCCCAGAGGAAACGAAAAAGTTGAATAAGTGTAAGATTTTATGGATAATGTATACAATATTGGTACATATGTAACTTCTAGAAAGCACTAGAAGAAACAGTGAGTGATTCTAAAATGGTATACATAAACTATAACCAAATATTTGGTAGGCATATACCAACTTTATATTTGACAGAATTCCTGTAATTTTTTTCAGAAATATGATTTCTCCCTGAACTTTTGGATAGAATTTCTCTCAGGTCTCATTAAAATGATGTAGATTTTGGGTGCAAAGATGCATCAAAGCATCCCTGCACTGGATGCCAAGATGGAGAAGATCTCAACAGCAACCATGACCCTGCCCTTGGTGCTGTGGTAGACAGGGAGAAAGGTTACCCAGACACTGCAGAAAACTAGCATGCTGAAAGTCAAGAACTTGGCTTCGTTGAATATGTCAGGCAGATTTTTGGCCAAAAAAGCCGTAGTGAAGCTTCCAAGGGCCAAGCAGTCCAAGTATCCCAGGACAAAGTAGAATGCCACAATGGAGCCCTTGTTACACACAATGATGATGTGGCCATGCTCAGAATGTTCATCAATATCAACAATGGGAGGAGAAACTACTAGCCAAATTGCACACAGAATACATTGCAATAAGGAACATATGGGAATAATGTAGTTGGGTGTACGCGATACCAGGAAGTTTTTTAATCTTCTTCCTGGCTCTGTGACCTTGAAAGCCAGAACCACAATGATTGTTTTGACCAGAACTGTGGAAACAGCCACAGTGAATACAATTCCAAATGTGATTTGTTGTAAGATACAGGTACCTCTGTTAGGATGGCCAATGAAGAAAAAGGAGCACAGAAAACAGAACATGAGTGACATGATTAGTATGTAGCTGAGGATTCTGTTATTGACCTTCACAATGGGAGTGTCATGGTGCTTCACAAAGACCCAAAGTACCACAGCTGTGAAGGCAGAAAAACAGAAGGCTTTTAAGGCAAGAGACATCCCCAAGGGGTCTTCATAGCTTAGAAAAAACACACTTTTGTGAATGCATCTGTTCTTTTCTGTGTTGGCATACTGGTATTCTGGACAATTCACACACTGTTCAAAATCTGATGTACAAAGAAAAATTCAGTTAGTGCTACTTTAGAAACTTTATTGACAATGTATTTCAAGTAAGGGTGTTGAAAAAGTATGGCATGCCTGCCTTTGATGCCGACAATGTGATTTCAAGGACATTGCTGCACAGCATTGCTTTCAAATCATAATGTTCATAAAGATGTATGGAAAAATAATACAAAGAAATTATTTCTTTTTCTTTTTAACATTGTTGATTATATCATATTGAATGCTATCAGAAAGAAAAAATTTCGAAAAGCATTTTTTATTCTATATTGATATCAAGTTGAATATTGAACTGAAAGAAGATACCTTCATAAACCACAATGTTGTTGGGTATATTTTATAAATATACAAAAGACTATACTCACTGTTTTCCGAGGAAAATGAATGCATTATGTATTTGTTCCCTGTGACATAGTATGACTCTGACTTTACTGCAACAATACCTGTAGTAGGTATTTGAGAATTCACTATCTCAATGTCATTGACATTGAAATAACACTAAATTGAAAAGGTAAGCTGTGTGCATGTGTACATATTTATGTGTATATGTTCATATAAAAGGAAAAATTGCATTATTGAATTCATGTGTTTCCTCACATAAGTCAAAAGAAGGTGGAGAATGAGAGGAGACATAATATTGATGTTTGACAAGTAGAAAATATTAAAGAAATAAACCCTCAGATATATCTTCATCTGGCAAAAAGTAAACAAATGTTTGGGTTATTGTCCCTGAGATGCACTAACTTTAGCACTGAAGAAACATCAGAAAACAATACAAAACAAATCCTTTGTAAATACTTGGTACTAAGAAGTACATCACTTTGATCCCTTCTTCATTTGCAATGCTGAGCACTTTCATCCTTGCATACTCTCCATTCCTATGTGTCTCAGTGTCTGTGAATGTACTCAAGGAAAACATCATTATTGAGAAACAAAATCAGTAAAATAACAATAGACTCCTTGAACAAGTGTAGTAATCCAGATGGTTTTTCTTAAGCAATAGCATCCCATTCCTATGTTGTAATTCCCATCATGGCTACAACATTAAATGTGATTGTATTTGAATTTAACTTTTACATCATTTCAGGGTATGTTGATGTGCTTCTTATCTAGAATTCTTATCTAGAACAATGCCTTTGTGTAGAGCTATTATTTGATAAGTTGCTTAAGAGTCTAAGAACTTTGTTTAGCTTTAAAAATAGTATTTTATTCTAGCAGAGAACTTGTGTTCCGATCCCAGCACTGGTGTCTCATGAGCACATGGAAATGTAACTACAGAGTAGTATTTCCTCTTATGTATACCTGTCTATGTATTACCAATCCCTGTAACATAACAATTTATGATGAAAGGTTTTATGGACTTTTGTTTAATTCATTGATATAAATATTAATTCTTTTGGATTTTACATCTAAAACAATTTCAGTATACCTTTAGGAATTATTTTCAAGCATAGTGTAATGTTGGAATGCATGACTTTAAAAGACATCTTCTGAGTACATTGCTTGGTTCTACTTCATGTATATGGGAATTAAGATGGATTGTAAGCCTTAGCAACAAGTAACTTAATTGTTGTACCACCTCACAGGCATGATATATCTTTAATAACTTTAATTCATTATATAAATTGAAAGGCAAAATAATTAAATAGCTAATCATAAACTTTATGCATGTTGCCAACACTAAATAATAATTTTAATACTGGCTGTGGTTTGTAATATGCTGAATATGAGTCTCTTCATATATTCTAAATCATTGGTTACCACTTATCTCCTAATTTCTGTGTTCATATCGCATCTGGCTTTGAACATTACCCTCAGAATTTTACATACTTAGCAGTTTCTCATACATTTTCAAATAATTTTGTCTTCTATATTAATCTTACAGAGATTATAGATTTTGTACCTAGCAGTCTCCTAATCTAGTCCAATAGGTTTTCTATTACATTTGGGAATTCATGGTGTGCATAAACATATACAAGATGGATATATTGATGAAATATTACTAATTGAAATTTTAAAAATTTTGTCTAAAATCTAATGTACATGTTGTTTTATGATAGATTAATTATTGGGAAAATCTTGTGGAGAATTCCCTTATATTGCTGTTTTATTTCCTAAAACATTTTTTTGGGAAAATGTAATCTGCTCTGAATTTTCAATGAGTCAAGATGTAGTTTAAGGCACAAGGTATATGTGTTTGTTTGTTTATTTTTGGCACAATTTTGTTAATTATTTTTATATCTACAACTAGTAAGTTAGAAAAGTGACATATTTTATATTTGCAGTTACCTTTTAGTTGACTTCATAATCTTAGGGGGCACAAGAGAAATATTTGCAGGAATTTTTAGAGCAACAAACACTCACTTGTCTCATTAGAAATTTTATTTTCAGGGCACGGGCTGCAAACAAAGCAGCAGGCTGCCATTCCCTCCTTCCAGATTTTTCTGAATCCAGGACTACAATCTACACTGCACGCAGAGGATGTCATCTGAGGAAAACTGAGACACATACTAATAATGAGTTTAGCTATTTCTTTTGTATTTTATATTAGTATATTAAGATTCAATGAGCTTTTTTTATGTACATACACCAACTCCTTTCCATTTCACTCTGTCCACTTTTAATGACCAGGTATGAATATTGTAAATACATTGAAGAAATGGTGGATAATTTCTCAATGTCTATTTAGTCAGAAAAAAGAGCTCATGGTGAGCTCTGTGTAAAAACTAGAGATTGCAACTTAATGGGTTTTTTTTTTTAGTTGATTATTTTAAATTTTGCACTAAGTACTATGAATAAATAAAAGGACTTTAATTCGGATATTTTCTCAACCAAAACTAGCCTGCCCTCGTACGTTTCAAGCATTTTCTTGGTAATTGATATAAGATTGCCCATCTCATTGTGGGCAGTGTAGCTACTAAATAGTGAGATCTATGCCTTTGTTCCACTCTCCAGGTATCCACACTTGTATTTCCTTGACTATAAGCCATATATAAAATCACCCCTTCCACTTCATGTTCCTTATGGTTAAATTTAATGAAAGCAACACAGATGCAAGTTAGTATTTGAAGACATTTGAAAGAGGTACAGTATGTCTTTTAATCACTGATAACAAATATGATCTTGAATGAATTACCATTTTAGACCATGAGAAATTGTATATGATAAACGGTGTAATATGCAGACACTGGTGTAATATGGTTAGAAATGATAAAGTGATGTGTAGTGACCTAAATATGGAGTGTGTAATGAGGTCAACATGCTCCACAATGGCTGTAAATACTGGAAAAGGCTGGATAAAAATTAGACTATTTAAAGTTAATTGAAGATTTGAAGACTTCTTATGATTTTCATAATGCTGAAACAAGGTCTAACCATGAGGTGTCTAGAGATTAATTCCTACAAAAAGATTAGAGTACATTTTCTCTTTTTTAAACCCCATCATTTTCTCTAAATTTCTGTTAACACTGTAATATTTTAAAGACTACTTTGAGTTAGAGTACTAAAAAAAGTATACTTTTATGCTTCATGTTAATTTATTTTAAGGTAGTATCGCACACGGCAGGTATAGGCTCACAATATAGGGCAGACTGGCAAGAAACAGTGATTTTCAGACAACTGCCTCTAAAGTCCCTGGATAAAAGCATGAACCAATAAAACTACTTGTGATTATTTCTGACTTTCATGGATAATAATTTTCTCTGCATGAATTGTCAAGAGGTTTGCGAAAGAAAAAGTTATGTCAATATGTGTTACTTTTGTTTTACCACATGTTTGATTTCTTTTTGTTTTTTGTTTTTTTTTGGCTCTTTTTTTTCGGAGCTGGGAACCGAACCCAGGGCCTTGCGCTTCCTAGGCAAGCGCTCTAAACACTGAGCTAAACCCCCAACCCTTTGTTTGATTTCTTTAACTCTGAATTAATCTTGATCTTGGTTAACAGCCATTTCTGAATGTTTATGGAAATGATGTAATTCTATATTGTATGCTGTATTACAGTCAAAGAATCTGCATATGTGGAACTATGCTTGCATCTGTGGATTAAATTCTCTCTGTTCTCAGAGTACAATCTTTATGTTGTGTGTTATGTTACTTTGATAGGTGTTTTAGTAGAGAATTATTCTCTATATATTAATCAAATATATTTTTATCTAATTTCCTTTTTTGCTCCTATTACACATTTTAAGGTTTTCAAATAATTTTATAAAGAAAAGTTCTCTTTTATGTAAATGTGTTTTCACACCTTCTGAAGTGGCCAAGGAATATATTAAAATAATAAAGCTTTCTTGTCATTGATTACATTTAGAGACTATTACCAAAAATATTCAACTATAATCAAAATTTATTTGTTCTTTTGTCTGGTTGCTGTTATTGTTGTATTTGATGGGTTTTAATAGCTATTTATTTGTCTGTTGTACTACATTTTCCTGTCTACATGTTACTTTGAAATTTTGATCATCTAATTTAAAGTGTGAAGGAGTTCTTAAAGTTAATTAAAAATTGATATTTCTGTGAATATGAATTTTTATAATTGTATTCATTAGTGAACTTGGTGTATATCCTTATATTATATGGGAAAATATTTTTGGGTATAATGACAAGTGTTAGATTTATGAGTTTAGAGTTTCATAACTGTAACATTAGGCTCACTTGTATCAACATGTGTTTGAGGAGTTTAAGTTAAGCGAGGAGATTACTGTGTAATAACAACTATGATATGAAGAGAATATTGTTCACTTTAAAGAAAGAATATCAAACAATGGTGAAGAACAATTTTATATTTGTTATATTTCAAATACAGGTTCTGATATGACAAAGGTATAATTTATGCATGCAAGAAATCTTGAGAAAAGTATAAAAAGTATGTTGAAAATGAAAAAAAAGCATAAAACAGGAGACTAGAAATAGCCTTCCTGTACACAAGAGAGACACAAGCTGAGAAAGAAATTAGGGAAGTGACACCCTTCATAATAGTCAAAATAGTATGAAATACCTCGGTGTGACTTTAACCAAGCAAGTGAAAGATCTGTATGGTAAGAACTTCAAGTCTGAAAAAAAGAAGTTGAAGATTATCTCCAATGATGGAAAGATCTCCCATGGTCATGTACTGGCAGGATTAATATAGTAAGGTGGCAATTTTGCCAAAAGTGATCTACAGATTCAATGCAATCCCTATCAAAATTCCAACACAGTTCTTCATAGAGTTAGACAGAACAATTTGCAAATTCATCTCAAATAACAAAATCCCAGGATAGCTAAAATTATCGTCAACAATAAAAGGACTTCTGGGGGAATCACTATCCCTGAACTCAAGCAATATTAAAAAGCGATAGTGATAAAAAAAACTGTATGGTATTAGTACAGAGACAGGCAGATAGACAATTGGAATAGAATTGAAGACCCAGAAATGAACCCACACACCTATGGTAACTTGATTTTTGACAAAGGAGCCAAAACCATCAAATGGAAAAAAAGAAACCATTTTCAACAAATGGTGCGGGTTCAACTGGAGGTTGGCATGTAGAAGTTTTCAGATCGATCCATTCTTTTCATCCTGTACAAAGCTTAAGTCCAAGTGGATTAAGGACCTCCACATCAAACCATATACACTCAAACTAATAGAAGAAAATGTGGGGGAAGAATCTTGAACACATGGGCACTGGAGAAAATTTCCTGAACAAAACACCAATGGCTTATGCTCTATGATAAAGAATTGACAAATGGGATCTTGTAAAGCTACAAAGCTTCTGTAAGGCAAGGCATACTGTTGTTAGGACAAAATTGCAACCACCAGATTGGGAAAAGATCTTTACCAATCCTACATCTGATAGAGGGCTAATATCCATAATATACAAAGGACTTATGAAGTTAGTTTGGAGGGAGACAAATAACCCTAGTAAAAATGGGGTTCAGATCTAAACACAGTTCAGAGCTCAGTAATATTGAATGGCTGAGAAGCACCTACAGAAATGTTCAACATATTTAGTCATAAGGGAAATGCAAATCAAAACAACCCTGAGATTCCACCTCACTCCAGACAGAATGGCTAAGATCAAAAACTCAGGAAACAGCAGATGCTGGCAAGGATGTGGAGAAAGAGGAACATTACTCCATTGTTTGTAGGATTGTAGACTCTTGTAACCATTCTGGAAATCAATCTGGAGGTTCCTAAGAAAATTGGACATTGAAATACCTGGGGACCTAGCTATACCTCTCTTGCGCATATACCCAAAAGAGGCCCCAACAAAAAACAAAGACACATGCTCCACTATGTTCATAGTAGCCTTATTTATAGTAGCCAGAAGCTGGAAATAACCCAGATGCCCTTAAACAGAGGAATGGATACAGAAAAGTGGTACATCTACACAATGGATTACTACTTAGCTATCAAATAAAATGACTTTATGAAATTCATAGGCAAATGGATGGAACTGGAAAATATCATCCTGAATGAGCTAACCCAATCATAGAAAAACACACATGGTATGCACTCATTGATAAGTGGATATTAGCCCAAATGCTCGAATTACCCAAGATGCACAGAACACATGAAACTCAAGAAGGATGACCAAAATGCAGATGTTTCACTCCTTCTATAAAAGGGGAACAAGAATACACCTAGGAGGGCATAGGGAGATAAAGTTTAGAACAGAGGCTGAAGGAACACCCATTTAGAACCTGTCCCACATGTGGCCCATACATATACAGCCACCAAACTAGATAAGACGGACGAAGCAAAGAGGTGCAGGCTGACAGAAACCAGATGTATATCTCTCGTGAGAGACCCAGCCAGAATACAATATATATAGGCAAATATATATAGGCAAAATATATAGGCAAATGCCTGCAACAAATCACTGAACTGAGAATGGGACTCCTGCTGAATGATTCAGAGAAATGACTGGAAGAGCTGAAGAGGCTCGAGACCCCATATGAACAACAATGTCAACCAACCGGAGCTTCCAAGGAATAAGCCACTACCCATGGAATGATTCTGAACTCCAAATTCACAGTTAGCTATGATTAGCCTTTTAGTGGCACCAGTAGAAGTGGAAGCCCTTGGCCCTGCCAAGGCTGGACCCCCAGTTAACGGGATTGTGTGGGGGGAGGGCAGTAGTGGGGGAAGGATGGTGAGGGGAACTTCCACATAGAAGGGGAGAGGGAGGAGTTTGGGGATGTTGGCCTGGAAATCGGGAATGAGAATAACATTTGAAATGTAATAAGAAATGCCCAATTTAATAAAGATGGAGAAAAAAAGAAATAGGTTCCTGGTGTGACAAAATATTTCATTTCAATTTGTTGTAGTGTTACTGCAGTATATAAATCAATAACTTAGTTCATACCCACCTTTCTACTTCCTGTAGCCAACTCAGTCATGTCTCCATATATGTGAAAGGGTCCACCATGTGGAAAATATGGGCTGAACTTTCCTATCTTCACTTTAATCCGAAGGCGTTGTGAGAAATTCTGAATGTGAACAATGTCATAGTCTTCAAGCACTCTCTCTCTTTGTTTTATAATCACTCTGTCCCCAAGAGGATTAGTAAAGTGTGTCTTTCTGATAAAGGAGATTAGCTAAAAGACAGCATTGTACAACAATGTATATACCATTCCTTCAAGTCGTAAAATGCATAATAATTTCAAATTTAAAGAAAATCATTTAATGAATGAAAGTGAGAATTCACAATAAAAGCAATTGGAGAAATGAAATTAATGGGTTTTATGTGGTGTTCCTTTATTCAGTTGGACTTGAGCTTTGTACTTGGCAATAATAGATCAATTTCCTCAGGTCAACTGGAGTGTGACCTCCAGTTGAACGAGGACCACTGTCAAAGATCAAGGGACCATAGGTATGTGGGTTCATTTCTGTGTATTCAATTCTATTCCGTTGTTCAACATGCTTGATTTTATAATAATACCATGCAGTTTTGCTCTTTGTTCTTCTATTCTCTGCTCTCTTCCCTTCTGTCCCTGTCTCTTCTCTCCCCACATCCCCTTCCCCCAACATGCCCATGGCCGGCCTCCTTTACTTCTCCTCTTTTCTACTCTTCTTTTCTCATTAAACCTCTCCATGTGGAAAAAATACCATGCAGTTTTAGTTGATTCCCACAAAAGTTCTTTAGTGGACAATAGTTTTTGCTGTTCTGTGTTTTTTTGATATTCCTAATGCATTTGCAAATTTCTCTTTCTAACTCTGTGAAATATTGACTTTGTAATTACATGGGTATTTCATTGATCTGCATATTTCTTTCACCAAGATGTCCATTTTTATTATATTAATCCTGCCAATCCAGGAGCATGGGATATCTTTTCACAATCTGAGACCTTCTTCAATTTCTTTCTTCGGAGACTTGTATTTCTTGTCATACAGATCCTTCACTTGCTTGGTTAGAGTTAAACCAAGGTTTTTCATATTAATTGTCACAATTGTGAAGGGTGTCTTTTCCCTAATTTCTTTCTCAGCCTGTTTATTCTTTGAGTAGAGGAAGACTACTAATTTGTTTGCGTTAACTTTATGTGCAGCCAATTTGCGGAAGTAGGAGTTTTCTAGTGAAATTTTGTCATCACTTAAGTATTCTCATATCATTTGAAATTAGTGATATTTTGACTTCATTTTAATTTGTATCCCTTTGATCTCTTTTTTGGCCTAATTGCTCTGCCTAAGACTTCAAGTATTCTATTCAATAAAAAGGGAGTGAGTGGGTCAAGTGGATGAAGACATTCCACATAAAACCAGATATACTGAAACTAACAAAAAAGAAAGTGGGGGAAAGACTCAGACACATGAGCCCAGTGGAAAATTTCATTAACAGAATACAAATTACTTATGCTCTAAGATCAAGAAAGAACTAAGGGTGCCTCATAAAATTGCAAAGCTTCCATAGGGAAAAGTACACTGTCAATAGAACAAAACAGCAAGCAGCTAACTGGAAAAGATCTTTAACAACCCTACATCCAATAGAGGGTAAATATCCAATATATACAAAGACTGCAAGCAGTTAGGCTCCAGGGAATAAAAAATCCCTTTAAAAAATGTGCTACAGAGCTAAGCAAATATTTCTCATCTGAGAAATATTGAATATCTGTGAGGCACCAAAAGAAGTATTCAGCATCCTTAGTCATCAGGTAAATGCAAATCAAAACATCTCTGAGATTCCACCTGGTCAGAATGACTAAGATCAAAAATTCAGGTGACAGCAGATCTTGGCAAGGATGTGCACAAGGGGAACAGTTCTCCACTCTTTATGGGATTACCATCTGGTCCAATGACTCTGGAATTCACTCTGGTGGTTCTTCAGAAAATTGGAATTAGTACTACCTTTGACCTAAGTTATATCATTCCTGGGGATATGCCTGACAGGTGCTCCAACTTATAACAAGGATGCATGGTACCCTATGATCATGCAAAGCAGCCATATTTATAATGGTCAGAAACTGAAAAAAATCCTGATGTCCTTCAACAGAGGAGTGGATACAGAAAATGTGATTCATTTCCACAGTTAACTACTACTCAGCTATTAAAAAAAATTGTCTTCATGAAATTCTTAAGTCAATGGATGGAACTATAAAATAGCATCCTGAGTGAGTTAACTGAATCTCAAAAGAGTATGTATTGTATGCATTTACTCATAAGTGGCTATTTGTGCAAAAGCACACGATAACCAAGATACAATTCACAGACCACCTGAATTCCACAAGAAGTAGGAAGAACAAAGTGTGGATTATTTAGACCTTCTTAGATGAGGGAACAAAAATGCTCACAGGAGGAAATATAGTTAGAAATTGTGTAGCAGAGTCTGAAATAAAGTTCATGCAGAGACTGCCACACTTGGGGGATCCATCCCACATACAGAAAATATTGTGGATTAGGAAGTAATTGCTGACAGGAGCCTTATATAGTTGTCTCCTGAGAGGCTCTGCAAGACCCTGACATATACAGAGATGAATGCTTTCAGCCAACCGTTGAACTGAGAACATGGTCCCCAGTGGAAGAGTTAGAGAAAGGACTGAAGGACCTGAAGGGGTTTGAAACACCATAAAAAGAAGAACAATGTCAAGAGACCAGAAACCCCTGAACTCCCAGGGTCCCAGGGTTCCAGGGATTAAACCACCATCCCAAAAGTACACGTGGATGGACCAATGTCAACAACTGCAAATATAATAGAGGATGGCTTTGTCAGGCATCAGTTGAAGAAGAGGCCCTTAGTCTTGTCAAGACTTGATGCCTCAGTGTAGGGAAATGAGAAGTCTGGGAGCTGGGAGGTAGCGGGCGGTTGGTTGAGAGAACACCCTTATAGAAGTGTGCGAAGAATACACTCATAGAAGAAGATGGGATAACGGATTTCTTGAGTGGGGGAATGGGGATAACATTTAAAGTGTTTACCAACACTATTCCTTGTTTAATTACTCTCATAAACGAAGTAAGTTATTCAAACACAATACTGTGGTCAGAATCACTGGAAGAACCTAATGAATACCTTTCCTCAAAATGATTTCCAAACACTTGATGAGTATACTTAAAATTTCATCTTCTCTTCATAGATAAAATTCATGAAGAAGTACTGCTAACAAAAAAGAATACAGGAATCACCAACCATGGCTTCCTAATATCTCTTATCAACAATGTACTCAATTCCCCAATAAAAAGATATAGACTAACAGAGTGGATATATAAACAAGACTCAGCATTTTCCTACATAGAGGAAACACACCTCAGTGACAAAGACAGCCAATTCCTCAGAGTGAAAGGCTGGCAAAAATTTTCCAAGCAAATGGTCACAAGAAACAAGCTAGAGTAGTCATTCTAATATTGAATACAATGACCTTTCAACTAAAAGTTATCAAAAAAGGTAAGGAAGACATTTTCATATTTATTAAAAGAAAAATCTACAAAGATGAATTCTCAATTCTGAACATCTATGCTCCAAGTGCAATGGAACCGACCAACATAAAATAAATTTACTAAATCTAAATCATTCACTGTATCACACACAATAATAGTTTGGGATTTTAACACCTCACTCTCATCAATGGACAGATCATGGAAATAGAAACTAAATAGAAACACGTTGAAACTTAAAGAAATTATGAACCAAATGTAATAAACAAATATCTGTATTTTGTTACATCATAAAACTAAAGAATATACCTTCTTCTCAGGATCTCATGGAATCTTCTCCAAATCAGACCACATAATTATTCATAAAACATTCTTCAGCTGATATAAGAAAATGGAAATATTTCCATACCTCCTGTCAGATCACCATGGACTAAGTCTCGTCTTCAAAAACAACAAAAACATCAGGAAGGCCACATACACATGGAAGTTGAACAACATTATACTCAATGATAACTTGGTCACAGAAGAAATAAAGAAAGAAATTAAAAATTTTGAAAATGTAATGAAAAGGAAGTCACAACATACCAAAACTTTTGAGACACAAGGAACAGAGTGCTAAGAAGAAAACTCTTAGTTGGACTGCTTCCAAAAAGAACAAAAAAAAAAACCAAAAACCAAAAAGTCTGGAGTTTACATACACTAGTAGGTTGACAGCACACCTGAAAGCTCAAGAAAAAAAAGACATAAATACATTCAAGGGGAGTAGACAGAAGGAAAAAAATCAAACTCAGGGTTGAAATCAACCAAGTAGAAACAAAAAGAACTATTTAAGGATTAAACAAAACCAGGAGCTATTTCTTTGATAAAATCAACATTATAAGCCGAAACCCTTAGCCAGACTAATGAGTGTTAACAGAGACAGAATCCAAATTGATAGAATCAGAAAATTAAAAGGGAGACATAAGAGAAAATAAAGAAATTAAAAAAATCATTAAATCCTACTATAAAATCCGACTAAACTTGTAATTCTGTATGAAATGAAAAATGTAGAGCAATGACAGTATGTTTTGAGTGGGTGAGGGTAAGTGAGAGCATCTTCATAGAAGCAGGAGGGGGGGCTTCAAAGTGAATGAAAGGGGATAACATTTGAAATGTAAAGACAGAAAATACCTAATAAAAATAGAAACAAAATACAGAAACTCTACCTTCAGACAGTGAGTACTTGCTCCTTACCCATGTCTTAGTTCCTGATTATCAACCTCTTGCAGTTTATTCTCCTGGAGGGCATGAGCTATGGCATACACAGCATTGTATATGCTATGACTAATATCATTAAAGACCATGTGAAACTTCTGCTCTGTTAGCCATTTCAATGAGGCATTGGATGAAAAGTTCCTCAATATTTTACAGTTAGATGCTGAGGCTTCATAGTTAAAGTAATTCCACTCTGGGATTAATGTCTTTAAATCTATGCTTCTGAGATGGGACCATGTTTCTACAAAATGCTTAAATCCAGAAATCTCACCATGGTGATGTTGAAATGTCATAGTCCCATAGAATTTTCCACGAGTTAAGTCTCTCTTACTTGTGGGGAAATCCAACTCTGATTTGGTGACCCAAATCCTCTGTATAACTGGAGATTCCCACATTCTGAAGCTCAATTCAATAATACTATCTGTTTCCCCATAAATGATAATAACATTTGTGGATGACATAACAATTTGGTTGTAGTACATTTCAGTTTTTTGATAGAATATAAAGTCAATAATTGCCATCATGTTCACAAAGGCAAAGCAAATTTCCTTGTTTTGTGTCTCTTTTTTCAACTCTGAGAGAAATTGATTGCCTTCATCATCATCTGAGATGAAAAGGCCAACCCAGTTCCAGTTGAAGTAAAGTATGAAGGAGACAATTGCCAATGCTAGTGATGTGTCCTTTGGGGTCATCTGATAGAGATAGGGAAATTTTTCATTATCACTGAACATGGATTGATAAGGTCCATAGGAAATCTGAAGAAACTACAATACAGAGAGCAGCATGAGTGGTAGTGCACTTTAAAAAAAAAACTTGTAATCATATTTACCCACAAACGGTTGATTTCCTATGAATTTTCCTCTCGCCATGATTCAAATGAGCAAATGTGAAAGTCTTGTACATCCAACTCTAATGGGAACAGCAAGCATAGCTGTTTGAGAAAGATATAACAAACTATATTTGCATGTTATAATAACTTCTGTCATTCAGACTTTTTCTTTGTATCTGTGTATTCAATGTTTGGAGAGATTTTAATATATTTACAACTTAGGGATATTTGGCTAATATGCGTTTTCAAAAAGGCATTTATGCCTTAATCCAGAAATACTTCCTCTACTATTTAACAGGAAAGTCTGATGCATAATACTGCTTTAGCTTTTAGGAAAACATATTCTTATCTTGCCCTACTTGTAGGTATTCCTTGTACACTAGAGGATGTGACTCATATAAAGATGCTATAGATATCTTTTTCAGTATAAGGCTCCAAAATACTCTGTGAATATCTGCCTCTGTCCTCTTCAAGAAACAGATTATCAGAACAAAGTAAATTTTAAAATGTAAACACAATTTGCCTGCATAAAAGTGTTAGGAGCCAATCATATTAAATTCTTCCTCCTACTAAATATTCAAGCAGTTTTCCTGCAAAATATTTCAGACTCATAAGTGGAATTTCTTCAGGCACTTAGACAGAAACAAAGTTTGATTGAATGGATTTATTTCTAACATAACAAGTATCTTATAATGATGGGAAAATAATCATGTGGAAAGATATGAAAGAATGAGGTATCAGAACCCCATAACCACTCTTAGAAAAGTTCACTAAGGAATATCCATTCTTGTATTTTATGAGGAGGAAGCAAAAGAAAAGCAAGGTAAGACATAGCAGTAAATTGCACAAAGATATGACTTATCATTCATTATATTATTAAAGAAAGTTATTTATATTAACTATAGCAGTTTGTTGATGACATTTTTGACAGCGGTTTTAATGAAAATGAGCACTCTGACCCTTAATGCTTGGTCAAAGACTCGCTGCTAGTAAAATGGCTAACTTCACAGACTAGATTGAATTTTTTGTTCTGTTTAGTGATACTGAAATATTATGAGCTGCCAGGCTCAATATGGTTTGTCATCATGCCTTTGTGAAAAAGTACTCCAGACAACTAAAAGTTGGGTAAAGAGAAAATGTTTGTAAAATAAAATTCTGTTTAATCACAGTTTATCACTGATACCAAAACTTATAACACCAAAATGATGGTAAGTGATAAATGTGGTATTTGAAATTTTAACAATGATAGACTAAACCTATTACCAAGATGAAGATAGCACACATCTGGGGACAGAAATAAAATTTCATGTTTTTGGAACAACATGAATCAATCTATGTTTACAGAGATTTGTATAAATAAATAAATAAATAAATAAATAAATAAATAAATAAATAAATAAATAATCTGACTGCCAGTCAGTCAAGACTGCAAGTTTTTCTCTGCCACCATGTCAGATTCAATTTTCTGGACCCTGTCAACTTCTGGAGGTCACAACTAGAAGAAGGCCTATTATGTCTCTGATTAGTAAGTACTGTGAAACTACATAGTTTAATATAAGCATAAGTCCAATCTCATCCATTAATTTTCTTAATATCTATCAAGGTCTCTCAAAGAGAAATGATGTGAAGAATTCCTTGCCTATAATAATTCACACGTGGAAATAAGAAGGTGTCCAAGTTTCTGAAAAGCTTTATAGACGATATCCAATTCATCCTGTAAGCAGAAATGAACACATAGTCTCTTCTTTACAGACATAATTAGGTAAAGGCCTATAAAATTTTTCTTTAACTACATGGAGTGCAGTTTTTCCATCACAATAGTTCAAAGTATGTTTTATAACCAAAGACATATTTGGTAAAATATCAGGATTCTTGTTGACTTCATCCATTGAAAAGGCTAATGCCAAGGCATATCTGTTGTTTTTCATTGTTTTTCTGTAAAAGAACATAGTTTTTATCATGGACAGATGTTAATACATGATCAATTGTACTCAATAGAAGCACTATTCTGTACTGGAAAATTCTGCATCTGACCTCTAAAGATGGAAACAGCTGGCTTTGCTTTTTAGATTGGGTTGACATGATAACCTAGAAAGTAGCAGACACTTTAAAAGTCCATGTCAGTGTGTCTCCCATAAATAAGACATGATATTTACCTCTTTTACAGAAAATTTCCATCTCTATTTTTCTGTGCTTGATCAGAAAGTAAAGAGAAAACCACTGATATGGATAAAACAGTAATTCTGATCATGTGTCCATTTCAAAATTATTAAGCAATATAAAATATTTGTGTCGTGAGAGCTATTGAATTCATAATATTTTCTTTTGAAATTAATTGAATTGGTTAAGATCTGAAAACATGATTTATTGATCAGTGCATAATACTCTTTCTGCAGCAACATTTGTTTCCTGTACTTACAATCACTTATGATTGGTGGCCAATATGATTAGCATGTCCCCTCCTATCTACCCTCATCTTGTTAATTTTTGTTTCAATCTTTGGTGAACAAAAATCTTTCTAAACTTATAAATTCAAATATCAAACATGTATTGGGTAAATCATACATTTCTATGCATATAATTTTATGTATTTGAGCAAGGATTACTTAGTTAATGAGAGAGCAATATATCTGAGTGTTTTATTTTATAATTTTTACAGTAAATTTTTATCTTTGAACACAAATTCTTATTCTATTTCCCACATCAAACTTTATCTCATTCTATTTAATTTTATTTACTTTTCCTTTTATTGGTTACTTTTTAGTTTACATTACAAATGTTATTCCCTTTCCCAGTTTTCCAGATATAAGCCCCATATCTCATCCCTCTCCCCTACTTCTATAAGGGTGTTCCTCTCCCCATGCACTCCTCTTACTAGTCCCCTATATTTCCCTGCCCTGGGGATCCAGCCATGGCAGGACCAAGAGCTTCTCCTCCCATTGCTGCCCAATAAGGTCACCCTTTGCTACATATGCAGCTGGAGCCATGGGTCATTCTTTGTATAGTCTTTAGGCAATGGTTTAGTCCCTGGGAGATTTGGTTGGCTGGCATTGTTGCTAGTATGGGGTTGCAAGCCCTTTGGCACTTTCAATCCTCTCCAATTCTCTTACTACGATCTTGTTCTCAGTTCAGTGGTTTGCTGCTAGCATTCACCTCTGCATTTGACATGCTCTGTCTGTGCGTCTTGGGAGACAGCGAATCAGTCTTCTTTCAGCATGCACTTCTTACTTTCATCAATTTTATCTGAGTGTTTCATAAGATACATTGCTGCAGAATATACTCACTTCAAATGTGTAGTTATACACTTGTGCCAGGTACTTAGTGCAGAGATTAAGGACTTGCCCCACCACCCAAATGTCATTCCCTTACTTTCTATTTACAAAGGAATGTAGTATAGTAACTCTCCGTACTTCTCATCATTATAATTTAATTTCTAGTAAATGTTTTTGACAACCTTTCCAGGTACAAAAAATAATGCCAGGATCATACTGAGAACTAGGAAAATAAATAAATTGCAAGGACATTTGCATTTTCCAGTATTATATGTTTATAATTTAGAAGAAATTTTGATGTGATATGTTCATTTTCTTTTAATGAAAGTGGGTGACAAGACAGTAGGAATGGAATTATACAATATTGTGTTTATTTTTATGTAAAGATTAATGTCTCCAATGACATACTTTTAACTTAATACAATCTGATCAGGAAACCATAAATATATTCCTATATATTTAATGATTAAATTTAAGGTAAATACACTTAGGTTTTCACCAGAAATTGGATCCCTGTGGTATTTTCATTCTATACTCTATAAAATTGTCCATTTTATGATATTCTCTTTTACCACAAACAAAATTATCAATTAAAAATTTTGCTAATATACAAAAGTAATTTAAGAGTAAACCTTGTACAGTGCTCAAAATACATTCTTCAGTGAAACTTTAGGAAACATCAGTTACTTAAGCTGTCTGTGTAGCCTAGCAGGCTAAAGGGCTGTGTTTTAAAACAGCTTACAGCAACTCACTAACATGAGTATTGACATAACATTGGTAAGATGTGCACTTATATCTTCTAAAATTACTGCAAAAAAGTCTTGAAAGATAAATATCATAAAGGGGTCAGAAATTAACCAACTTAAATATGCAAAGGGTAGACGTGTTTCTAAAACAATAAAAAAACCTAATGGAAAATTCCTGTATCTCTGTTCTCAAATGTTGCATCTCTCCCACACCACAACTGTAACCTATGCCAGTGACAAGGGACATAAGCCGTCATCACTGTTATTGATAGCTCCACTATTCCAAGAATGTAAATACATCATGTAATCCCATATGTTTCAAATCTATTTAAATCTAAAGAGAGAATGCCAAACTGAACTTTATAAAAAAAAAGGCCAGTGACTGTACATGAACAGTGTGAAACACACAGTCACATGTATTTCAGATTTTATCTTTAAAACAATTGGATGTCTTGCCCTCTAATGACCTAAATAGTCCTTGCTCATTACATACAAACACATACTTCTAGGCATTCCTGTGAAGCATAAATTTCTGAGTGTAAACATCTTCTCTTTCCCAACTTGATGAAGCATTAGAAGGCAAAAAGTGACCACACACAATGAATTTGAGAGAGTAAGTTTGCATGTATGTAAAGTTTTGAATAATTATCGGTAACACGAATATTACTGGAACCAGCAAATGCTCTAGGAGAAAGAAATTGATGGAAGGATTGCAAGCAGAGTTTATGACCATTTATTTGCAAGTATTTGGGATAAAAATTAATGAAATATTATGGGATCAAATTCACTAAGTCATCACTGTCTAGTGTGTAACATAAACTATTATTAGGAGGGCTTTCTGTGAAAGATCCATGCAGATATTCATTTCTTCCTCAGCTTCCAAGCTTTAAGTCAGAATTCACCTGGAAAAGATAACCTTCACTGGATTAATTAAAAGGATAAAATAGGATTGAATCTGCAAAAATAATTAATCTTATTTAGAGGTGTTCATATTTAGCAACATGACCTAAGACTGAGGGATTTACCTAATCTTTATTTTAAAAACAGCCAGGAAATATGGAAGATGTCATTACATGGAAAATACAAATGCACTTACAGGACATTCAGAGTCTGGTTGAAATAATCTTTCTCCACAGGCAACTGAACTGCTGCAAGAATGAAGGCACAACTTATGTCCAAGTATTTATCCTTGACATCATTTAAATTTATTCTCCAAAAGCACCAGGGATCAATGAAATTTGCCATGAGAAGTGGAAGGTTGAGGAAGAAAAATACTACCATAAAAATGAACATATTTTTACTGCCTTAAACCTGGGCAGTATGGCCTGTGATGTGCCATACATATCAGTACATCAAATTTCTACCATCTTTTATTACTCTGTGTAAAGAAGTGGTTGAATATTCATGATTCATTTTGTTTTTCCAGATTGCTTCTGAGCAGCAGAGGAAGCTTGAGCACTTTCTTCCCTGGGGCTCTGCAACTGATGACTACAGCTCATGTAATTAACACAGATTGGGAAATACTTTGGAGAATTATTCTGTCTTAGGCTCCGTGATATCACTCATGTTTGTTAAAAGTGTGGAAAGAAGCCTTTTGTTCCAATTTGGTCTGAGAAATTTTTGACAAGGTTATTATGTGGACACAATTAGAAATGAATGATGTAAGTGGATTGTATCAGAATATTCATAGTGAGAAATCCAGTAATGGTAAAATCAGTGCTACTAGAGACACACAGAACATTGTATTACAAGATCCAAGACAGGGAGAGTCAGGCTATAAACATGAGTTTATAAACATAGTCACTGAGGTCCATAGACCATGTACAGTACGAACAATGCCTCTGCTTCTATTTTGTTCAGAATCAATAAACAGGCCAAGTTAGAAATACCTTTTACCTAGTTCTATCCAAAATGATTCAGTTCTACTCTGATCCACAGTTAATTTGCAGGATAATGATTGAATAGTAAAGGTTCAAGATGATCCAGAGAGAATGTCCTGGTCTGTGCTTTCTTTCTTCCTTCTTTCCATTTATTGACAATTATAATTATTTACTTTTCAAATTTTATCCCTCTTTCCAGTTTCTCCTCTAAAAATCCACTATCTCCTCTTCCTCCTCTTCCTCTATTAGAGTACTTACTCATAAACCTCAACAAATCCTGACTCAGCTCCTTAGCATTCCCCTACTTTGTGTCATGGAGCCTCCATAGAACCAAGGGACACCCTGTTCAGTGATGCTAGATAAGGCATTCCTCTACTAAAATTTGAACTGTAGCAATGGGACCCCCATTTGTACTCTTTAGATAGTGGTTTAGTTCCTGCAACTCTACCTCCCAAAGATTCGATACTAATGAACAAGTAATGCAACATTAATATTTGAATTCAAAATCATGATCTTCCACCCTGATTCTCATTTTTTTCAATTTAGTAACTTGTGCTGATCAATCTATTCTACATTGCCTTTGTTTCCTACATTTTTTTACTCATTTTACATTGCAGTAGTGACTGTGAGGAAGTGTTGTTTAGAAATATCTTCTTAGTATATTAAATGCAACTAGTGTGAAGCAACACTGTGTTCTAATGTATAAACTTTCCCATAAAATCATTCTTTCCACCTAGTCTTACTTTAAATCTAATACCAACAATGACAATGGTGAGTTTATTGAAAATTGTACACTCATGAAACTATTTTCAGTGACTTTGTACTGAAATCATATAGGCAACTCATTGATTTGTTGAATGATAACCCCCATTTTGTGTTTTCATGATACAAACAAGTTTAGTGTTTTGCACTGGATATTGCTGTACACTTAAAAGTCAATATTTTTCATATGTATGACTTATGCTTTTGTTATAAACTGTCCAAGAATGCTGAGGGAATGTGAATGGAGAAGTCTTCAGTAAGAATATAGAGGGAAATTTCAAGAGTGAGGGATGGGTCACACACCCTTCTCAAATATTTTAAGACAGACTTGTTCCAGTGTGAAGGAAATACAGAAATAAAGAGTGGAGCAGAGGCTGAAGAAAATATCACCTAAAGTCTGCCCAACCTAGGAAATTCTCTCATATGCAGCCACTAAAACAAGACACTACTACTGATTCCAAGAAGTCCTTGAAGACAGGAGCTTGATAGAGCAGTTCTCTGAAAGGCCCTGCCAGAGCTGACCGATACAAATGCAGATTATTGCAGTAAAGTATCTGTCTTACCATGCAGACTCCAATGGAGGACATAGGGGAATTATTAAAGGAGCTAAAGGAATTTGCAACTCCATAGGAAGAACAATGGTATAAACCAACCAGCCACGATATAGCTCATATAGGGTAAATAAACAACCAAAGAATACACATGGCAGGACCAATGGATCAAGCTGCATATATAACAGAGGATCACCTGACCTGGCATCAGTGGACAGGGAGACCCTTGGTCATGTGAAAGTGCACAAGGGAAGGCTTGTGAAGAGAAGTAGGAATGAGTAAGTGGTTGGGGGAACACCCTCATATAATCGGGAACAGGTATGATGTCCTAGAAGTTTGGTAAGGAGGATCTGGGAAGGGAGATATCTTTTGAAAAGAATGTAAATGAAATGACCAATAAAAAAGAGTTCAAATGAAATCAGTAGTAGTCTAGTCTTTGTATTCCTGTTTTTATGTTCAATAATTATCATTATTTTTGAAATACCACACATTATTTTGGGTTTCATTAAGGCACACTGACAAAAACATAGCACATATTCTAGTATCTACCCTCCATCGATATTATCACGTTTCCATCTTGCTACTGAAAGTTCCTCAGTTGCTACTGACTTGCTTCCTCAGTTCAGTCAACCTCTTTCTTCCTTCATGACATTGTGTGCATGCTTAATTTTCAATCCAAGAATGATATTTTCTTACCACCAGTTTTGGATGATATATTCATTCTCAGTTACTTCATGCCTATTCAGTTTTCAAACATGTCTACTACTTTCAATGTGCAAAGATGTGGAAACACATGCACTCACACTTAAACACACACACACACACACACACACACACACACACACACACACACTGATAAAAAGACACAAACTGTTATTTCCAGACTCAGAAAAGTCTGAATTTCCTCAGTCACTCTTAATTTTAAAATGATAACATCCTTTTGTTTGCTCAATACTCAGTTCTTCTTAACAAGATGATATAATTCTTGAAGGGTTGAGAAATGTTTTGTATTTATATGTAAACCATGTCTGTCACATAAGTTGTGATACAATTATGAAAACCGTGGACCCTGAAATCTTATGCACTTAACGTCATCCTCTTTTTAGAACATTTCTGCATTGTATAAAGTCTATTTCTTTAAATGTTTATAAGATTGGTTTGTGAATATTAGTCTAAATAGCTATATTTAAGAATGTATATCCATTGAATTACAGTGTTAAAATTCTAAGAATGCAGTTTATAACCCTCTGCTACTCTGTGTTCCATAAAAAGCCACATCTTCTTGTGCAATGCCCGTCTAGAACTGTATACAAGATAGTGAAGGTCGGAGTAAACAGATTTGACATTATTTGGCACCTGGTTACGAGGACTGCCTTCTTTACCTCAGGCAAAATGGAGATTTTTGCTATCTCCGACCCCTTTATTGACCTCAGCTTCATGTTCTGCATGTTCCAGTACGACTCTACCTATGGCAAATTTAATGGCACAGTCAAGGCTGAGAATGGGAAGATTGTGATCAACATGAAAGCCATCACTTTTTTCTAGGAGTGAGATCCTGTTATCATCAAATATTTTGATGAGGTGCTGAGATTGTCATGGAGTCTACGGGCATCTTCACCACCTTGGAGAAGGCCTGGGCCACTTGATGTGTGGGGCCAAGAAGGTAATAATCTCTGCTGCTTTGGCCTATGCCCCCGTGTTTGTGATGTGTGTGAATCAAGAGAAATATGACAACTGACTCAAGATTGTCTGAAATATGTCCTGCACCACCAACTGATTAGCACCTCTGGCCAAGGTTATCTATGCAAACCTGGATAACCTTGGCATCATGGAAGTGATCATGATCACAGTCCATATTTTCACTTCCACTCAGAAGACTGTGGTTGGATCCCCTGGAAAGCTGTTATGTGATGACCATGGGGTAGCCCCAAACATCATCCCTGCATCCACTGGTACTGTCAAGCCTGTGTCCAAGGTCATCCCAGAGCTGAATGGAAGCTCACCAGGATGGCCTTTCATATTCCTACCCCAATATATCTGTTGTGGATCTGACATGCCACGTGGTAAAACATGCCAAGTATGATGATATTAAGAAGTTGGAGAGGAAGATATCTGAGAGACCACTACAGGGCATTTTGGGTTATATTGAGCATTGGTTTGTCTGCTGTGGCCTCAACAGCAACTCTTACTCTTTCACCTTTGATGCTGGCACTGGCATTGCTCTCAGTGACAAATCTGTAAAGCTCATTACCTCGTATGACAATGAATATGGCTTAAGCAGCAGGTATTAGACCCCATGGATAAAATAGGCTCTGAGAAGTAAGAAACTGTTAACTACCAACCCCAACCAAATAAGGATACTGAGAGCATGAGAGAGGACTTCATTTGTTGAGCAGTGTCCATCCCAACTTAACCCCCAAGACTGAGGATCTCACTCAAAATTTCCATCCCAAGTCCCCATAATAGCAGGAGGAGTCTACAGAGTCCTCTCTTCTCTCTTGAATACCATCAATAAAGTTTACTGAACCCACAAAAAATTCACTGTACATGGCAATGATGAATATCCATTTTTTAAAGTAAAATACCTAAGTCATATATGGTATTTTTTATTTATTCATTTGTTGAAATTATCAAGATTTGTTAAATCTTGCAATTATGAACAATTATAAAACAAAAAAAAATTGACAGAAAATAACTTATTTGTTATTCATGTTGACTTTAAGAAAAATCCACCAGAGTTGAGGATAAACTATAACATACTCCTATATGTAATGCCATTCGCAATGGAATCTTTTGTGAAACTTTGAACAAAATTATCATACTCAATAGATTATTTGGTCCCTGTTTACCAACCCTGTCCCAAAGTCAGTTTAGATTCAAATATTATTTTTATCCCATACTAAGTGTACCAGTCATACTCTTGTAATTCTCTACAATTTGAAAATTTGATGGAAAAATTAATTGCTATTTTTAAAGATAACAAAATTATTATTTTTGGCTATTTACATGTTGTAAACTACAATCATGTTTGCGTAATTCACACATATCTCTAATGGCTGCCATCCTTTTTGAAGTTGTGTCTGTTATTTTCAATTGCTTTTCTTCATCTAAACAATACTCCAGCTGCATACAAATAATATACCTCAATTTCTAAGATATACATTTTCTCAGATAAAATGTGGGAAAAATTTACATAAATGGGCATGAGGAACAAGATTCTGGAATCATTCGAGTAGGTTACAAAATAGACTTTAGTCCAAAACAAATCATTAGAGATAAAATATATTATGTATTCATCAAATTACTTTGATTCATATTTTGCTTGCCGCAAACACAAGGATATCCACATTTGTAAAAGAAATTCACTTAAAGCTTAAATCACCCACTGACAATCTTAAAAATCTCACAATCTGAATTCAACAGTCCTACACATTTAGAGTAAGGAAAATGTATGGTGTTGGTATAGGAACAGACAAATTGATGAGTGGATAAAAATTGAAGCCCAGAAATAAATCTGCACGGTTGCAGGCAATTGCCTTTTACAAAGAAATAAAAATAAATCCAGGAAGAATGCAGTGTACCTTTACCAACTGGTGCTGGCCTAACTGGATGTCTGCATGTGGAAGAATGGAAATAGATCCATATTTATCACCCTGCAGAAATCTCAAGTTTAAGTGGGTAAAATTCCTTCATTTTACATTGAAAATATCTCAGACCTCATGCCCCCAGAGGAAAACAAAGTCATGTTACAGGGTGTCTGCTGGTGGCGATGAATCATTTCTTAGAAACACTTGTTCACATCATTAAGCTGGAAGAAATGTTTTAATTGAGCAGTGAGTGCCTGTGAGGGACAGCTTAGAAGTGTGGTAGTGACCCTTCACTCTAGTAGTGTTAGGTGCTGAGCAAATCATGGGAAACAATCAGACACATGGGCACTGGAAAAAATTTCCTAAACAAAACACCAATGGCTTACGCTCTAAGATCAAGAATCGACAAATGGGATCTCATAAAACTGCAAAGCTTCTGTAAGGCGAAGGACACTGTGGTTAGGACAAAACGGCAACCAAGAGATTGGGAAAAGATCTTTACCAATCCTACAACAGATAGAGGCCTTATATCCAAAATATACAAAGAACTCAAGAAGTTAGACCGCAGGGAAACAAATAACCCTATTAAAAATGGGGTTCAGAGCTAAACAAAGAATTCACAGCTGAGGAATGCCGAATGACTGAGAAACACCTAAAAAAATGTTCAACATCTTTAGTCATAAGAGAAATGCAAATCAAAACAACCCTGAGATTTCACCTCACACCAGTGAGAATGGCTAAGATCAAAAACTCAGGGGACAGCAGATGCTGGCGAGGATGTGGAGAAAGAGGAACACTCCTCCATTGTTGGTGGGATTGCATACTGGTACAACCATTCTGGAAATCAGTCTGGAGGATCCTCAGAAAATTGGACATTGAACTGCCTGAGGATCCAGCTATACCTCTCTTGGGCATATACCCAAAAGATGCCCCAACATATAAAAAAGACACGTGCTCCACTATGTTCATTGCAGCCTTATTTATAATAGCCAGAAGCTGGAAAGAACCCAGATGCCCTTCAACAGAGGAATGGATACAGAAAATGTGGTACATCTACACAATGGAACATTACTCAGCTATCAAAAACAATGACTTTATGAAATTCGTAGGCATGGTTGGAAGTGGAAAATATCATCCTGAGTGAGCTAACCCAATCACAGAAAGACATACATGGTATGCACTTATTGATAAGTGGCTATTAGCCCAAATGCTTGAATTTCCCTAGATGCCTAGAACAAATAAAACTCAAGACGGATGATCAAAATGTGAATGCTTCACTCCTTTTTTAAAAGGGGAACAAGAATACCCTTGGCAGAGAAGAGAGAGGCAAAGATTAAAACAGAGACTGAAGGAACACCCATTCAGAGCCTGCCCCACATGTGGCCCATACATATACAGCCACTCAATTAGACAAGATGGATGAAGCAAAGAAGTGCAGACCGACAGGAGCCGGATGTAGATCGCTCCTGAGAGACACAGCCAGAATACAGCAAATACAGAGGCGAATGCCAGCAGCAAACCACGGGGAATAGGACCCCCGTTGAAGGAATCAGAGAAAGAACTGGAAGAGCTTGAAGGGGCTCGAGACCCCATATGTACAACAATGCCAAGCAACCAGAGCTTCCAGCGACTAAGCCACTACCTAAAGAATATACATGGAATGATCCTGGCCTCTGACCTCATAGGTAGCAATGAATATCCTAGTAAGAGCACCAGTGGAAGGGGAAGCCCTGGGTCCTGCTAAGACTGAACCCCCAGTGAACTAGACTGTTGGGGGGAGGGCGGCAATGGGGGGAGGGTTGGGAGGGGAACACCCATAAGGAAGGGGATGGGGGAGGGGGATGTTTGCCCGGATTCCGGGAAAGGGAATAACACTCGAAATGTATATAAGAATTACTCAAGTTAATAATAAAAAAAAAGAAACTGGTTCCTCTTTGTACCCCTTTTCTTTCCCATTTCCGCCTCTATTCACATAGGTCAGGTTCATGTAGATTCTAAAGTCTTCCATACGCTCCTGCATCTGGCTATACTACTGTCTATTTTCTACAACAAACTTTCTCCCCCAACATACCTAAGAGCACTTACCTTCCTTTTGTATTTGTTTTCTTCCAATAAGATTTTATTTTTAATTCTCTGTGTGGTTATTTCTTGTGCATAGAAACTTTATTTTAGTGTGAAGGAGAGTGACCCATAAGTCTTATAAAGTTTCCAAAAGTTAAAAGACTTGGGAAACATGGAGAATACAAGATTCACAAAACACTCCCTAAATTTCTAGAAGCATAAAACAGTTTCTGGGAAAAGGGTGATCTTTTAAAAAGTTGGCAGATATCATTACAAGTCAGATTTCATGAACCATGTCCAGATGGGTATTATATGATGCAGTTGCCTGTAGTTACCATATTCCAGAAGTTAACCCTTACTCACATCCTTCAAAATCCTGTGGATTAAACCTAGACTCAGGTGGAAGTATTTCTATCCTACGACACTGATGTCCCCTCTCCTAGATGAATCCAAGTTTATTCATATCACCATGTACAATGTCACCTCTACTCTTGTAAGTACCCCAGTAAAATCAGTGGTTTACCATCTATACATGGATAGAAGTTTTCCTTTCATTTGCCATTAGTGCCTGATCTGGGGTGAAGAAGTCCCTGTACCTGACTTCTCAGACAAAAAAGTAAACAATTGTCTATATTCTTCCTCACAAATTAATAGCCATAATTAAATGGGACTGATAGGAACTTGATTTGAAGTTAATGATTTCTACTCTCAGTGTTGTCCATAGTTGCAAGAACAATTTAGGTCAGTGCATTGATGTGCACAAGACACAGAAGGTGGCGAGGTCATGGCTTCGACAACACTGCTCATGCCTCTAAATTGACTGTGATAAACTCAAGGTCATCTTTTTAACCACAAATGTCATTCAAGCAATTTAGTCTCCCAGATTGGAGTTTAATATTTGCTCTGGAAGCTAAATTTTGGCATCAGAGTTGTCATTTGCTTGGATGCTTCTGGGAAAAGAAATAAAATGACTAGCCAAAGACATGTTTCATGAAACTCACACTGAAAAATGTATGTACTGGAAAATTCCTGTTTTAGGGTTGCTCTTCTACGGAAGCACATATGACTATTAGGTGCCCACATTCTCCTAATTGACTCAATGCATTGTTCTTTAAGACATTAATGTAGGCTATCTGACCCATCATTTTAGCACATCTGGAATGGGTAGTTTATTTATTCTTCTACCACTGCCTATCTACCATGAGGAGACATTAGTTTATGAATCAGCAATAAATTTCTTCGATTCTTGGCATCCAAGGAGGACAGAATTGAACCAAAGGTGAATATGATGAACAGTTGCATTTCCCAGCTGAAATGGAAGCTAACCAATCTGATTACGTATTACTCTCAGGAAATCAAGATGTGTATCCTTTCCCACTGGTAACAAATGCTTGTATTCTCATACTCACACCTGTGTTGCCACTCCACAATAGTAAGAATCTTAATATTCAAAACATAGCTTGACCTCAGGTTTCTGTTTGGGGTTATACAAACACCCAAGCCATCTTATTCCTGAAATACAGAGTAACACCACTAAAAATTCAGTGATCACCCTTAGAATATGGGTTTAGTAAAAAAAAGTCTGAAGAAGAGAAAATATATGGCACAGACACAAATGTGCTTATTTGGAATAGGATTGTACCAAGCGCATTTGTGGTTATTGCTCTGTATGATGAGATACGCATTCAAAGCCCTGCCCAGTTGGAACTTTCCCTCACAGAGGTTAATTATAGTGAAAGGATTGTTCTGTGATTGTTGAGGGAATTTAAATTAAATACATTTCCAATGTATTAATTATCATATATTAGTTATGCAGAGAAATGTGTTTTTTTAAAGAGAATGCGCATTTTTATTTTTTTAAAGATTTATTTATTTTTGGTATATGAGTACACTGTAGCTGTCTTCAGACACACCAGAAGAGGGCACCAGATCTCATTACAGATGGTTGTGAGGCACCATGTGGTTTCTGGGAATTGAACTCAGGACCTCTGGAAGAGCAGTCAGCGAGTGCTCTTAACCACTGAGCCATCTCTCCAGCCTGAGAATGCACATTTTTTTATTCCTGAGAAATGTGTTTTAATTTTATATTTTTGTTCATGTGTACAAAGTGTTTTAGATACATTCAGACCCAGTTTATTCCCTTGCTCCTCTCCTTACTTATCACATTTTTGTATAGATTTTCAGTTCTATGAGGTTCTGATTGTCCACTGTTTAATTTAGTGTCTGTGCCAAATGGGTTGTTTAGAAAAGAATTCCCTCTCTTGGGCATATACCCAAAAGATGCCTCAACATATAAAAGAGACACGTGCTCCACTATGTTCATCGCAGCCTTATTTATAATAGCCAGAAACTGGAAAGAACCCAGATGCCCTTCAACAGAGGAATGGATACAGAAAATGTGGTACATCTACACAATGGAATATTACTCAGCTATCAAAAACAACGAGTTTATGAAATTCGTAGGCAAATGGTTGGAACTGGAAAATATCATCCTGAGTGAGCTAACCCACTCACAGAAAGACATACATGGTATGCACTCATTGATAAGTGGCTATTAGCCCAAATGCTTGAATTACCCTAGATCCCTAGAACAAAGGAAACTCAAGACGGATGATCAAAATGTGAATGCTTCACTCCTTCTTTAAATGAGGAAAAAGAATACCCTTGGCAGGGAAGGGAGAGGCAAAGATTAAAACAGAGACTGAAGGAACACCCATTCAGAGCCTGCCCCACAGGTGGCCCATACATATACAGCCACCCAATTAGACAAGATGGATGAAGCAAAGAAGTGCAGACCGACAGGAGCCGGATGTAGATCGCTCCTGAGAGACACAGCCAGAATACAGCAAATACAGAGGCGAATGCCAGCAGCAAACCACTGAACTGAGAATAGGTCCCCCGTTGAAGGAATCAGAGAAAGAACTGGAAGAGCTTGAAGGTGCTCGAGACCCCAAAAGTACAACAATGCCAAGCAACCAGAGCTTCCAGGGACTAAGCCACTACCTAAAGACTATACATGGACTGACCCTGGACTCTGTCCCCATAGGTAGCAATGAATATCCTAGTAAGAGCACCAGTGGAAGGGGAAGCCCTGGGTCCTGCTAAGACTGAACCCCCAGTGAACTAGACTATGCGGGGAGGGTGGCAATGGGGGGAGGTTTGGGAGGGGAACACCCACAAGGAAGGGGAGGGGGGAGGGTGATGTCTGTCCGGAAACCGGGAAAGGGAATAACACTTGAAATGTATATAAGAAATACTCAAGATAATAAAAAAAATAAAAAAAGGAAAAAAAAAAGAAAAAAAAAAAAAAGAAAAGAATTCCCTGTGCACATGCATATCACCCTCCTTCTATTCTGTTTTTTCAATGTGTCCTGTTTTATGTCGAGGTTGTTCACCATTTGGGGTCACATTTTGTGCATGGTGATAAATATGCATCAATTTTCATTCTTCTACATACATCTGTTAGGTATGGCATACACAATTCGTTGAAGATGCACCCTTTTTTACCATTGTGTATTTCTGTTTGTTTTGTTCTGCTCTGTTTTCTTTTAATGAAAAATAAGACATACATAGGTGTGCATATTTATGACAGGTTCTTCATTTTTATTCTCTTGATTAATGTGTCTGTTTTTGCCAGTACTGTACATTTTTAAATTACTACAGTAATGTATTACATCCTGAAAATAGGGAGAGAAATATTTCCAGCACTTCTTTATTACCCAAGATTGATTTGCTTATTCTGCGTTTTGTTTTTCCATATAATGAAGGACTCATCTTGCAAACTCCTTTTTTATTTCAGACACCATTTTATGATTAACTTGCCCTCTGAATGAACTTTGCTACTGAAAAAATACCCAAAGTGTTCCAAGATCCATATCACCCTTATAACCAATACAATTACACTGGTCGAATAGCCATTCCACTCATAGTAGGAACCAATCAGTTATTAATGAGAAGTTTCTAATGTCTAAAGTAAATTGATTAAACTAGCAACCACTGTTTATAACAAGCTGAAATTTTCTCTAGCCAATAGAAGTAAGCCAGCAAAATGTCAACTAATCACATAACTGTCAAAATGGAAAGTCCTTCACACAGCCCCCATAATAAATAGGCAAGGATTGTACCAGTGCAGGACTTTCCATGCCTTATTCTGTGCTGGAGAAGTTCGAGAAGACTCCAAGCTCTACTTAAACAGGGACACTTTGTTTTTGATTACAAGTTGGACTCCTGGTGGTCTCTTGTGGTCTGTGGGGAACCTCTCTATCTAGGTCTAACAATGTATACACTAATATTAACTTTAAAAGTTCAAAATGAAGGCCAGGAAGCTGAGTCCTGACAGGCTACCTGACAAGCTTCTCATATACACAGACCATGAGTGAGAAAAACAGGTGACTTCCCAGTGTCAGGGACCTAATTACTCTAAGTGAGCTTGTTTGTAATGCTGGGCTTCTGCCTCAGAGGGACTTGACCTGCATCCTAGGATACAGATTTCTGGAGATCCTTCTGAGATGGTAGGGTCTTCCTGTGCCTGTTCTCTCTCTCTCTCTCTCTCTCTCTCTCTCTCTCTCTCACACACACACACACACACACACACACACACGCACAAACACACACACACATGCATTTTTGTAGCTGAGGGCACAGTGCTGTTAATGAAATGGCATTATGTCCACCAATATTTTGGGCACCAACATAAGTATATGCCTGCTGTGTGTGTGTGTGTGTGTGTGTGTGTGTGTGTGTGTGTGTGTATACAAGTGAAAATATGAGTACAGATTCATCCAATATCAAAATGTGTCTTACTTTACCTCAGGATTTACTGCTTTCTGGCTTGTTCTTTTTTCCTTCCTTCCTTCCTTCCTTTCCTTTTATTCTTTTTTTATTGGATTATTTTAAAATTTATTTACATTTTAAATATTATCCTCTTTCCCGGTTTCCCATTCGTAAACCTCCATTCCATTCCATTCCTTCTCTCCATTTTCTATAAAGGTATCCTCCATCCATTCACCCACCCTTTTCCTGCCTCCCCACTCAGACATTCACCTAAACTTGGGAGAGTGGTTGGTGAGCCTTGGCACGACCAACGTCTTCTCCTCCCTTTGGTGACCAACGAGACCATCGTCTGCTACATATGCAGTAACAGCCATGGGTCTGATCATATATACACTTTGGGTGATGGTTTAGTCCCTGTGAGCTCTGCTTGGGGTTGCAAAAACCTTTAGCCCCATCAATCCTTTTCTAACTTCTCCAATGGGGACCTAGTTCTCAGTTCAATGATTGGCTGCAATAGACGATCTCCGTACTTGTCATGCCCTTGCAGAGACTCCCAGGAAACAGATCAGAATCCTGTCAGCATGTACCACTTGGCATTCCCAATAGTGACAGGTTAGGTGGCTGTAAGTATATGGGCTGGATCCCCAGGTATAGTCTCTTCTCGAACTGTTGTCTTCATATCCTCTGCTAAAAATACTTTTGTTCACCCTTCTAAGGACTAAAGGAACCATACTTTGTTAATGGTTCGTGAACTTCCTGTGGTCTGTGGATTGTATTTTGGGTAATTCAAGCTTCTGAGCTAATATCAACTTATCAGTGAGTGCATACTATGTGTCGGTTTGTTTGTTTGTTTTCGTGATTAGGTTAACTCGCTCAGGATGATATTTTCTACTTCCATTCATTTGCCAATGAATTTCATGAAGTCATTGTTTTTAATAGCTAAATGGTACTCCACTGAGTAAATGTACCACATTTTCTGTATCCATTACTTTGTTGAAGGACATCTGGTTTCTTTAGAGCTTCTGGACATTATAAATAAGACTGCTATGAACATAGTGGAACATATGTACTTGTCATATATTGGAGCATCTTTTCGATATATGTCCAGGAGTGGTGTAGCTGGATCATCAGAGAATACTATGTCCACTTTTCTGAGAAAACTTCAAACTGACTTCTAGAGTGGTTGTACCAGCTTATAAGCCCACCAACAATGAATGTATGTTCCTCTTTCTGTACATCCTTGCCAGCATCTACTGTAACCTGAGTCATAGATTTTAGCCATTCTGACAGGTGTGAAGTGGTATCTCAGGGTTATTTTCATTTGCACTTCCCTGATAATTAAGGATGTTAAACATTACTTAGGTGTTTCTTAGTCATTCAGTATTCCTCAGTTGAGAATTCTTGGTTTAGATGTGTACTCAATTTTTTACTGTGATTTTTGATTCTCTAGTGTCTACCTTCTTGAGTTCTTTGAATATATTGGATATCCAGACTCTATTAGATGTAGGATTGGTAAAGACCAGTTCCCAATCTGATGGTTGCAGTTTTGTCCTAATGACAGTGCCATTTTATGAGGTCTCGTTTGTTGGTTCCTGATCTTAGAACATAAGTCACTGGTGTTCTATTGTAGAAATTTTCCCTTGTGCCAATGTTTTCTAGGCTGTTTCCCATTTTCTATTCCATTATTTTCAGTGTGTCTGTTTTTAGATAGAGATCTTTGACCCGCTTGGACTTGAGCTTTGTACAAGGAGATAAGAATGGATGAATTTGCATTTTTATACATGCTGACCTCCAGTTGAACCAGCACTATTTGTTACAAATGCTGTTTTTCATTGAATAACTTTAGCTCCTTTTCAAAGATCAAGTGACCATAAGTGTGTGGGTTTACTTCTGGGTCTTCAAATCTATTTCTCAGACTGTTTATCCTTTAGAGGTAATCTAAATAGAGGTAATCTACTGAGTTGTTTGAGTTAATTTTATATTCATGCCCTATGATGAAGTTCTTAGCTGTAGGAATTTTATGTTGGAATTTTTGGGGTCACCTAGGTATACTATCATATCATCTGCAAATAGTGATATGTTGACTATTTCCTTTACATTTTCTATCCATTTGACCTCTCTTGTTGTCCAATTGCTCTGTATAGAACTTCAAGTACAGTATTGAATAGGTAGAGTGGGAGTGCGTAGGCATGTCCAGTCTCTGATTTTAGTGGAATTGCTTCAGGTTTCTCTCCATTTAGTTTGATGTTGGTACTGATTTGCTATATAAAGCTTTTACTATGTTTAGGTATGGGCCTTGAATTCCTGATTGTTCCAAGACTTTTAGCATGATAGCCTGTTGAATTTTGTCAAAACTTACTCTGCATCTAATGACATGATCATTTTTTCCTTTGGGTTTGTTTATATAGAAGAATATGTTGATGGAATTCTGTATATTGAACCATCTTTGCATTCCTGGGTTGCAGCATACTTGATCATGGTGAATGATCCTATTGAAATGTTCTTGGATTTGCCTTATAAGAATTTTATGGAATAATTTTGCATCAATACTTATTAGGTAAATTGGTCTGAAGTTCTCTTTGTTGAGTCTTGGTGTGATTTAGGTATGTATAAGCTTCAGAGAACAAATTTGGTGATGTTCATTCCATTTCTATTTTGTGGAAAAGTGTAAAGGATATTGGTATTGGGTTTTTGAATGTTTCATAGAATTCTGCACTAAACCCATCTGTTCTTGTTTTTTTCCCATTGTGAGACTTTTAATGATTTCTTGTATTTCCTTAGGAGTTATGGGACTGTTTAGATGGTTTATCTGATCCTGGTTTAACTTTGGTTCCTGGTACCTGTCTAGAAAGTTGTCCATTTCCTCCAGATTTTCCTGTTTTGTCGAGTATTGGCTTTTGTAGTAGGATGTGAATTTTTTTTTAATTTCAACAGTTTCTGATGTTATGTTTCCCTTTTGATTTCTGACTTTGTTAACTTGGGTACTCTCCCTGTGCCCTCTAGTTAGTCTGGCTATGGCTTCATCTATCTTGTTGAATTTCTCATAGAAGTATCTCCTGGTTTTGCTGAATCTTTGCATAGTTTTTTTGTTTCTACTTCATTGATTTCAGCTCTGCATTTGGTTATTTCCTGACTTCTAATCCTCTAGTACATATTTGCATCTTTCTGTTATAGAGCCATTAGGTATGCTGTCAAGCTCGTATTGTATGTTCTGTCCAGTTTCTTTTCGGAGGTAATAGAGCTCTGAGTTTTCCTCTTATCACTGCTTTCATTCTTTCACACGTGTTTGGATATGTTGTGCCTTCATTTTCAATACATTCTAAAATGTCTTTAATTTTTTTTTATTTCTTCCTTGACCAAGTTATCATTCTGTAGATCATTGTTTAGCTTCCAAATATATGTGGGCTTTCTGCTGTTTTTGTTGTTATTGAAGGGCAGCCTTAGTCTATGGTGATCTAATAGGATGCAAGGGATTATTTAAAACTTCTTTTACCTGTTGAGGCCTGTTTTGTGAACAATTATGTGGTCAAATTTGGAGAAAGTACTATTTGGTATTGAGAAGAATCTATATTCTTTTGTTTTAGGATGAAATGTTCTATAAATATCTGTTAAATACATTTGGTTCATAATTTCTTAGTTCCATTGTGTCTCTCTTTAGTTTCTGTTTCCATGATTTGCCCATTGATAAGAGTGGGGTGTTGATGTCTCCCTCTATTATTGTGTGAGGAGGAATGTGTGATTTTAGTTTTAATAAAGTTTCTTTTATGAATGTGCTTGCCCTTGCATTTGGAGCACAGCTCTTCAGAATTGAGAGTTCATCTTGTTAGATTTTTTCCTTTGACAGCTATGAAGTGTCCTTCCTTATCTTTTTTTGATAACTTTTAGTTGAAAGTAAATTTTATTCGATATTAAAATGGATACTCCAGCTTGTTTTTTGGGACCATCTGCTTGGAGAAAGTTTTTCCAGTCTTTTACACTGAGGTTTTATCTATCTTTGTCACTGAAGTGTGTTTCCTGCAGCTAAATACTGGGCCCCATGCATCTATCCAATCTATTTTTGAGGGAGGATTGTGTCCATTAATATGAACAGATATTTTAGAAAAGTGATTGATGCTTCCTGTTATTTTTGTTGTTAGAATTCCAATTATATTTTTGTGGCTATCTCTTTTTGGGCTTGTTGAAAGAAGATTACTTTCTTGCTTTTTCTATAGTGTAGGTTTTTTTTCCTCCTTTTTTGGTATTTTCCATCTACTATCCTTTCTAGGGCTGGATTTGTGGAAATATATTGTGTAAATTTGGTTTTGTCATGGAATATCTTGGTTTCTCCATCTATATAAATGGAGAGTTCTGCTGTGTATAGTAGCCTGGGCTGGCATATGTGTTCTCTTAGGATCTGTATGACATCTGCCCAGGATCTTCTGGCTTTCTTAGACGCCCAGAAGTCTAGTGTAAGTCTGATATGTCTGCCCTTATATGTTACTTGACCTTTTTCCCTTACTAGATTTTATATTCTTTCTTTCTTTGTGCATTTGGTGTTGTGATTATTATGTGACAGAAGGAGCTTCTTTTCAGGTCCAGTCTATTTGGAGATTATTCAGCTTCTTGTATATACGTGGGCATCTCATTCTTTATTTTAAGGAAGGTTTCTTCTATAATTTCTTGAAGATGTTTACTGGCACTTTAAGTTGGGAATCTTTAATTTTTTCTATACCTTTTATCTTTAGGTTTGATCTTCTCATTGTGTCCTGATTTCCTGAACATTTTGGGTTAAGAGATTTTTGGGTTTTGGGTTTTCTTTGACTATTGTGTCAATGTTTTCTATGGTATCTTCTGCCCCTGAGATGCTCTCTCTATCTTTTGTTGGTAATGCTAATGTCTATGACTCATGATTTCGTTCCAAGGTTTTCTATCTCTAGGTTTGTTTCTCTTTTTTATTTCTTTACTGTTTCTATTTACAGTTCTACATCCTGGATGGTTTTGTTCAATGTTTTCACCTTTTTGGTTGTATTTTCCTTTATTCTTTAAGACATTTTTGTGTTTCCTTTTTAACGTCTTCTACCTGTTTACCTATCTTCTCCAGTATTCCTTTAAGGGAGTTATTTATGTACTTTCTAAATCCCTCTATTATAATCATGATATGTGATTTTAAAATCTAAATCTTGCTCTTCTGGTGTGATAGGGTATCAGAGTCTTGCTGTAGTGGGAGAACTGTGTTCTTGTTATGCCAAATAGCCTTGTGTTCTGTTGCTCATGTTGTAGTGCTTGCCTCTCCCTTCTGATTGTCTCTAGCTCTACCTGCCCTTGCTGTCTCTGAATGGAACCTGTCCCTCTTGTGATCCTGGTTGTATCAGAACTCCTCAGAGTCCAGCTGTCTTTTCAACCCTGTGATTCTGGAATCCTGTGATCCTGAGATCCTTGGTGTGTTTGAGCTCCTGGAATTCAAGGCGCTCAGTGATCCTAAAATCCTGGTGTGACCAAGTTCCTAAGATCCTGTAGTGCCAGAGCTCCTGGGAGTCAAGCTTTCTCCTGATGTTGCAGGAGTGAGTGGAGAGCCAGAGCCCCGGGTTTGCTCCAGGCACAGGTGCACACTGGAACAACCCATGCCTTTGACCAGATGTGGTTTTGGTTTTCCAGGTTCCTGGGTTTCCCAGTTATGTTGGGTGTTGGGAAAGATGTTGTGGCCTCAACTGTGATCTTGAATCTGTCATAGTTCTAGTCCTACTGGTTGTATCTGATGTCCTGAGAGTTGAGCTTCCTTGTGATCCTGGGAGCCAGACTCTGTCTTGGTGTTTTAAAAGTGAATGCAGGTTCAGAAATCCAGATCTGCACAGGGTCCAGATCCAAACCAGAAAAAAAAATCCATGCCACTGGCTGGGTGGAGGTTCCTGCATCTCTGGATCTTATGGGTCCCAGTTACTCCAGGTGTTGGGGCAGATGTTGTGACCTCCTTCCCTGTGATCCTGGGCATGTCAGTGCACTGGGGAGTCTGGCTTCCTCTGGGTGTTGTCAGACTGGTCTCAAGGTCTGCTCAGGGCACTGGTTCAGAACAGAAGGGATCCTAGCCACAGGCTGAGTGGGGATTCCTGTATCCATGGATACTGGGGGATTCAGTTACTCTAAATATTGGGGCAGATTTTGTGACCTCCACTGTGATCTTGAGTGTATTAGAGCTCAAGTGCTCTAGGGTGTTTTGAAGCTCCTGGGATTCGAGTTTCCTCTGTGATTCTGTGATCCTGTGATCCTGGGTATTTCACAGTACCTGGGAATTGGGCTCCCTCCAGTTGTTGTAGGAGTGGGTGTAAAGCAAACACCCAAGGTCTATTCAGGGCACTGATTTACACCAAAAAGCACATGTTCTTTATTTTATTTTATTTGTAATGTTATGTTTTGTTTTGTTTTGATAGTGATAGTGTAGTCATATCAGTGATGACAAATCACTTTTTGGCTTCTTTGGTGAATGATAGGATTGTTTATTTACTGATTTATTGTATAAGAGTTTAAAATGCTAATCAAAAATGGAAAGACAATGTATATTCCTGGAAAAGAAACAATAACAAGAATCTTCTTTTTTAATTTTTTCTTTTAATTGATTATTTAATTTACATTTCAAGTGTTATTTCCCTTCCCAGATTCCCCTACAGAAACCAGCTATCCCATCTCTCCTTCCCATGCTTCTATAAGGGTACTCCCCCAAATAACCACCCACTCCCTCCTACCTTATTGTCCTGACATTCCACTACACTGGGGAATTTAACCTTCTCAGGAGCAAGGGCTTCTCTTGCCTCTGAGGCCTGAAAGGCCATCCTCTGCTCTATATGCTTCTAGAGCCACAGATCCCTCTCTGTGACCTCTTGGTATTGTGGTTTAGTTCCTGGGAGCTCTGCAGTGTCTGGTTGGTTGATATTGTTGTTCTTCTAACGGGGTTGCAAAACCCTTATTCTCTTTCAGTCTTTTCTCTAACACCTCAATCGGGGACCCCAGTCTCAGTTCAAAATTTGGTTGCGAGCATCTGCCTCTGTATTTGTCAGGCTTTGACAGAGTGTCTCAGGAGCAAGCTACAACAATTCCTGTCAGGATGCACTTCTTGGCATTTGCAATATTGTCTGTGTTTGATAGGTATATATGGTATGTATCCCAACGTGGGGCAGACTCTGGGTGACTTTCCTTTAGTCACTGCTTCTCAATTTGTCTCCATATTACCTTTGTGAATATTTTGTTCTCAATTCTGAGAAATGCTGAAGCTTCTACACTTTGAACTTTCTTCTTGAGCTTCATGTGGTATGTGAAATGTATGTTGGATATTGCAGGTTTTGGGTAAATATCTATTTATCAGTGAGTGCATACCATATGTGTTCTTTGGGGACTGGATTATCTCATTCAGAATGATATTTCTTAGTTCCATCCATTTGCCTATGAATTTCATGAAGTCATTGTTTTTAGTAGCTGTGTAGTATTCCACTGTGTAAATGTACCACATTTTCTGTATCCATTCCTCTGATGAAGGACATCTGGCTTCTTTTCAGCTTCTTACTATTATAAATAAGGTTGCTATTAACATAGTGAAGTATCTGTTCTTGATATATATTGGAGCATCTTTTGGGTATATGCCCAGGAGTGGAATAGCTGAGTCCTCAGATATGTCCAATTTATGGAAGAACCCCCAGACTAATTTCCAGAGTGGTTTTCTCAGCTTGCAATCCCACCAAAAATGGAGTGTGCCTCTTTCTCCAATTACTTGCCAGCATCTGTTGTCACCTGTGTTTTTCATTTTAGCCATTCTGACTGTTGTGAGGTAGAATCTCAGGGTTGTATTGATTTGCATTTCCCTGATGACTAAAGGTGTTGAATATTTCTTTAGCTGCTTTGTGGCATTTGCTGTTCCTCAGTTGAGAATTCTTTGTTTAGCTCTGTAACCCATTTTAATAGGGTTATTTGATTCTCTGGAGTTTACCTTCTTTAGTACTTTGTATGTATTGAATATTAGCCCTCTATCAGATGTAGGATTGCCAAAGATCTTTTTCCAGTCTGTTGGTTGCCCTTCTGTCCAATTAACAATATCCTTTGGCTTACAGAAGCTTTCCAATTTTATGGGGTCCCATTTTCCTATTGTTGATCTCAGAGTAGAAACCATTGGTTTTCTGTTCAAGAAATTTTCTTCTGTGCCCATGTGTTCAAAGCACTTCCTCACTTTTTCTTCTATTGGTTTCAGTGTATCTGGTTTTATGTGGAGGTCTTTGATCCATTTAGACTTGTGTTTTGTACAAGGCAATAAGAATGGTTCAATTTGCCTTCTACATACTGACTGCCTGTTGAAACAGCACCATTTGTTGAAAATGCTGACTCTTTTCACTATATAGTTTTAGCTCCTTTGTCTAAGATTAAGTGACCATAGCAGTTTGGGTTCATTTATGGGTCTTCAGTTTCATTTCATTGATGTACCTGACTCTCTGTACTAATATCATACATTTTGTATCACTCTTGCTCTGTAATACAGCTGGAGGTTAGGGATGGTGATTCTCCCAGAAGTTCTTTTATTGGTGAGAGTATTTTTTGTTATCCTGTTTTATTTATTTTTTTGTTATTTCAAATGAATTTGCAAATTGCTCTTTTTAACTCTGGGAAAAACTGAGTTGGAATTTTAATGGTGATTGCATTGAATCTATTCTTTTGACAGGCAGATGAAGAGCAGAGCTGAGTCATATGTTATTGTTATTGTTGTTGTTGTTGTTATTGTTCTTGTACTTTTTGTTTTGTTTTCCTTTTATATCTTTCTTTTTATAAATAGCTCCTTTTCCTAAGTGTGCTATTTGGCTAGATGCACACCACTCCTTCTGTGGAGCTTCCAACATATAACTGTGAATGGCTCAAGAACCACATCTCTCAGTGCTTTCAGGTTGGCATGGTTCGTTTGGAATGGAAACATCTATGGAAGCATGGATGTTCTGCCTAGGAGGTTTTTTTTTCTTAAAATTGACTTGAAATAATAATTTATAAAGCTATCAATCTAAGTAGAAATTTTGTTAAGAAGCAAGTCATGTTATGTGGATTCTTTTTCATATTGTATATTTGACTTTCTATGTTCCTTAATTGAAAGAACACATTCATTATATCTTGTTCATCACTCATAAGAGATTTCTATGTGTAGTGATTTGCTCTTTGGAAAAGAGAACAACAACATAACAAAACAAAATGGAAAAGTTTTATAGCAGAGAACGTTTGTGCATGTGGTTTGGTTGTTTTTGTTTCTATATACAGTAGGATTTGGAGTCATTGGCTTCAAGAGTATTTAATAATCAACCAGAGCTCCCATTATCATCAGCTCTTACTCTTCTTTAGAATTGACCCCTCTGGTCTGACTCCTTGGATTCACTTTGTGTCTGAACAACCTATGAGAGCAGAATCATACCATTTTTTTCGCCTGTCACCATACAATATAAACACAATTGAAAGTTTCTTAAAGTTCGTGTTGGGGAAAAGGATGATGTCAACTTCTTCATTGGGCAAGGACATTGATACCTCTTGTCATATCAACTTGACCTCAGAAGAGATGAGTTCTCAGTATATCAACATATGACACTTGTGGGTGTCTACAGAGAGATATGGTGCCTGGCTCATAGACCCATAATGCCCCATTTAGCATCTGCCATCAGAGAGACATATATTTTCCATGGTGAGTCTTGATGCCTTCGCTCAGACCTACAGAAGACAGGACATTTTCAGCCCACTCATTGATTGCAATTCTTTGAGCTCCTTTTTCAGTGACACAATGCTGCACCTTCTGAATGCTATGAGAGATAATGATCATCTGAGTTATGTGCACTCTACAGGTGGAGGGAACCTGTTGAAGAGGCCCCAGTGCCTAGGCTACTTTCCCTGATATTCTTGGGTAAAGGTAATTGCTATAGGAGTCCTAGTACTAAGTTGTATGTAAGGTCTTTTTACTCAAATATTTGTCACTGTGTTTAAGGACACACACACACACACACACACACACACACACACACACACACACACACACATATTTTTCCTGGCTTACTCGGTGAGATATAATACCTGGCAGGATCTCAATTACCTGACGTGTAGAACTTAAATCTGATATTTACTTCAGGCCGCTACTTTCACTCTGGATCACCTAATCACTTGGTAGTGTTGTGTTTTTGTTTTGTTTTGTTTTGTTTTTCCAGAAACACTTTTTCTAACTGGCACAGGAACAGGAGGCTATTTTTCTTTCACAGAAACCAAGAGTAATAGTAACAACTTCCTGTTAATTCATGACCCTTAAGGTGTGGGAAAAATCAGACACTTGTGATTCAAATTTCAATCGCTATTAATGAGGTTTCTTTGTCTTGCAAATTTCAACATCACTTGGTCAGGGCTGAGTGTTAATGTCTGTGGTGCTATGGTTTCTATCTTGCAGAAATGCCTTTTATCAGCATCTTCTACTTTGCACCAATGTATTTATATGTCACTTATGTTCTCTGTCTGCCCGAAAATATTTTATACTGAACGTATAGATACATATAAAATTTCTTTTGACATATGTCTAGAGAATTGTAAATAGAATCATAACTATATTCTTGGTTTTAATGTTGTTTTAATTTATTAAATGAATAAAGTTCTCCTGGCTGTCATCCTGGTATTGAATAAATGTTATAAATTAATGCATTCATATTTCTATGTAATTTATGTGTTTTGCGTGTGATTAGCATTGGTCTTTGATAGTTTACATTTTATATGTGATATATGCTAAGCATAATTTTGAAATTAATAACATAGGTCAAAAATATATTGGAGTATGTAAAATAGATCCAGAATGTAAAGTGAATAGCATGTATTTTAAAATTCATATGTATTCTACCATAAAGAAAAAATGCTGTTCCTTAAATGCTGGTGAATATTACTTCATTTCAAAGGTGGAATTGGTTGCATTACATCTCTCCTTGATTTACCATTAGAATCCCTCATGCAGGATTTCTGTGAGCTACAAATCAAACTTCAATTGTAGATCCATGTGGAAAGTGCTGACAACTAGCAAGAATTTTGCAAAATTTTATTTACATTAACTAAAATGTTGTAACTAACGTCTGTGGAAATAAATGTGAATATGTTGAGCTGTAGAAATGTATTTGGTAAAAAAAAGTCACCTCTTTGGGGCTCTAGAGAAGGCTTTCTGGGTTAAGAAAGCAGGCTATGCTTTCAGAGGACTCAATTTTAGACTCCTGGATACACATCTGGCAGCTCACCACCAACTTTAACAGGTCTGGCTACAAAAATACATGCACCGAAGTTAATATTCCCATATAAAGATACAAACTCATATACATGGTTAAAAATAAAATAAAAATAAAATAAAATTTATACAAATAGTTCATTTTTACACCTGACTCTACAAAGTATGATATAAATATTATGTTTAATAGCAAAATACTTATGAAAATTATTTTATAAATATTATATTTGAATGTTTAGTAACAAATCATTTATGAAGATATTTGCCATCATGTCCATTGTGAATTGTTGAGATATAATACTGATTGACATTCCCCATAACTTAAGAGAATGGCATCCAGAGACCTCACCATGAGGATCTTTTATCCTATCCCATTCTTTGCTGGGAATGCTGGGGAATTTAGCCTTGCTTTGTTGTTTTACCATAGCTGACTTCACTGGGATCAGGACAAAGCCCATAGACCTGATTCTGAAACAACTGACATGGGACAACATCATGGTTGTTCTCTGCAAAGGATTGTATCAGACAATGACTGCTTTTGGTTATATACAACAAGATTAAATGTAAAATTGTCTTTTATTTGCATAGAGTTTCCAGTTAATTTGCCCTTGGTTCCAAATGCTTGATTAGTGTTTTTCAGGCCATCACTGTTAGCCTCAGCAAATCCAAGACTACACAGCTCAAGGCCAGAGCCCCAAAAATCATTGGTCCTTCCCTAGTCCTGTTCTTGTCCCTGTGTCTATTTGTAAATATCTTCATGATCATGACAGTAACTGAAATGAGAGATAAAGGAAATCTTACTGAATTTAGACAATTTGTGTACTGTGTAGCAGTAAATAATTCCAAAAACACACAGTTCACGTGATTATATTGGCCTCCAGTGATGTCATGTGTTTGGGACTCATGATGTGTACCAGTGGCTTCATGATGTTGTTCTTCTTGAACCATAAGAAGAAGGTCCAGGGTATTCCCAGATCATTGGATACAAAGTCATATCATGAGACCAAAGCTACACAAAGTAATCTTATCTTAGTGAGATGTTTTGTAGTTCTATATGAGAATTCGTTCATCTAAATGATGTGTTTTTCCTTCTAGGGTGGAACAGATATATGGCTCACCAATGTCAATGTGGCCATGAGTGCATGCTTCCCAGAACTCTGCCGCTTTCTGCTTACTAGAAACGATACTAAGGTTTTTAAGCTATGCAGTATTTAAAATGTATCAATGGTGATTTTTATAATTGTGTAATCAGAGCTTTAAAACATACACTGAACACACTATTTTATATTCAGTATGAAATATTCTCATCAGATCCAAAATAATGGCATAATATCTCCCCATACTCTTGAATCTAGTTATTTTCAATTGTTTCAATAAAGAACATTTTACTAATAGATATATTTAAATTGAGGAATATGTAGATTGTAATAATAATGAGAATTTATAAGTCTATTTATCATTCATTTATCTCTTTTACAGACAAACGTTAGTCAACAGAAGTTTCAAGCTAGACAGTCAACCTGAGTAAAAATGTGTTATCAAAATAACTCTGAGGAAATAAACAGTTGTAGAAGGTGTCAAAAAATTGTTGACAAATGGGGGGAAATTATTATTTACTGGTGCTGAATATCACATAGAATTTAGACTAGGTAGTCTTTCTCATGCACTGATAGATATTTTCCAGCATTGGGAAACTGCAATGTGGGATATGTGATTTCTTTTTTTAGATATCTGTGTGAACATTCAGATATTACAAGATTAGTAGTGGTGGGAAATTATTAAAACACTAATAAACAGATATTATTAATCTTAAATATTATTTATGTGTTGAGTGTTTTTCTTTGCATATATGTATGTGTACCATGTGCATTTGTCCTGTGTTATAATTCAGAATATGGTGGAATGTCACATGGGATTTGAATCAGGGGTTCCTGTGAGCCATCACGTAGAAAGTAGGAATAAATAAATGTCAATTTCCAGGCAAGAGGAGGAAGCTTTCTCAATCACTGATCTCACACAATTTTATTTCTTTTTTTATCTTTAATAACTTGAGAATTTCTTATTTACATTTCGATTGTTATTCCCTTTCCCGGTTTCCGGGCCAACATCTCCCTACCCCTCCACTTATATGTAGGCTTCCCCTGCCCATTTTCCCCCATTACCACCCTCCCCCCAACAATCACGTTCACTGAGGGTTCAGTCTTGGGAGGACCAAGGGCCTAACCTTCCACTGGTGCTCTTACTAGGCTATTCATTGCTACCGATGAGGTTGGAGCCCAGGGTCAGTGGCTTGGTCCCTGGAAGCTCTAGTTGTTTGGCATTGTTGTTCATATGGGGTCTTGAGCCACTTCAAGCTCTTCAAGTCCTTTCTCTGATTCCTTAAACGGGGGTCCCGTTCTCAGTTCAGTGGTTTGCTGCTGGCATTTGCCTGTGTATTTGCAGTATTCTGGGTGTGTCTCTCAGGAGAGATATACATCCGGTTCCTGTCAGCCTGCACTTCTTTGCTTCATCCATCTTATATAATTGGGTGCCTGTATATGTATGGGCTGCATGTCGGGCAGGCTTTGAATGGGTGTTCATTTAGCCTCTGTTCTAAACTTTGCCTCCGAATGCCCTGCAAGGGTATTCTTATTCCACTTTTAAAGAAGGAGTGAAGCATTCGCATTTTAGTCATCCTTCTTGAGTTTCATGTGTTCTGTGCATGTAGGGTAATTCAAGCATTTGGGCTAACTTATCAATGAGTGCATACCATGTGTGTTTTTCTGTGATTGGGTTACCTCACACAGGATGATATTTTACAGTTCCATACATTTGCCTATGAATTTCATAAAGTCATTGTTTGTGATAGCTGAGTAATATTCCATTGTGTACATGTACCACATATTCTGTATCCATTCCTCTGTTGAAGGGCATCTGGGTTCTTTCCAGCTTCTGGCTATTATAAATAAGGCTGCTATGAACATAGTGGAGCACATGTCTTTGTTATATTTTGGGGCACCTTTTGGGTATATGCCCAAGAGAGGTATAGCTGGGTCCTAAGGTAGTTCAATGTCCAATTTTCTGAGGAACCTCCAGACTGATTTCCAGAATTGGTTGTACCAGTCTGCAATCCCACCAACAATGGAGGAGTATTCCTCTTTCTCCACATCCTCACAAGCATTTGTTGTCACCTGATCTTAGCCATTCTCACTGCTGTGCGGTGAAATCTCAGGGATGATTTGATTTGCATTTTCCTTATGACTAAAGATGTTGAACATTTCTTTAGGTGTTTCTCATCTAACCAGCATTCTTCAGCTGTGAATTCTTTGTTTAGCTCTGAACCCCATTTTTTAATAGGGTTATTTGTTTCCCTGTGGTCTAACTTCTTGAGTTCTTTGTATATTTTAGATATACGCACTCTATCTGTTGTAAGATTGGTAAAGTTCTCCCAATCTCTTGGTTGCTGTTTTGCCCTAACAACAATTTCCTGTGCCGTAGAGAAGCTTTGCAATTTTATGAGATCCCATTTGTCGATTCTTGATCTTAGAGCATAAACCGTTGGTGTTTTATTGAGGAAATTTTCTCCAGTGCCCATGTGTTCCAGATGCTTCCCCACTTTTTCTTCTATTAGTTTCCATGTATCTGGTTTGATGTGGAGGTCCTTGATCCACTTGGACTTAAGCTTTGTACAGGATGATAACCATGGGTCGATCTGCATTCTTCTACATGCTGACCTCCAGTTGATCCAGCACAATTTGCTAAAAATGCTATATTTTTTCCATTTGATGGTTTTAGATCCTTTATCAAAAATTAAGTGACCATAGGTGTGTGTTTTCATTTCTAGGTCTTCAATTTTATTCCACTGGTCTGTCTTTCTGTCTCTGTACCAATACCATGCAGTTTTTATCACTATTGCTCTATGATACTGCTTGAGTTCAGGGATAGTGATTCCCCCAGAAGTCCTTTTATTGTTGAGGAAAATTTTAGCTATCTTGGGTTTTTTGTTATACCAGATGAATTTGCAAATTGTTCTGTCTAACTCTCTGAAGAATTGGATTGGTATTTTGATGGGGATTGCATTGGATCTGTACATTGCTTTTGGTAAAATGTCCATTTTTACTATGTTATTCCTGCCAATCCATGAGCGTGGGAGATCTTTTCATCTTCTGAGGTCTTCTTCAATTTCTTTCTTAAGAGGCTTGAAGTTCTTATCATACAGATAGTTTACCTGCTTGGTTAAAGTCACACCGAGGTATTTTATATTATTTGGGACTATTATGAAGAGTGTCATTTCCCTAATTTCTTTCTCGGCTTGTTTCTCTTTTGTGTAGAGGAAGGCTACTGATTTATTTGAGTTAATTATATACATAACCACATTGCAGAAGGTGTTTATCAGGTTTAGTATTTCTCTGGTGGAACTTTTGGGATCACTTAAATATACTAACATATCATCTGCAAATAGTGATCTTTTGACTTCTTCTTTTCCCATATGTATCCGCATGATCTCCTTTTGTTTTCTGATTGCTCTGGCTAGAACTTCAAGAACTGCACTGAGTAAGTAGGGAGAGAGTTGGCAGGCTTGTCTAGTCCCTGATTTTAGTAGGATTGCTTCAAGTTTCTTGCCATTTAGTTTAATTTTAGCTACTGCTTTGCTGTATATGGCTTTTTACTATCTTTAGGTATGAGCCTTGAATTCCTATTCTTTCCAGGACTTTTATCATTAAGGGGTTTTGAATTTTGTCAAATGCTTTCTCAGCATCTAATGAAATGATCATGTGGTTTTCTTCTTTCAGTTTGTTTATATAATGCATTACGTGGATGGTTTTCCATATATTAAACCATCCCTCCATGCCTGGGATGCAGCATACTTGATCATGGTGGATGATTGTTTTGATGTGCTCTGGGATTTAGTTTGCCATATTTTTATTGAGGATTTTTGCATCAATATTCATAAGGGAAATTGGTCTGAAGTTCTCTTTCTTTGTTGGGTCTTTGGGTGGTTTACATATAAGAGTAATTGTGGCTTCATAGAAGGAATTCAGTAACGCTCCATCTGTTTCAATTTTGTGGAATAGTTTGGATAGTATTGGTATGAGATCTCCTATGAAGGTCTGTTAGAATTCTGCACTGAACCTGCCTGTACCTGGGCTCTTTTTGGTTGGGACACCTTTAGTGACTGCTTCTATTCTGTTAGGAGTTATTGGGTTGTTTAAATGGTTTATCTGTTCCTGATTTAATTTCAGTACCTTGTTTTTGTCAAGGAAATTGTCCATTCCCTGCAGATTTTCAAGTTTTGTTGAATATAGGCTTTTGTAGTAGGATCTGATGATTTTTTGAATTTCCTCTGATTCTGTAGTTATGTCTTCCTTTCCATTTCTTATTTGGTTAATTTGTACACACTCTCTGTGTCCTCTCATTAGTCTGACTAAGGGTTTATCTATCTTGTTGATTTTCTCAAAGAACCAAATTTTGGTTCTGTTGTTTCTTTGTATTGTCCTTTTTATTTCTGCTTGGTTGATTTCAGCTTTGAGTTTGATTTTTTCCTTCCTTCTACTCATCCTGGGTGTATTTGCTTCTTTTTGTTCTAGAGCTTTAGGTGTTCTGCCAAGCTGCTGATATATGCTCTCTCCTGTTTCTTTCTGCATGCACTCAGAGCTGTGAGATTTCCTCATAGCACAGTTTTAATTCTGTCCCATAAGTTTGGAACACATGTTGTACTTCATTTTCATTAAAATCTAGGAAGTCTTTAAGTTCTTTCTTTATTTCTTCCTTTACCAAGTTTTCATTGAGTAGAGCATTGCTCAACTTCCCTGTATTTGTGGGCGTTTTCCCCTTATTGTTATTGAAGACTAGCTTTAGCCCGCAGTGGTCCGATAGGTTGCATGGGATTATTTCTATCTCTCTTCATCCGTTGAGGCCTGTTTAATGACCAAATATATGGTCAATTTTGGAGAAAGTTCCATGAGGTGGTGAGAAGAATGTATATCCTTTTGTTTTAGGATAGAATGTTCTATAAATATCTGTTAAGTCCATTTGGTTCATGACTTCTCTTAGTCTGTCTATGTCTCTGTTTACTTTCTGTTTCCATGATCTGACCATTGTTGAGAGTGGGGTGTTGAAATCTCCTACTATTATTGTGTGAGGTTCAATGTGTGTTTTGAGCTTAGTAAGGTTTCTTTTACATATGTAGGTGCCCTTGTATTTCGGGCATAGATATTTAGGATTTCATCTTGGTGGATTTTTCCTTTGATGAATATGAAGTATCCTTCCTTATCTTTTTGATGACTTTTAGTTGAAAATTGATTTTATTTGATATTAGAATGGCTACTCCAGCTTGCTTCTTCCAACCATTTGCTTGGAAAGTTGTTTTTCAGTCTTTCACTCTGAGGTAGTGTCTGTCTTTTTCTCTCTGGTGTGTTTCAGTAGGCAGCAGAATGCAGGGTCCTCATTGCGTATCCACTTTGTTAATTTATGTCTTTTTATTGGAGAGTTAAGACCATTGATGTTGAGAGATATTAAGGAATAGTGATTATTGCTTCCTGTTATATTCTTGTTTGGATGTGAGATTATGTTTGTGTGCTTTTTTTCTCTTTGTTTTGTTGCCAAGACGATTAGTTTCTTGCTTTTTCTAGGGTGTAGCTTTCTTCCTTGTGTTGGACTTTACCATTTATTATCCTTTGTAGTGCTGGATTTATAGAAAGATATTGTGTAAATTTGGTTTTGTCATGGAATATCTTGGTTTCTCCATCTAAATTAATTGAGAGTTTTGTAGGGTACAGTAACCTGGGCTGGCATTTGTGTTCTCTTAGGGTCTGTATGACATCTGTCCAGGATCTTCTGGCTTTCATACCCTCTGGTGAGAAGTCTGATGTGATTCTGATAGGTGTGCCTTTATATGTTACTTGACATTTTTCCCTTACTGCTTTTAATATTCTTTCTTTAATTTGTTCATTTGGTGTTTTGACTATTATGTGACGGGAGGAGTTTCTTTTATGGTCCAATATTTTTGGAGTTCTGTATGCTTCTTGTATGTTTATGGGCATCTCTTTCTTTAGGTTAGGGAAGTTTTCTTCTATGATTTTGTTGAAGATATTTACTGTTCCTGTGAGCTGTGAGTCTTCACTCTCTTCTATACCTATTATCCTTATGTTTGATCATCTCATTGAGGCCTGGATTTCCTGTATGTTTTGGACTAGTGGCTTTTTACGTTTTACATTATTTTTGACCATTGTGTCAATGATTTCTATGGAATCTTCTGCTCCTGAGATTCCTGCTTCTATCTCTTGTATTCTCTTTGTGATGCTTGTATCTACGGCTCCTTGTCTCTTCCTTTGGTTTTCTATATCCAGGGTTCTTTCCCTGAGTCCTTTCTTGCATCTATTTTTTTTTCTTCCTTTTCTTTTTTTTCGGAGCTGGGGACCAAACACAGGGCCTTGTGCTTGCTAAGCCACCGTTCTACCACTGAGCTAAATACCCAACCCACTCTGTGTCCTTTCTTTATTGCCTCTATTTTCATTTTTAATTCCTTCACCTGTTTTATTGTGTTTTCCTGAAAATCTTTCAGGGATTTTTGTGATTCCTCTCTATAGGCTTCTACTTGTTTATTTATGTTTTCCTGCATTTCTCTAAGGGAGTTCTTCTTGTCTTTCTTGAAGTCCTCCATCATCATAATCAAATATGATTTTAAATCTAGATCTTGATTTTCTGGTGTGTTCGGATATTCAGTGTTTGCTTTGGTAAGAGAATTGGGCTCTGATGATGCCATGTAGTCTTGGTTTCTGTTGATTGGGTTCCTGTGCTTGCCTCTCAGTATCAGGTTGTCTCTGGTGTTAGCTTGTTCTGCTATTTCTGACAGTGGTTAGACTGTCTTATAGGCCTGTGCATCATGAGTACTATAGACCTGTTTTCCTGTGTTCTTTCAGCCAGTTATGGGAACAGAGTGTTCTGTTTTCGGGCGTGTAGTCTTTCCTGTCTACTGGTGTTCATCTGTTTCTGTGGGCCTGTGTCCTGAGTCTACCAGGCAGGTCGCTTGAAGCGGAAAAGGTGGTTTTCGCTGTGGTCCCATGGCTCATGTTGCTCGTGGGGGGCTGCTTTTGAGCTATCAGTGAGGGCAGCAACCAGGAGGGACTTTCCCTCCTTTTCGTGGGGGCCCCCGTGCACCAGGGTCCCAGAAGGCATTAGGTTTTTTTCCTCTGGAGTCAGAAATGTTGGCCGAGTGTAGGCTCTTCTGGCTTCCCAGGAGATTCTGCCCCTTGAAGGTTTGGCTCTCCATCCCACGGGATTTGGGTGCAGAGAAATTTTAACTGATTCCCTTCAGGTCCGGGCAGTGTCTGGACTGCAGGGGATCTGCCGTTCCAGTGCTCCTATCTTCTGGTTCCCAGAGGCCGTATACAGTTTCCTCTTGGGCCAGGGATGTGGGCAGGGGTGGGCAGTATTGGTGGTCTCTCCTGCTCTACAGTCTTAGAAATGTCCACCTGTCTGGGTGGCGATCTGTCAACAGAGGAAAGGATACAGAAAATGTGGTACATCTACACAATGGAATATTACTCAGATATCAAAAACAATGACTTTATGAAATTTATAGGCAAATGAAGGAAACTAGAAAATATCATCCTGAGTGAGGTAAGCCAATCACAGAAAAACACACATGGTATGCACTCTTGACAGGACAGGGTCGCTTCGCAGCGGACCAAGCTAATTACCGTTGGGGCGCTTATATTCAAGTCTCCAGCTCGGCCATTAAGGCCTGGAAGGCACTCACTAGGAAAGGCGGGGCCGATAATCAACTTACTCATATCATCCAGGGACCTCAGGAACCGTTCTCAGACTTCGTAGCCAGAACGACAGAAACTGCTGGACGAATATTTGGTGATGCGGAGCAAGCAGCACCGCTCATAGAACAGCTCGTTTATGAGCAAGCCACCCAGGAATGCCGGGCGGCTATAGCACCCAGAAAAAACAAAGGATTACAGGACTGGCTCAGAGTCTGCAGAGAACTCAGCAGGCCTCTTACTAACGCAGGCTTGGTGGCTGCCATTCTCCAGTCCCGGCAACGCCCCCTTAAAGGGACAGATACAAGATCATGTTTTCGATGTGGAAAAATGGGCCATTTAAAAAGAGACTGTAGGATAACCAAGGGAGACAGGAGGCCTGCAACTATCTGTGCCCGATGTGGCAAGGGCTACCATAGGCCTGACCAGTGCCGCTCAGTGAGGGATATTAAGGGAAAACTACTCCCTCCCTTGGAAGCTCAGCCTAATGAGATGTCAAAAATGCATCTCCTGCTAAGATTATTGACTGGTATCCTGATGCGGCCGCTCAGCTTGCACTCCATGGGTTGAAGGCAGCTATTAATCATTTTGGGAAAGAACCCAAAACTTTGATAGTACCATATACAGCCATTCAGGTTCAAACATTAGCTGCTACCTCAAATGTTTGGGCAGTGTTAGTTACTTCCTTTGCTGGACAGATAGATAATCATTATCCTAAACAACCCCTATTATGTTTTGCTAGATCACAACCTGTTGTTTTCCCTCGCGTCACATCCCACAGACCGTTAAAAGAAGGGATAACAGTGTATACGGATGGGTCAAAAACAGGGGTGGGAGCATATGTGGTAAATTCCCAAGTGTTATCACGACAATATTTTGAAACCTCACCCCAAGTGGTAGAATGCCTAGTGGTTATGGAGGTCCTTGAAAAATTCCAGATGCCTCTAAATATTGTTTCAGATTCCTCCTATGTGGTCAATGCTGTTAATATCCTTGAAACCGCCGGCATAATTAAGACAACTAGCAATGTAGCAGAGATTTTCCAAAAAATCCAAATTATTTTAATAAATAGTAGATTCCCTGTATATATTACTCATATACGGGCCCATTCTGGACTCCCTGGTCAAATCTGTTCAGGGAATGATTTGGCTGACAAAGCCACAAAAATGATAGCTGTGGCCCTGGCCTCTTCTCTAGAGGCCGCTAAAACTTTTCATGGCAATTTCCATGTTACCTCGGAAACTTTACGCTACCGCTTCTCTATAACTAGAAAAGAGGCACGTGATATAGTCACCCAATGCCAACAGTGCTTCCAGTTCCTCCCAGTTCCTCACATCGGGGTCAACCTGAGAGGAATACAGCCATTGCAAATCTGGCAAATGGATGTTACTCATAATTCTACTTTTGGAAAATTACAGTATGTGCATGTATCTATAGATACATGTTCTGGCATTCTACATGCCACCCCACTTACAGGAGAAAAAACAACACATGTCATTCAGCACTGCCTTGAAGCATGGAGTGCTTGGGGAAAGCCAAGATGTGTAAAAACTGACAATGGCCCTGCCTATACATCTCAAAAATTCCGTCAGTTTTGTGCTGAGATGCAAGTTACCCATCTGACGGGCCTGCCCTACAACCCTCAAGGACAGGGAATCATAGAGCGCGCTCATCGGACGCTCAAATCATATTTAATAAAACAAAGAGGGGGAATTATGATAGAACTCCCCCCAACACCCCGAGTGGCCACTGCTTTGGCCCTTTTTACCTTAAATTTTTTACATCTTGATGAAGCTGGGCAAACAGCGGCTGAGCGACATTGCTCAGAGCCCAAAAGGACAAAAGAATTAGTTAAATGGAAGGATGTATTGACAAACGAATGGAAGGGCCCGGATCCTGTTTTGATAAGATCCAGGGGAGATGTTTGTGTTTTTCCACAGGATAATGAAAATCCAGTTTGGGTTCTGGGACGACTTACTCGGAATATCAAGACAGAGGACTAAGAAGATGACAACTCTGGTGATCCTCATGCTGATCCTGGGAGTGCCAATAAAAGTGCAGAGCGAACTACGGTGGGGAATTATGTCAACCTTCCCCCTCCCGATGCCGGTGATGTATAATGTTCAAGTGTTTCCACGTTTCTTTACTACCAACAAAGAATTGGGACTAGCCTATTTACCACTAGATTCCCAAATAGAGCAAGTAAAAGAAAATAGGATTATTCCCCTTAAGGGCAGCCTTTGTTTTGGCATATTCAACAAAATATCTTCTGATCTTCCTTGCATTATGTTGAGTAATCAATCTTCTGCTTGGTTAAGGGAGGCCACATGGGGAACTGGTGAGGAAGACATTGTGGCTAACGCCACAGTTCTCTATGGTTGGTGGCCTTACATTAACTCCTCCACCTGCCCTCTCCGTCAACCAAAGTTGGCACCCTTTTGTAGAGGGACCCAGGATGAAAAACTTAATTTGCCGTGGACTGGTTGCCAGTCCCGGGACTCTGCCTGGGCAGTCCAGAATTTTTTCTCCTTCTCCCCTGATTTGGGAGGCGGAGTGAACTTCACCACCATTGATCCTAGACGGTCCAATAATAATCCCTTTGATCAATGGATGCTTTGTGGCGTTAATGGTAGCTGCACTGATCTTACGCCCATGGCGATGCTACTTGGAGGAAAGGGAGAAAAGGATGGTTATCATTTTCCTGGATGGGGAATATCCACCCTTCAGCCTCTGTCTGGACAGCTACTCGTATAAAATATAAACCTTACTGGAGCACGGGGTATAACCCTGCTCCGGTTTGTGTCTGGCCACCATTTGTGTGGATTATAAGTAATGCCACTAAAGTTTCTAAATTGAATTGTACAGACGGTTCATGTTTTTATGCCCTGTGTTGGGATGCTAGCCAATATCCCATAGCGGTAGTTACCCGTATGCCTCGCTTTATCCCGGTCCCTGTTGAGACTCCGGGGACCCTGACCTTATTTAGAGGAAAGAGAGATTTTGGCATTTCTGCGATCATTGTTGGCATTATTGCTACAACGGCAGTTGCTGCCTCAGTTACTGCTTCGGCATTGGCCTTGTCAAACACAGTACAGACAACCCAAACTATCAATGATTTATCGGCTACCGTCTCTGTGGCTCTGGACAGACAGGCCTCGGCTAATACTCAGATACAAGGAGGCCTCATGCTTGTTAACCAACGTATAGATCTGGTCCAAGAGCAACTAGACATCCTATGGCAACTGGCCCAGCTTGGCTGTGAACTAAAGCTCCCCGGCCTTTGTGTCACGTCTATACAGTATGAACAATTTACCAAAGCTGCCAATTTGTCTAAAACCCTTTCACAGCATTTGTTACAGAATTGGACCTCGGATTTTGAACAGACGCTCAGGGAATTGAGAGCGGCCATCATTCAAGTAAACTCTACCCGACTGGATATGTCTTTGACAGGATTGTCATCCTGGATCACCTCAGCAGTCTCTTATTTTAAGGAATGGGTGGGGGTGGGACTTTTTGGAGCAGTCCTCTGCTGCGGATTAGTGTTACTCCTCTGGTTGCTTTGCAAATTAAGATTTCAAACAAAGAGGGACAAAATTGTGATCGCCCAGGCACTTATAGCCCTTGAACAAGGAGCGTCAGCCGATATTTGGTTAACCATGCTTAAGCAATAGGTCGCCGGCTGGACAGCTCTTGCACTCCTAGAACCTCGGTTCATTGCACAGGATTAGAGTGTCCAGCTTGAGCAGCCCATGAGGGATGACGAGCTTAGCATCGCACAGGGAAGCTCTACCAAACACGCTCCCTGGAAGGCATGTCATATTACATGAGGGTTTCTGCCCCAGTTTTCCCTCCCTCAAAAAAATTGCAGTGCGACGGGTCGGGAGTGCCCTGGGTCTCAACAACAGCTTAAGAGTATCTCTCTTGTACAGGTTCGCCAACTTTGTGCGAGGATATGACCTCTGCCTTCACCCTCCTGTTTATGGGTGTCCTATTTGCTTAAAAATAGATAAGGGGGAGATGTGGAGGGCCGTCCTCACATTCTCCATTGTAAGATGGCGCCGATATCCGGCAGGATGCACCTAATAAAAGGGCAATACGCAAGCGCTTGGTAAATTCCTCACTCAGGGGGACACGTATGCTGTGGTACGTCATCTGGCACATCTGGCAGCGACCAGCCAGAGAGTGACACGTCCTAGGCGAGGATAGTTTCCTATATAAGGGATGGTCTTTCCCTCACTCGGGGTCTCCATATTGTAAGCTTGTGCTCTCGCTCTCAAGATGCATTAAAGCTATTTCTGCAGAAGGATCCTTTGTGTCCTGCGTCATTCTTGCTGGCGAGACGTAGCGTGGGACATACTTCACATTTGCCTATGAAATGAGCCTTGGTGTCAAAATGGACAAGAAAAGATTCATGTGTTAGCTATTTTGATTTTGTGTGCGTGAATGTTTTGCTTTGATGCATATAAACTGGACATCTCCATCAAGCTCTTCCTTAGAAAACTAAAAGGCCATCATGAAAGATGAGGAAGAAAAGTATTATATGCCTTCATGTTCTAGGCAAACCCTGGAAAACAGTGACAGTGAGAAGAGAACACTTTCACTTGGTAATCAACTTTATGGCTTTATACTCAATATCTGCAATATATCATCATAGAAAAATAACACCTAAGTATAGAAGGTAAGGAATTTACCCTCCTAGTTGAAAAGCTGATGGCCATAGATATTTCCTGAGAGGAACTATCATATTTCCTTAAGATTTCCACATTTTAGAGGCTCCTTGTATGTTGTGCCCTAGTCACATACTAGCTTCTCTAAATAGACTTAGAGACTTTTTTGTTTAGTTTTGTTTAAGGAACACAAGAAATTCAGAGGGAAGTATGATGGATATTGAAGAAAAGAAAGGAATTGAAAACAATCATTTACAGATGAGTAAATCTCACATGCCTGTATAAAGCACTCAAATATCTTAAGTTATATATATGAATATATATGCGTGTGTGTGTATGTGTGTGTGAGTATATATATATATGTATATGTATATGTGTGTGTGTGTTTGTGTGTATGTGTGTTTGATATATATATATATATATATATATATATATATATATATGTATATGTGTGTGTGTGTGTGTGTGTGTGTGTGTGTGTGTGTATGGATGGTGCAAAGCCAGCAAAGTAGGCAAATGTTAAGCCAGGTCACTGAAACACAAAAAGAAGTTATATGTTATCATTCCTATGGAGATCTATTCCTATATTTACATGTATTTATGTAAATTGGTATAACATCAATAATACATTTAGAAGCAGACCTATAATGTAATATTAAGTGATGGACAGTTAAAAGGATTGACAGTTTATAAAGGAGGATACAGAGCTAATATACTTCTAATTTCAATATAGTCAGTTGTTCTCTCTGCTTCATAGAAATTATAAAATGTAATTTCTAGAAACTGTAAAACCTTAAGCAAAGCTCTATGGCTGCAGCATGGCTATTCTAACTGTACTGATGTTCTTTTGAAATGTACAGAAATTTGGCTTGGACAAGACTGCTTTGGGGTGGCTATTTTATTGAGGCTCTTTAATATTTTTATTATGAGTTCATTATAATAAAGTGTTTTAGTTTAAAATACAACATCATTACAGATTTTCCAAAGGTGCAGATATTGTTCCACATATACATATTAGTAAATATACTAAATGTCACTAGTAGACTCAAACAGAAATCGCTTGATTATCACATTAGATACCATTTTTTTATTTTTACTTTTTAAGATTTATTTATTTATTTATTCATTTATTTGTTTTTTATGTATATAATGTTCTGCCTACATGAATGCCTGCACATCAGAAGAGGGCTTAAGAGTTCATAATGGATGCTTAAAAGCCATCACATAATTACTGAGAGTTGAACTCAGGACTTTTAGAAATGCAGCCACTGTTCTTAACCTGTTCCTCATCTCTACAGCAGTTCTTTCTTTTTTTCTTAATATTTTATTGATAATGCTTTCTATTCTCATATATATACATATATATACATATTCATATATATGTATATATACATATATACATATACATATATACATATATACATATATATATATATATATATATATATATATATATATATATATATATATCCTCTGGTGCCAGGTGGCTCTTCTCAGCAATCCGTAGCCTATCAATGTGCATTAGTTCAGGTGACTAGAGAAGAGGGAAGAGATTTTGCTCTCCCCACTGCCAGACCTTCTCCTTTCCTCTTTTCTCAGTCTCCTGCTGCTTTGGTTGCTCTGTCTGTACTGGGCCAGCAGGAGACCGACTAGCCTGCAAGGGGTGCAAGAGAGCTTCTGGAGGCAATTTCAGAAGAGCATATCTCTTCCCCAAGTGGCTATGTTACAGTTCTTATGAAAGAAGTTTTCAAACAGTTGAATAATTCCTGTGCATCTTTAATTTTGAACATGACCCTTAAAAAGAGGTTTTTGGATGGGTCAGTATCTGACAGCAGGTACTTCCTATTGGTTTAGCCTGAGAGCTTGGGAAGACCTCATTTACAGATTGGGGGTATGGTCCTGTTTCTATGACTGATCTGTCTTGAGCCTGTGTGAGTTGTGGTCATATCCTTACCTGTGGAGGAGGGACTTGGGGCATTGCTCTACATGAGTGGTCTGTCTCAAACCTCTCTACAGGATTTTGAGTCTGCAGCTAGTGAGGCCTTGATCTGGGAGGCTGGCAATGCACCTGCCATACCTATTAGGGTTTCAGGGAATTCAACCTGTTTCGACCATGAATCAGGGTACCTTACACTAAATGGGAAGTATGCTTTGCAGTGAAAATTTTGGGTGGGATTGAAGTAGCAAAAGAAAACACTAAATAGGCTGGAGGGGTAGTACAGCTAAGCTAGAGTGGTAATGAAGGATGAGGGTAGGTGTTGGGAGTACAAAGAATCATTGAAACAAGTAATTTTCCCATAGGTTGCACTGTTTGAGAGTATTAACATTGGTATTAAACAACATTAGATTAATCTAGGTAGACATCATGTTTTCCTTAATATCATGTAACTTCTGCCAAGTTTCAGTATCCATTTGGTTTTGGCAAGAGAGTTCAATTGTAGCTGGAAGATCCCAAGTCTGTGGGTCTCAGCTATCATCTGTAGATCTCAGCATGTATCTCAGCAGCCTTCAGTCAGATGAGGTGTCTGGAGGAAGACAGATTTGTTGTCCCAGTCAGGTCTGAGGAGATGGTGTTCAGATGGCAGGATCTCTGGGAGCAGCACTGTAGAAAACCCTGTAGAGTATCCACAACAGAGGAGCAGAGCCCCAGTAGGGGTATATTTCAATAGGGTGGGTGGTGTGTGTTAATCCTGTGTTTGTTTGCTTGGGAGCATATCATGACCTGTTGTTATGATACTAAAAAAGTAAGGGTGTTTAAGGAGTTTAGTCATAGAAGGCATCATTTTAACTCTGCTTTGGTTAGCTGAGGAAGAAAATATCAGCTAATTACATTTCTGGGGTAGGGAGTGACAGTTTGTCTGTGAAATAAAACTGGTTGTTAACTAAGGATTAAATATGGGTTATCAGTATAGTTGATTTGACCTGTGGGACTAGATTAGATGACTTTTAAACCTTAGAGAAAATTTGGATATTTTCGGATATAAATCATGAATACTAGGGAGAAAATAAATATTTAAATAAAGAGACATGAAAATTTTGGTTGAAAAGCACTTACCTTGTCTTATCTATTCCTGTTGGAGCATTTCAGCAAAGCCTGAAAACTTTTGGGTTTCAGGTATGTTTTTCCTTTGTCTTTGGCTGACCTAGATGAAGGAGGAAAGGGGTCTGCTCTGCTGCTGCAACTCTTGCAGCTGTGTGCTCTAAGCAGAGTGATCTTTGTTTTCCCGTTTTTTCTTAGTCCATAAATCCTAAATGTAGATTGGAAGGTGATGAAAAGGCCCTTCTCAAAGGGAGAATAGATAGAGTATAGCACAGTTAGGGCCAGAGGGAGTGAGACGCAATTGCTGTGTTATTGGTGGGTGGTCCCACATCTGCTCTGCTGCAGGGCATAGCCCAGGGAAGGCAGGACACAGGAAGTTGGATGGGCTTCCTCCACTCAGTGGATTGGCAGGTGTTGGGCTCTGGGAAGCCTCAAGAAACCACTGAGGGAGTGGGGAAGCACAGTCTGAGGCATAGGGATGGACAGCTGGAGCTGGCTCCTAGGTACCTGAGCCTGCGAGAAGATTGGAACTGTCTGGTTCTCAGGCTCTTGGACACCCAGACACCACTGGATGCCATGGAAGAGCAGAGAATGAAGTGGGAGCCTGCAGGCAAGACATGCCCCAGCTGAGAGAAATGGTGGAACTCCAGCTGGTCCCATCGCGGGAATCCTTGGCTGCAGTTGGCTGGAGGCTTGGGATTAATGGAGACCACAACTGGGAACCTATAGAGGTTTTGCACAGTAGATTACTATGTGTCTGTGTAAGTGAATGACTTCTCTACAGCTCCTGACAATAGTGGGACTTTTCAGGGCGAGCCTGATATTAAAAACCTTTGCGGCGAGGAGGTTTCTGGGAAGAAAGACTAATTGGCTAAACTTCTAGGTATCTCATTAAAATGAAAATTTGTCTATTGCTAATAGGGGGAAATTGTAAGGGATGGCTGAGATATGTGGGAACACTTTTAGTGGGGCACCCCACATTCTTGTGGTTTTGTTTGTTGCCTTTAAGTCTTGTAGCACTAGCTGTTCTTTTACCAGCTGTGTGAGGGCTCTAAGCTTTTCACTTGATAGAGACCATTGTGGCACCCAGATGGCTTTGATGGAGAGCCAATCAAGGCAGAGTATTAAATCTAAAAGTGCCTCTTAGAATTGGGGGACGATTTGGAAGAGAGAGTTTAGGGTCTTTAGAGGTAATATCTTCTGTCCTAATGTGGTGTTTTTCTATCTGGGTATTAGGAACTACCTCTAAGGCTTATAAGATACCTCTCCCTAGTTGAATGGGAAGACTTAGAGTAAAAGGTGAGGCTGCTGGAAGCTCCGTTGTTTTTTAATGGAGCCTTGCCCTTGGGTGGAAGAGGGAGATGCAGGAGGCGCAGATGGCTCAGTTTAGTGTCTCCTCTGAAGCACTGGGTGTGGGGGAGTCCTGTGTCTTCTCTGCCAACCAAAGAGCACACATAGACAGGTCTGTCACTGATTGCTTTTTCTGGCCTCAGTGTAAGAGGAAGTACTTATTCTTTTTTTTTTAATGCTGCTCTGTTCACTATTGCAAGTAAATGGAACTTAGATACATATGTAGAAAAATGAATCAATAATTAAAGTGGGCTCATATATAAAGTGGAATTATACTCATCTTTAATTAAAACAAATCACATAATGTGCAGAAAAATGGTGTTCTTAAACAGTGTATAATATGAAGTGATATCACCCAAATTTAGGGGAAAAAGCATAATGTTCATATTTACTTCTTAACCTATTAATGTACAAATGCTAACAGCTGTGAGTGTAAGTTCAGTATAAAATTCTAAAAGGAAACAAAGATAAAATTAGGTTCTTGGGAAAGACTAATGTCAGGCAACACTACAAATATGGCATAAAAATGGAGGGAAACACAATAGTTTATCTTCTTTCAGCTCTGTCAGGTATTTTGTTTTTTGTTTGTTTGTTTGGTTTGTTGGGAGGTTTTTGTATTTTTGTCGTGTATAATGGAACATAAAAAATAGATTGTGATAGAGTAAAACCCTAAATAAAACTGATGGCTTAAGAATAGTGATTCTAACAGAATAAAGAGTCTCTGAGATCTATAGAATTTGGGATTAGCCAAGAATTTTGTTAAATAGCTAATTATCCTCATGGCGTAGTAATGTTACCTTTAAGTTCTTTATATTAAAGAGATTTTTTTAATAAGGAAAAGTTCAATGTATAAATTATATCATCCCAGAGATGTATACATTTTTGAACATATATCCACAAATAAATATACTTCATCTTATGGAGAGATTCAGACAGAAACCACATGATTTTCTCTGGGGACACAGAATAATGCCTTTGATAATTGTTATCATCAGTTCATCATAAAAATCACTGAGACAGTTAAGGGTCACGGGCACACAATAAAGGCTACAACTGGCCAACCTAGTTTCAACATAATAAAAAGTGGGATAAAAACCCAAACATTCCAATACAATGAGGAAGAAGACAAGAGCTTCTATTCTCTATTGCTATTTAATAGAGTGTTTTGATTTAATCTCATCAGCTAAGGAACTAAGACAAGGAATGAAAGAAAGGAATGAAAATAGTAAAAGAAAAGTATCTCTATTTACAGATATGTGATTAAAATAATTCTCTACATAAAAGAACTCCCCCAACGTCTCCACCGAAACTTCTAGTGATGTCAAATTTTACAAACACTTACAAATTATAATACATATTAGAAGCCATGTTGTACAATAATGACAATTTTCTGTGTGTTTGTGTGTGAGTGTGTGTGTGTTGTGTGTGTGTGTGTGTGTGTGTGTGTGTGTGTGTGTGTGAGAGAGAGAGAGAGAGAGAGAGAGAGAGAGAGAGGAGAGATTAAAAAAGCATATGAAACAGATCAGAGAGAGTGTGTGTGGAAGAGAAAGTTTAAGAGACAGAGAACAGAGTGATAGAAGAGAGATTAGAGAGAGTGTAAGAAATGAGAAGAGAGTTTGTGAAAGAGTAATCATCTAGTATATTCTGTCCAAATTTTCTATAGCTATGAAAATAAATTCAAGAATAATATTGATATATAGATTGTGAATTTTACAACTGGGAGAGCAAAGCAGGCAAGGTGATTATTATGTCAGGACAACCTATCATTAAGAAAAAAAAGGCAAGGGGTTTGTACAAACTTCAGACAGTGGCTTTGAATCTGAGAGTATAGATGAGGTCATGTGAGATAATATATCAGAGAGAGACTGCATAATACAGTGTGCCATCACAATTACTGGCGGAGTTCTGAATATCTGTCTAGGATTACTATGAAGTTCTTACTAGCATGACAGTCACTTCCTCAAATTTTGTTTGAAGCTTCTATGATCTACCTCAATAGTGTCACAATTAGAGTATAACCCCAAACCACAAGTTTTTAGGAAACACTTACATTTCAGTCATTTTTGTTAAGGAATATGTCCTGGGATATATTCTAGACATGCTCACAGAAGACAAATGAACTTAATAAAATTTTTTGAGATGCATAGGACAAAGTGACGACATTATTTGGGTAAAACTTTCATTGAAATTAAAATCAAGCACTCTAGTGTAATGAGTTAGAAGAAAAAGTATATACCGAGGCCAAGGAGAATTAAATATGCCTAAAATATCAGCACCATAGCATTGAGGTCTGGGAATTAGAAAATGTGGAGAATATGGTAAGATATATATTTTAGAGAGCACAGAACAAGAGAATTGAGTACAGACACCATGAGTAAAGAAATGAAGGTGAGGAAGACAACTCCTTTGTGTTTGGCTAAATAAACATGCCTACAAGATGAAGAGGTGGCATAATATAAAAGAGAAAGTGGGAAATTTAACAGAGAAAGGATGGGTAATTGGGTAAAGAAGTAGTGGATATAGATATTGTTTTGAGGATTCTGAATGATTTTGAGACCCCACATACTGCAATATAATTTAAAAAACTCAGCAGGTTTTAGTGAGTGTATTTCATAAATACCAGCTGCTCTGAAATCAAGCCCTACCCGTGCTCATGTGAAGAAATGACAATTGCACTCAAGTTGACAAGTGTCATTTCATACATATATGTATAGAAAACCTTGTGATATGTCTGAACAGATCATTGGAAGTAGTCATGGAGCAAGACTCATTATCTTATATAGATAATATCAGGCAGTATAGAAAATTTAAGGACAGTCATGTTATCCTATGTGCAAATCTCTACTGAGACACAGTATAGGACTAACCAATAAATAGACACCAAACACTGTAGTCCCATCATTACCATCTCAGGCTCAGATCACAACAGTCACACCTAGATATGTTTATGCTGACAAGGCAGGTACTCGTATACTTTTGTAATGGTAAAGTTAGTAGATCCATCTGTACAGATTCCTCACACATGACTAAAGTGACCAGTATTCTCTCTGAATACTCACAATCTCCTGATCCATGACGTGGAAGCATCTCCACTGGTTAGATTTCATAGTGGCAGAACATTCTAAATAAGTTGTGTGGCAGAAAAAGCATGAATGATCTTTCTTGTTAAAAGAGGCATACTTCAATACTGATCTGTCAGGAAAGACATATCTCTTGGTAAAATGTTGACTTCACTGCTCTGGGATAGCTAAATGTTTCAGGTTTGTATTTTAGAACAATTCCATAGAAGTGAATTTCATGCCTGTCTCTAGAATCTTGGGTAAATTCCAATGCCTTAGACTGTTATATGCATAAGGTAGCAATGCATTACCAATTAGTGTTGAGAATCAGAGCCTGTTTGTGCTCATCTCTAAGTAGTTTTCCTGTGACACACACCCTCATTTTATTACCACTCCTATACAATGTATAAAATAGTTATTTTCTACATTTTGACAATCAATTGAAAATTCATGATCAATATTTAATGTCAAGAATAATTCTACTTTTCTTCACTATATTTAACATAACTTAAGTTTCTTGTATTATACATCTTGGTAGTATTAATGTTCTTAACAGGTTTAGTTACTTTTTATACTTTTGATCAAAATACCAGAAAGAAATGTAGTTTGGATTACACTCCTTCTATGGAGCCTGGTTATGCATTTGTCAATTTTCATGTCTCAGGCAACTTGATTTCTAGACCTATGACTGGCTTGGTGGTTGTGTGAAGGAATAAAAATTGAAAGACAGACTCACAAAAACACATGAATGCATTTTGGAGTAGGGATGTTCTCTAATACTACTGCCACTGAAAGCTGGAACTCATATTAATTAGGTACAACAGAGGATATTATAGTAGCTATTATGCAGAGCAGCTATTCGTAGGTGAAGACTCTCAGACTGCTAAAAAACAGGATGAAGTTGCCTTCATTGGTAGCCTTTTGAGACAATAATTAGACATTCATAAACACTCATATTGAGTCTCCCAAGGAAACCATTGCCACTCCTCTTATATCTTTCCCATATGGGTTTTGGCTTTGCTTGTTTACCATGGGAAAACTGATTTTTAATCTTCCTCCTGAACATCCAGTACTTCATGCTGAATTTCAACAAGAGTGATTTTGGAAAAGGAACCAAACTGAACAGTGGAGAAGATACATAGTAAAATTTGTGCCTTACAGCTCTTTAAATTTTATTTAAATTTATCATAGACATGTCATAATTATATTAGTAATTTCTTTGTTAATTTGATTGTGAAAAATCAATACAGTAATGGCAAAAGGGGAGAAATTACTGAATTTCATTCATGTTCTTTCAACCTCATGACCAAGAGCCAAACCAATGTATGTTTTGATTTAAATGTTAACATTTATCTCACTTTCAAGCTGTTCAGATATTTTACTTTTTCCTAATTTTTATACTTTTCAAAAAATATTTAATTATTTTTTATTTTAATATTATTATTTATCATTTTATTTTTGCTTACTTTAGTCTTACAAATGTGAAAGCTGAATGAAAACAGCCATCTCGACTGTGATTCATCATACATGAATTTTCTCATCACAGGTGTCATTATGATGTATTTTTCCTATATTGTAGAATACTATATTACTATATTAGGATCAATACAGATGGGGGACATACAGGAGTTTCTTCCAGGCATTCTGATGTTGCTTACATCATTATGCAACTTCTAGCTTATGTTTGAGTCATAGCAATTCGTGGGAGTTGTATTCATTTGACTATTTAGTTATGCTTTCGGTTATTCTATATGTCATTACTCCATACCCCTGGAGCTACAATGAAGTAGACTATCTTATGTGAGTTATCATGGTCCAGTGTTTCTCTACTTCTGAAGCACAGGTATATCACAGGAGTCCTATAAATCACTGCTACTTAAATTCTAGACCATAATTTAGTTCTACAGTTGAAGACATTTCTTCCATATAAATAAAAGCATGTTTGTGCCAATATTTTGCTGACTTTGGTCATTTTGTTTAGTATCTCACAGAAAACATATATGGTGATATCCTCTACATTACTATAAGTATTCAGGATTGCTTTCACTATGCAATGTAATTTATACTAACACTAATTTGAGATTTTTTTCTTAATACAAAGAATGACATTTAATTTTTAGGAGTTAACACTGAATCTTTATATAAATATATTTAAAATGGAAAATTTAAAATTTTTTTCTTCAGATTATACTCAGAGCATATACTCAGGGGAAATTTTTTTCTGAACAGAACACCAATGACATATGATTTAAGATCAAGTACTGACAAATTAGACATTATGAATTTGCAAAGCTTCTGTAAGGCAAAGAACATTGTCAATAGGAAAAAACAGAAACCAACAGATTGGAAAAACTCCTTCATTTCATAGAGGGCTAATATAATGTGTTCAAAGAACTCAAGAAGTTAGCTATCAGAGAACAAAATAATCTTATTTAAAATGTGTTATGGAGCTTAACAAAGAACTCTCAATTGAGGAATATCAAAAGGCTGAGAAGCACCTAAAGAATTGTTAATCATCCAAAGTCATCAAGGAAATGCAAATAAAAACAGCACTGAGATACCACCTCACACAAGTCAGAATGAATAAGATGAAAAACTCAGGTGACAGTAGATGCTGACAAGGATGTAGAGAAAGGGGAAAACTCCTCCATTGTTGGTGGAATAGCAAGTTGGATCAACCAGAGGGGAAATGTGTCTTTTTGTTCCTTAGAAAATTTGACATAGTATTACCTGAGGACCCAGATATACCACTCGGGCATATACCCAAAATATGCTCCAATGTATAACAAGGACATACTCTCCACTGTGTCCATAGCAGCATTATTTATAAAAATCAGAAGCTAGAAATAACCCAGATGTCCTTCAAAAGAGGAATAGGTACAGAAAATTTGGTACACATAAACAGTGGAGTACTAATCAGACATTAAAAACAATGATTTCATAAAATATTATGCAAATGGATGGGACTAGAAAATATCATCCTGCGTTTTCAGCAGGATTTCCAAACCTGTGGATCTCTGCCTGTACCAGCTCACTGCTCCCAAACCCCATGGGAGAGAGAGCTCACCGCCCTGACAGGGGGGCACTCCTGAGACTGCAGAGCGGAAGAGACCACCAACACTGCCCACCCCTGACCACATCCCTGGCCCAAGAGGAAACTGTATACTGCCTCTGGGTTCCTGGAGATAAGCACACAGGAGCAGCAGGTCCCCTGCATCTGAGAGGACCTACCTACACCTGAAGGGACCGACCAGATTCTCTGCACCCGAATCCCATGGGAGGGAGAGAGCTAAAACTTCAGAGAGGCAGACACGCCAGGGAAACCAGAAGAGACTACACTATGCCCACATTACTGATTCCAGAGGAAAACACCAAATGCCATCTGGAACCCTGGTGCACAGAAGCTCCCGGGAAGGGCAGCACAGATCTTCCTGATTGCTGCCACTGCGGAGAGCTCAAAAGCAACACCCCACGAGCAAGATTGAGCCTCGGGACCACAGGTAAGACAAATCTTCCTGCTCCAAGCGACCTGCCTGGTGAACTCAAGACACAGGGCCACAGGAACAGCTGAAGACCTAGAGATAGGAAAAACTACATGCCCAAAAGCAGAACTCTCTGTTCACATAACTGGCTGAAAGAAAACAGGAAAACAGGTCTACAGCACTCCTGACAAACAGACTTATAGGACAGTCTAGCCACTGTTGGAAATAGCAGAACAAAGTAACACTAGAGATAATCTGATGGCAAAAGGCAAGCACAGGATCCCAAGCAACAGAAACCAAGACTACATGCCATCATCGGAGCCCAATTCTCCAACCAAAGCAAACACGGAGTATTCAAACACACCAGAAAAGCAAGATCTTGTTTCAAAATCATATTTGTTCATGATGCTGGAGGACTTCAAGAAAGACGTGAAGAACTCCCTTAGAGAAACACAGGAAAACATAAATAAACATGTAGAAGCCCACAGAGAGGAATCACAAAAATCCCTGAAAGAAATCCAGGAAAACACAATCAAACAGTTGAAGGAATTAAAAATGGGAATAGAAGAAATGAAGAAAGAACACATGGAAACAACCCTGGATATAGAAAACCACAAGAAGAGACAAGGAGCCATGGATACAAGCTTCACCAACAGAATACAAGAGATAGAAGAGAGAATCTCAGGAACAGAAGAGTCCATACAAATCATCGACTTAACTGTCAAAGATAATGTAAAGCGGAAAAAGCTACTGGTCCAAAACATACAGGAAATCCAGGACTCAGTGAGAAGATCAAACCTAAGGATGATAGGTATAGAAGAGAGTGAAGACTCCCAGCTCAAAGGACCAGTAAATATCTTCAACAAAATCATAGAAGAAAACTTCCCTACCCTAAAGAAAGAGATACCCATAAGCATACAAGAAGCCTACAGAACTCCAAATAGATTGGAACAAAAAAGAAATTCCTCCCGTCATATAAAGTCAAAACACCAAATTCACAAAATAAAGAAATAATATTAAAAGCAGTAAGGGAAAAAGGTCAAGTAATATATAAAGGCAGACCTATCAGAATCACACCAGACATTTTGCCAGAGAATATGAAAGCCAGAAGATATTGGACAGATGTCATACAGACCCTAAGAGAACACAAATGCCAGCCCAGGTTACTGTATCCTGCAAAACTCTCAATTAACATAGATGGAGAGAACAAGATATTTCGTGACAAAACCAAATTTACACAGTATTGTTCTACAAATCCAGCCTACAAAATATAATAAATGGTAAAGCCCAACATAAGGAGGCAAGCTACACCCTAGAAGAAGCAAGAAACTAATTGTCTTGGCAACAAAACAAAGAGAAGAAAAGCACACAAACATAACCTCATATACAAATTAGAATGTAACAGGAAGCAATAATCACTATTCCTTAATATCTCTCAACATCAATGGTCTCAACTCTACAATCAAAAGACATAGAATAACAAATTGGATACGCAACGAGGATCCTGCATTCTGCTGCCAACAGGAAACACACCGCAGAGACAAAGACAGACACTACCTCAGCGTGAAAGGCTGGAATACAATTTTCCAAGCAAATGGTCGGAAGAAGCAAGCTGGAGTAGCCATTCTAATATCAAATAAAATCAATTTTCAACTAAAAGTCATCAAAAAAGATAAGGAAGGACACTTCATATTCACCGAAGGAAAAATCCACCAAGATGAACTCTCAATCCTAAATATCTATGCCCCAAATACAAGGGCACCTACATATGTAAGAGAAAACTTACTAAAGCTCAAAACACACATTGCACCTAACACAATAATAGTAGGAGATTTCAACACCCCACTCTCAAAAATGGACAGATCATGGAAAGAGAAAGTAAACAGAGATGTAGACAGACTAAGACAAGTCATGAACCAAATGGACTTAACAGATAGTTATAGAACATTCTATCCAAAAGCAAAAGGATATATATTCTTCTCAGCTCCTCATGGTACTTTCTCCAAAACTGACCATATAATTGGTAAAAAAAAAAGGGCCACAACAGGTACAGAAAGATAGAAATAATACCATGCGTGCCATCAGACCACCACGGCCTACAGCTGGTCTTCAATAACAATAAGGGAAGAACACCCACATACACGTGGAAGTTGAATAATGCTCTACACAACGATAACCTGGTCAAGGAAGAAATAAAGAAAGAAATTAAAGACTTCTTAGAATTTAATGAAAATGAAGGTACAACATACACAAACGTATGGGACACAATGAAAGCTGTGCTAAGAGGAAAAATCATAGCTCTGAGTGCCTGCAGAAAGAAACAGGAAAGAGCATATATCACCAGCTTGACAGCACACCTATAAGCTCTAGAACAAAAAGAACCAAATACACCCAGGAGTAGGAGAAGGCAGGAAATAATCAAACCCAGAGCTGAAATCAACCAAGTAGAAACAAAACGGACCATAGAAAGAATCAACAGAACCAAAAGTTGGTTCTTTGAGAAAATCAACAAGATAGATAAACCCTTACCCAGACTAATGAGAGGACACAGAGAGTGTGTCCTAATTAACAAAATCAGAAATGAAAAGGGAGACATAAATACAGAATCAGAGGAAATTCAAAAAATCAACAGATCCTACTACAAAAAGCCTATATTCAACAAAACTTGAAAATCTGCAGGAAATGGACAATTTCCCAGACAGATACCAGGTACCGAAGTTAAATCAGGAACAGATAAACCAGTCAAACAACCCCATAACTCCTAAGGAAATAGAAGCAGTCATTAAAGGTCTCCCAACCAAAAAGAGCCCAGGTACAGATGGGTTTAGTTCAGAATTCTATCAGACCTTCATAGAAGACCTCATACCACTACTATCCAATGTATTTCACAAAATTGAAACAGATGGAGCACTACCGAATTCCTTCTATGAAGCCACAATTACTCTTATACCAAAACCACACAAAGACCCAACAAAGAAAGAGAACTTCAGACCAATTTCCCTTATGAATATCGACGCAAAAATACTCAATAAAATTCTACCAAACCGAACACAAGAGCACATCAAAACAATCATCCACCATGATCAAGTAGGCTTCATCCCAGGCATGCAGGGATGGTTTAGTATATGGAAAACCATCAACGTGATCCATTATATAAACAAACTGAAAGAACAAAACCACATGATCATTTCATTAGATGCTGAGAAAGCATTTGAAAAAATTCAACACCACTTCATGATAAAAGTCCTGGAAGGAATATGAATTCAAGGCCCATACCTAAACATACTAAAAGCCATATATAGCAAACCAGTTGCTAACATTAAATTAAATGGAGAGAAACTTGAAGCAATCCCACTAAAATCAGGGACTAGCGAAGGCTGTCCACTCTCTCACTACTTATTCAATATAGTTCTTGAAGTTCTAGCCAGAGCAATCAGACAACAAAAGGAGATCAAGGGGATACAGATCGGAAAAGAAGAAGTCAAAATATCACTATTTGCAAATGATATGATAGTATATTTAAGTGATCCCAAAAGTTCCACCAGAGAAGTACTAAATCTGATAAACAAATTCAGCAATATGGCTGGGTACAAAATTAACTCAAATAAATCAGTATCCTTCCTCTACACAAAAGGGAAAGAAGCCAGGAAAGAAATTAGGGAAATGACACCCTTCATAATAGGCCCAAATAATATCAAGTACCTCGGTGTGACTTTAACCAAGTAAGTAAATGATCTGTACAATAAGAACTTCAAGACTCTGAAGAAAGAAATTGTAGAAGACCTCAGAAGATGGAAAGATCTCCGATGCTCATGGATTGGCAGGATTAATATAGTAAAAATGGCCATTTAACCAAAAGCGATGTACAGATTCAATGCAATCCCCATCAAAATACCAATCCATTTCTTCAAAGAGTTAGACAGAACAATTTGCAAATTCATCTGGAATAACAAAAAACCCAGGATAGCTAAAACTATCCTCAACAATAAAAGGACTTCAGGGGGAATCACTATCCCTGAACTCAAGCACTATTACAGAGCAATAGTGATAAAAACTGCATGGTATTGGTACAGAGACAGACAGATAGACCAATGGAATAGAATTGAAGACCCAGAAATGAACCCACACACCTATGGTCACTTGATTTTTGACAAAGGAGCCAAAACCATCCAATGGAAATAGATACCATTTTCAGTAAATGGTGCTGGTTCAAATGGAGGTCAACATATAGAAGAATGCAGATCAATCCATGCTTATCACCCTGTACAAAGCTTAAGTCCAAGTGGATCAAGGACTTCCACGTCAAAGCAGATATACTCAAACTAATAGAAGAAAAACTAGGGAAGCATCATGGGCACTGGAAAAAATTTCCTGAACAAAACACCAATGGCCTATGCTCTAAGATCAAGAATCGACAAATGGGATCTCATAAAACTGCAAAGTTTCTGTAAGGCAAAGGACACTGTGGTTAGGACAAAACGGCAACCAACAGATTGGGAAAAGATCTTTACCAATCCTACAACAGATAGAGGCCTTATATCCAAAATATACAAAGAACTCAAGAAGTTAGACCGCAGGGAGACAAATAACCCTATTAAAAATGGGGTTCAGAGCTAAACAAAGAATTCACAGCTGAGGAATGCTGAATGGCTGAGAAACACCTAAAGAAATGTTCAACATCTTTAGTCATAAGGGAAATGCAAATCAAAACAACCCTGAGATTTCACCTCACACCAGTGAGAATGGCTAAGATCAAAAACTCAGGTGACAGCAGATGCTGGTGAGGATGTGGAGAAAGAGGAACACTCCTCCATTGTTGGTGGGGTTGCAGACTGGTACAACCATTTTGGAAATCAGTCTGGACATTTCTCAGAAAATTGGACATTGAACTGCCTGAGGATCCAGCTATACCTCTCTTGGGCATATACCCAAAAGATTCCCCAACATATAAAAAAGACACGTGCTCCACTATGTTCATCGCAGCCTTATTTATAATAGCCAGAAGCTGTAAAGAACCCAGATGCCCTTCAACAGAGGAATGGATACAGAAAATGTGGTACATCTACACAACGAAATATTACTCAGCTATCAAAAACAATGACTTTATGAAATTCGTAGGCAAATGGTTGGAACTGGAAAATATCGTCCTGAGTGAGGTAACCCAATCACAGAAAAACAGACTTGGTATGCAATCACTGATAAGTGGCTCTTAGCCCAAATGCTTGAATTACCCTTGATGCCTAGAACACATAAAACTCTAGACAGATGATCAAAATGTGAGTGCTTCACTCTTTCTTTAAAAGCAGAACAAGAATACCCTTGGCAGGGAATAGAGAGGCAAAGATTAAAACAGAGACAGAGGGAATACCCAGTCAGAGCCTGCCCCACATGTGGCCCATACATATACAGCCACCCAATTAGACAAGATGGATGAAGCAAAGAACTGCAGGCAGACAGGAGCCAGATGTAAATCTCTTCTGAGAGACACAGCCAGAATACAGAAAATACAGAGGCGAATGCCAGCAGCAAACCCTGAACTGAGAACAGGACCCCCTTTGAAGGAATCAGAGAGTACTGGAAGAGCTTGAAGGGGCTCAGGACCCCATATGAACAACAATGCCAAGCAACCAGAGCTTCCAGGGACTAAGCCACTACCTAAAGACTATACATGGACTGACCCTGGACTCTGACCTCATAGGTACCATTGAATATCCTAGTAAGATCACCAGTGGAAGGGGAAGCCCTGGGTCCTGCTAAGACTGAACCCCCAGTGAACGTGATTGTTGTGAGGCGGGCGGCAATGGGGGGAGGTTGGGAGGGGAACACCTATAAAGAAGGGGAGGCGGAGGGGTTGGGGGATGTTGGCCCGGAAACCGGGAAAGAGAATAACACTAGAAATGTAAATAAGCAATACTCAAGTTAATAATAATAAAAAAAGAAAATATCATCCTAAGTTAGGTAACCAAGTAACAAAATGGCACACATATTATGTGCTCATGGATAAATGGCTATTAGCCAAAAAAACTTGGAAGAGCCAAGAAACAATTAAAAATCTTTATGAAGCTCTGGAAGAAAGAAGAACAAACTGTGGATGCTTCAGTCCTCAAAATGGGGAAGCAAATACTCACAGGAGGAAATACAGCAACAAAGAATGAAGCAGATAGTGAAGGAAAACCATTCGGAGAATGCCCCACCTGGAGATTCATACCATATGCAGCCACCAAATCCAGTCACTATTGCTGATGCCAATAAGTACATGCTGAAAGGAGCCTGATACAGCCATCTCCTGAGATGCTCTGTCAGAGCCTGACAAATACAGAAGTGGATGCTCTCAGCAAACATTTGGTCTGAACAAGGGGATCCAAATACATGAGTTAGTGAAAGGACTGAAGGAGCTGAAGGTGTTTGCAACCTGATAGGAAGAATAACCGTATCAACCAAACAGACCTCCCCAGAGTTCTCAGGGTCTAATCCACCAACCAAATTGTACACATTGAGGGACCCGTGTCTCTAGCCACACATGTAGCAGAGGATGGCATGGTGTGGCCTCAATAGGAGGAGAAGCCCTTGGTTCTGTGAAAGCTCATTTCCACAGAATAGGGGAAAGCCAGGGTGAGATTGGATAAGTGATAGTGGCAGAATCTTCATAGAAGCATGGGGAAGGGAGATGGGAGATGGGGGAATATGGATCACCTTTGAAATGTATATATAAAATTATCTATTAAAAATATAAAAACATTACAAACTACTCACTTATTTAAATTATGCCAGCATAAGTTCAAATACATTTTGGACACACTGGATTTTCCATTTTCTTTCCTTAATTTACTCTTTTACTGAGACAGAAATGATTATATAAAATAACAGTGAAGAAAATGAATGTAAAGTGTCTTGAATTGCTTTAAAACTAGAACTCAGGAAAGATTTATTGATAACTGTGTAGTTATTACTTCAGTGTGGTCTAACACTTTTCTTTTACTATGAAACCTATGGTAGATTTTGAGCTGATACCATCACAGAGTATTTACAATGTTCTAGTGTCTGGTACAGGAAGCTACTGTGTTCCTTAACAAAATCATAGCCAAAAATAATGCTTTGCTTATAAGATAGGACATTTGTGGCACAAATTTTGTAGGGAAGGGAATCAAAGATATCTGATTTATGTGAGAAAACACTGCATGGGACTGAATCCATCCAAACTGTATTTGGAGTACCAAGAATCAGAAATTAAATAGTATCAATGCCAACAGAAGTAAATGCCACTATTGTGAAAATATACAGCAATAAAATGACATGTGGTGTTATTGTGTCATACTTATAAATCTGTGTCGTCTGCAGTCATTAGCAGAGAATCCTCCTTCGTCAACAGATGGAAGAAATACTGAGAACAACAAACAGAGTCAGAATTTGAGGTTTAATGTGGATGTTACATCCAAATATATCTTTCTTCAGGCTTCAGGAAACACCATAGAAGAGGAAATAGAAAAAATGTGAGAGCTAGAGTTGATCAAGGACATCAAGGAAGCATGGTTTTCTCAATAAATAGAAATATCATAATTCATACACAGTGAGAGAGACAGACAGACAGACAGGCAGATAGAGACAGAGAGACAGAGACAGAGACAGAAATCAAGAGGAGAAAAAATCATGAGTCTGATAAACTTTGAGACCAATGTCTGAAAGTAGAACTAGACAATTGTCCAACCACAAATATAGTAACAATTTCTATGTTCTTAAAATTTATTTTTTTGCTTTTTCACTTTAAATTCTACTCATTGCCCCCTCTTCTAAGCTATCACCCCCAAGATCTATCCCCACATATTCTTGAGGAAAAATATACTTTTTATTTATTTTAACCTAACATTCTTTGCATATGTATTATTTCTTACAAATTAAATTTTCAATGATATTTTCAAGACTGAATTGACCATGTAAATCCTTGATGCTGTTGTCGAAATTGGTGTAACAAAAAGTATTGCTTGGGATATATTCTTCTAGTTAGGGAAAGTTTTCAGGTTTTACTGGGAGAACAGACCCCTAGAATTACAGAGACTTAAATTTTCAGGGTAGGGAGATACTAAGGGAAAGATACCTAAACACTAATATCAGGTATGAGAAGCAGAAAATATTGTGGGAGCGACTAACTGGGAGAAGGTCAGTGAGCAGGACTTAAGTTAATATGGAAAACAAAATTAAAATAAAAATAAATTTTTGTAGCATGCATATAATGCCACCTACAAAAGAAACATAACCTGAACTAACAATTATCTATCTTTAATATCTCTCAGTATTAATGAACTCAACTCACCTACAAGAAGATATAAGATAACGGATTAGACATTTATATTCCAGCATTTTGATGCATACAAAAGCACACACCTCAATAACAAAGGGAGTCAGTATCTCAGAGTAAATGCCTGGAAAATTATCTTCCAAGGAAATGGTTCTAAGAAACAGGCTGGACTTGCTATTTTAATATACACTGAAATAGACTTTCTACCAAAAGTTATCAAGTGAGATGAGAAAGAACACTTCATATTCATCAAAGAAAAATCTACTAAGGGTACATTTCAACACTGAACATTTATACCCCAAATGTAAGGGTACCCACATTCATAAAGAAACTTATCTAAAGCTCAAACAGACATTGAACACCAAACATGTATGGTGGAAGATTTCACCAACCCATTCTTACTGACAGGTCATTGAAACAGAAATTAAAGAGAGACAGTGAGAAACTAAGAGATGTTTTGAACCAAATGGATTTAACAGATTTCGACAAAACAAAAGAATATACCTTCTTCTCAGCAAATCATGGTGCCATATCTATAATTGACCACATAATGGGCAACATAACAAGCCTCTAGGTACAAGTAGATAGAAATGATCCCATGAATTCTATTAGATCAACATGGCTTTTGGTTGATCTTCAATAAGAACAAAAACAACAAAAATCTTACATACCTGTGGAAACTATAAAATGCTCTAGTCAATGATAGAAAGAAATGCTCTAGTCAGGAAAGAAATACAGAACAAAACTAAAGATGTATAGGGATTCAAGGATAATGATAGTAAAACATACAAAATGGGGCACTGTGCAAGCACGGCTAAGAGAGAAAGAAAAGTAGCACTAATTTCTCAGTATATTAATTGTAGGTCTCTTACACTAGGAACTTAACAACACACCTGAGAGGTTTAAAACAAAAAAGAAGCAAACATAACCAAAAGGACTCAAATTCAGGGACAAAATCAACTAAAAAGAAACAAAGACAAAGATAAACAGAATCAACCACACCAAAAGTTTGTTCTTTGTGTAATCAAGAAGATAGATAAATAAACCTCTAGCCAAACTACCTAGAAGGCCCAGAGACAGTATCAAAATTAAGAAAATCAGAAGTCAAAAGTGAGATATAACAAAAGAAACAGAGGAAATAAAAATTCATGAGATCCTACTAAAAATGCCTATACTCAAAAAAGAAATGGAATATCTTGATGAAATGGATGATTTTCTATCAGGAAACTTGTAAATAAGCCATATTGCTTAACTAAATAGAAATCATTGTATACAAAAAAGAAAAAAACAACAAAACAAAAAACAAAAATAAACAACAACAAAAACCTCAGGGCCAAATGGCTTTAGTGCAGAATTCTACCAGAACTTCAAAGAATACCCAACACCAATATTTCTCAAAGTATCCCATAAAATAGCAACAGTAGGAACACTACCTAATTAATTCTCTGAATCTGTAATAACTCTTATACCTAATCATATAAGAATACAACAAAGGGAACTTAAGACCAATTTCACTTAAGACTATCAATGTAAAATACTCAACATTCTTTCATATCTAACCCAAGAACACATCAAAGCCATCATTCACCATGATCAGTTAGCTTTCATCCCAAGAATGCAAGATTGGATCAATATACAAAAATAGATGAACATAATCCACTATATAGACAATGATAAAAAAACATGATCATCTGCTTAGATACAGAAAACAACAACAACAACAACAACAACAACAACAACAACAACAACAAAAACAACATTGACAAAATACACCCCTTCATGTTAAAAGTATTGGAGAGATCAGGAATTCAAGGCCAATCGCTTAACATAATATAAGCATTTTGCTGCAAATGAACAGCCAATATCAAATTAATTGGAGAGATACTTGAAGTATTTCCATGAAAATCATTGACAGGTCAAAAAATGGCGACTCTCCCCATATCTATTGAACAAAAAGAGATTCCAGAGTTCTCTTAAGATCATGTAAAGGTATCACTTTTGAAGATGATATGATAGCATAAAAAAGCAACCTTAAGTTCTCCTAGAGAAATTTTGAGATGATAAACATCTTCAGAAACTAGCTGGATACAAAAGTAACTCAAATAAATTAATAGCCTTACTTTATTCAGATAAAAATGGGGTTGAGAAAGAATTTAGAGAAACAACTACCTTTGCAAAAGGCACAAATAATATAAAGTATCATGGGTAAAACTAAGCAAACAAGGGAAAGATATGTATGACAATAATTTCAAGTCTCTCAAGAAAGAAATTGAAGAAGTTCCCAAAAAATGAGGAGATCTCCCATGCTCATGGATCAGGAGAATTAACATAGTTAAAAGGGTCACACTACCAAATGCAATCTACAAATCATAGCAATCTCTATCAAAATCAATACACAGTTCTTCAATGATATCTGGAAAAGCAAAAATGAAAGAATAGTGAAAACAATTCTTTACAATAAAATAACTGCTGGGGGAATCACCTTTCCTGGCCTCAAACTATACTACAGATCAATAGTTATAAAAATCACATGTAAATAAATAAAAATCAGTGAGATGAACTCACTGAACAATAGAATAGAATTGAAGACCCAGAAATGAAACCACATACTTAGACACAGTAGATATTTGAAAAAGAAGATAAAAATATAAAATGGAAAAAAGACAACATCTTCAATAAGTGGTGCTCCTCTAACTGGAAGTCACAATGTAGCAACGTAAAAATAGATCCATATTTGTCACCTAACATAAAGCTCAATTCCAAGTGGATCAAGCACCTCAACATAAAACCACATACACTGAACCTAATAGAAAAGAAATTGACAAAGTACTTTGATGTTATTGGCTCAAGGGGAAATTTACAGAATTTCTTATACAAAACTACAATGGCTTAGACTCTAAGATCTAGAATTGATAAATGAGTCTTCCTGAAACTGGAAAATTTCGACAAGACAAAAGAAAGAGACCATAAGACAAATATGCAACCTAAAGATTGGGAAAAAATTCTTCACTATCCCAATATCTGATAGAGGGCTAATATCCAAAATATATAAATAAGTTAAGAAGTTAACCACCAAGAAACCAAAAACCCAATAAAAAATGTAGTATAGAACTAGAGAAAGGATTCACATCAGAGGAATCCAGAATGGATGAGAGTCCCTTAAAGGAATGTTCAAAGTGCAAAGTGATCAGGGAAATGCAAATCAAAACATCCCTGAGATTCCATCTCACACAAATCAGAATGGTTAATATCAAAACCTCACAGAAAAGCACATGTTGTTAAGTATGTGGAAAAGAGGAACACTTCTCCATTCCTGATGGAATTACAAATGGTTACAACCACTTTACAAATCAATCTGGAGATTCCTCCGAAAATTGGAAAAGGAACTACCTGAAGATCCAGCTATACTACTCTTGGGTATATATCCAAAAGATGCCCCACAATGCCACAAGCATACATGTTGCACTATGTTCATAGTGTCCTTTTGGTAATAGCCAGAAAGTGGAAACAACTCAGATGTCTCACAACAAAATAATGGATAGAGAAAATGTGGTTCACTTATACAAAGAAATACTATTCAGTTATTAAGAACGAGGTCACCGGAGTTTTCAGGAATATGGATTGAACTAAAAAATATCATTATGGGTGAGGTAACTCAGAAACAAAAGTACATGGATGGTATACAGTTAATAATATGTGAATATTAACTAAAATAGTACAGAAAACATAGGATAAAGTCCACAGAATGCACAACAAGTTAATAAACCAAATTTCCCAAGTCAGAATGCCTCAATCCTACTTAGGAATAAAAAATAAACCTATTTAGATCCACTTCCCTATAGTACGGAGAGGGAAATTACAAAGCCCACTTCCAGCAGAAAGGCAGTGATGGATGGGGTTGACATTCCACATTCGAAATCTCTGACCCATAATCATTCTTGTCTGAAAGAATTGCAGTGAAAAAAAATGGAGAGGATCCAGAGGAAAACTAGGTCAAGGCACAAGCCCAAGGTACGATCAAGTTTAAGGGGAGACCCCAAGACATTACACTATTACTAAGGCTATGGTGTTCTCACAAAAATGGTCCTATCATGACTGCCCTTTGAAAGACACAACAAGCAGTCAGATGCAGATATGTATACCCAACCAATGGACAAAAACTACTGAATCCCGTGGTTGTAGTAGTGAAAAAGTGAAGGAAGCTAAGTAGGAGGACAAACCTGTAGGAGAATTAGCAGTCTCAATTTACCTGGATCCCTAGACCTCTCGGACACAAAACAAACAACTATACAGCATAACCAGCTGTGAAGAAGGCATATACAGCAGAAGACTGCTGTGGCTAACTCAGTCTGAGCTGATGAGCCTAAGCCTCAAGAGAATTAAGGTCCCAGGGAATGGGAAGGTGTGATGAGATGCTGTGTGGGAGTGGGTTGGTGACATCCTCTATGAGAAGGGTCAGGAGGTATGGAATATGGAACAGTTAGAGCATGGAATGAAATGGGAATAAATCAGGAATGTAAAAAAAGATTAAATAAAACTTTTTAAAAATTACATAAAGGAAGATAATAAGAGAAAACTGCAATTGCATTGAATCTTGGAACATTTGGAGCAAACGATAATGTGCTTCCAGGGTTTTATTTAATTTTTCTTGTTAAAAATACATTTATGGAGGTCTCCCTGGTTGCTGCCGCTGCAGAGAGCCCCTGGGCAGCACCCCACGAGCGAACCTGAGCCTCGGGACCACAGGTAAGACCAAATTTTCTGCTGCAAGAAAGCTGCCTGATGAGCTTGGGACACGGAAGCAGAATTTCTCTAGAACCGGGCACGTTCTGTGTTTACCGGAAGTCCCACACCCGCGGATCCCGGCCCGCAGCAGCTCTCTGCTCCCAGACCCGGTGAGAGAGAGACCCAACCGCCTGGTCAGGTGGGCACTCCTGAGGCTGCAGAGCGGAAGAGACCACCAACACTGCTCACCCCTGCCCACATCCCTGGCCCAAGAGGAAACTGTATAAGGCCTCTGGGCTCCCGTGGGGGAGGGCCCAGGAGCAGCAGGACTTCTGCGCCTGAGACACCGCCGGAACCTGAAAGAAACAGACCGGATAAACAGTTCTCTGCACCCAAATCCCGTGGGAGGGAGAGCTAAACCTTCAGAGAGGCAGACAAGCCTGGGAAACCAGAAGAGACTGCTCCCTGCACACACATCTCGGACGCCAGAGGAAAAAGCCAAAGACCATCTGGAACCCTGGTGCACTGAAACTCCCGGAAGGGGCGGCACAGGTCTTCCTGGTTGCTGCCGCTGCAGAGAGCCCCTGGGCAGCACCCCACGAGCGAACCTGAGCCTCGGGACCACAGGTAAGACCAAATTTTCTGCTGCAAGAAAGCTGCCTGGTGAACTCAAGACACAGGCCCACAGGAACAGCTGAAGACCTGTAGAGAGGAAAAACTACACGCCGGAAAGCAGAACACACTGTCCCCATAACTGACTGAAAGAGAGGAAAACAGGTCTACAGCACTCCTGACACACAGGCTTATAGGTCAGTCTAGCCACTGTCAGAAATAGCAGAACAAAGTAACACTAGAGATAATCTGATGGCCAGAGGCAAGCGCAGGAACCCAAGCAACAGAAACCAAGACTGCATGCCATCATCGGAGCCCAATTCTCCCGCCAAAACAAACATGGAATATCCAAACACACCAGAAAAGCAAGATCTAGTTTCAAAATCATATTTGATCATGATGCTGGAGGACTTCAAGAAAGACATGAACACACTTAGGGAAACACAGGAAATCATTAATAAACAAGTAGAGGCCTACAGAGAGGAATGGCAAAAATCCCTGAAAGAATTCCAGGAAAACACAATCAAACAGATGAAGGAATTAAAAATGGAAATAGAAGCAATCAAGAAAGAACACATGGAAACAACCCTGGATATAGAAAACCAAAAGAAGAGACAAGGAGCTGTAGATACAAGCTTCACCAACAGAATACAAGAGATGGAAGAGAGAATCTCAGGAGCAGAAGATTCCATAGAAATCATTGACTCAACTGTCAAAGATAATGTAAAGCGGAAAAAGCTACTGGTCCAAAACATACAGGAAATCCAGGACTCAATGAGAAGATCAAACCTAAGGATAATAGGTATAGAAGAGAGTGAAGACTCCCAGCTCAAAGGACCAGTAAATATCTTCAACAAAATCATAGAAGAAAACTTCCCTAACCTAAAAAAAGAGATACCCATAGGCATACAAGAAGCCTACAGAACTCCGAATAGATTGGACCAGAAAAGAAACACCTCCCGTCACATAATTGTCAAAACACCAAACACACAAAATAAAGAAAGAATATTAAAAGCAGTAAGGGAAAAAGGTCAAGTAACATATAAAGGGAGACCTATCAGAATCACACCAGACTTCTCGCCAGAAACTATGAAGGCCAGAAGATCCTGGACTGATGTCATACAGACCCTAAGAGAACACAAATGCCAGCCCAGGTTACTGTATCCAGCAAAACTCTCAATTAACATTGATGGAGAAACCAAGATATTCCATGACAAAACCAAATTTACACAATATCTTTCTACAAATCCAGCACTACAAAGGATAATAAATGGTAAAGCCCAACATAAGGAGGCAAGCTATACCCTAGAAGAAGCAAGAAACTAATCGTCTTGGCAACAAAACAAAGAGAATGAAAGCACACAAACATAACCTCACATCCAAATATGAATATAAAGGGAAACAATAATCACTATTCCTTAATATCTCTCAATATCAATGGCCTCAACTCCCCAATAAAAAGACATAGATTAACAAACTGGATACGCAACGAGGACCCTGCATTCTGCTGCCTACAGGAAACACACCTCAGAGACAAAGACAGACACTACCTCAGAGTGAAAGGCTGGAAAACAACTTTCCAAGCAAATGGTCAGAAGAAGCAAGCTGGAGTAGCCATTCTAATATCAAATAAAATCAATTTCCAACTAAAAGTCATCAAAAAAGATAAGGAAGGACACTTCATATTCATCAAAGGAAAAATCCACCAAGATGAACTCTCAATCCTAAATATCTATGCCCCAAATACAAGGGCACCTACATACGTGAAAGAAACCCTACTAAAGCTCAAAACACACATTGCACCTCACACAATAATAGTGGGAGATTTCAACACCCCACTCTCATCAATGGACAGATCATGGAAACAGAAATTAAACAGTGATGTCGACAGACTAAGAGAAGTCATGAGCCAAATGGACTTAACGGATATTTATAGAACATTCTATCCTAAAGCAAAAGGATATACCTTCTTCTCAGCTCCTCATGGTACTTTCTCCAAAATTGACCATATAATTGGTCAAAAAACGGGCCTCAACAGGTACAGAAAGATAGAAATAATCCCATGCGTGCTATCGGACCACCACGGCCTAAAACTGGTCTTCAATAACAATAAGGGAAGAATGCCCACATATACGTGGAAATTGAACAATGCTCTACTCAATGATAACCTGGTCAAGGAAGAAATAAAGAAAGAAATTAAAAACTTTTTAGAATTTAATGAAAATGAAGATACAACATACTCAAACTTATGGGACACAATGAAAGCTGTGCTAAGAGGAAAACTCATAGCGCTGAGTGCCCGCAGAAAGAAACAGGAAAGAGCATATGTCAGCAGCTTGACAGCACACCTAAAAGCTCTAGAACAAAAAGAAGCAAATACACCCAGGAGGAGTAGAAGGCAGGAAATAATCAAACTCAGAGCTGAAATCAACCAAGTAGAAACAAAAAGGACCATAGAAAGAATCAACAGGACCAAAAGTTGGTTCTTTGAGAAAATCAACAAGATAGATAAACCCTTAGCCAGACTAACGAGAGGACACAGAGAGTGCGTCCAAATTAACAAAATCAGAAATGAAAAGGGAGACATAACTACAGATTCAGAGGAAATTCAAAAAATCATCAGATCTTACTATAAAAACCTATATTCAACAAAATTTGAAAATCTTCAGGAAATGGATAATTTCCTAGACAGATACCAGGTATCAAAGTTAAATCAGGAACAGATAAACCAGTTAAACAACCCCATAACTCCTAAGGAAATAGAAGCAGTCATTAAAGGTCTCCCAACCAAAAAGAGCCCAGGTCCAGATGGGTTTAGTGCAGAATTCTATCAAACCTTCATAGAAGACCTCATACCAATATTATCCAAACTATTCCACAAAATTGAAACAGATGGAGCCCTACCGAATTCCTTCTACGAATCTACAATTACTCTTATACCTAAACCACACAAAGACACAACAAAGAAAGAGAACTTCAGACCAATTTCCCTTATGAATATCGACGCAAAAATACTCAATAAAATTCTGGCAAACCGAATTCAAGAGCACATCAAAACAATCATCCACCATGATCAAGTAGGCTTCATCCCAGGCATGCAGGGATGGTTTAATATACGGAAAACCATCAACGTGATCCATTATATAAACAAACTGAAAGAACAGAACCACATGATCATTTCATTAGATGCTGAGAAAGCATTTGACAAAATTCAACACCCCTTCATGATAAAAGTCCTGGAAAGAATAGGAATTCAAGGCCCATACCTAAACATAGTAAAAGCCATATACAGCAAACCAGTTGCTAACATTAAACTAAATGGAGAGAAACTTGAAGCAATCCCACTAAAATCAGGGACTAGACAAGGCTGCCCACTCTCTCCCTACTTATTCAATATAGTTCTTGAAGTTCTAGCCAGAGCAATCAGACAACAAAAGGAGATCAAAGGGATACAGATCGGAAAAGAAGAGGTCAAAATATCACTATTTGCAGATGATATGATAGTATATTTAAGTGATCCCAAAAGTTCCACCAGAGAACTACTAAAGCTGATAAACAACTTCAGCAAAGTGGCTGGGTATAAAATTAACTCAAATAAATCAGTTGCCTTCCTCTATACGAAAGAGAAACAAGCCGAGAGAGAAATTAGGGAAACGACACCCTTCATAATAGACCCAAATAATATAAAGTACCTCGGTGTGACTTTAACCAAGCAAGTAAAAGATCTGTACAATAAGAACTTCAAGACACTGAAGAAAGAAATTGAAGAAGACCTCAGAAGATGGAAAGATCTCCCATGCTCATGGATTGGCAGGATTAATATAGTAAAAATGGCCATTTTACCAAAAGCAATCTACAGATTCAATGCAATCCCCATCAAAATACCAATCCAATTCTTCAAAAAGTTAGACAGAACAATTTGCAAATTCATCTGGAATAACAAAAAACCCAGGATAGCTAAAGCTATCCTCAACAATAAAAGGACTTCAGGGGGAATCACTATCCCTGAACTCAAGCAGTATTACAGAGCAATAGTGATAAAAACTGCATGGTATTGGTACAGAGACAGACAGATAGACCAATGGAATAGAATTGAAGACCCAGAAATGAACCCACACACCTATGGTCACTTGATTTTTGACAAAGGAGCCAAAACCATCCAATGGAAAAAAGATAGCATTTTCAGCAAATGGTGCTGGTTCAACTGGAGGGCAACATGTAGAAGAATGCAGATCGATCCATGCTTATCACCCTGTACAAAGCTTAAGTCGAAGTGGATCAAGGACCTCCACATCAAACCAGACACACTCAAACTAATAGAAGAAAAACTAGGGAAGCATCTGGAACACATGGGCACTGGAAAAAATTTCCTGAACAAAACACCAATGGCTTATGCTCTAAGATCAAGAATTGACAAATGGGATCTCATAAAACTGCAAAGCTTCTGTAAGGCAAAGGACACTGTGGTTAGGACAAAACGGCAACCAACAGATTGGGAAAAGATCTTTACCAACCCTACAACAGATAGAGGCCTTATATCCAAAATATACAAAGAACTCAAGAAGTTAGACCGCAGGGAAACAAATAACCCTATTAAAAAATGGGGTTCAGAGCTAAACAAAGAATTCACAGCTGAGGAATGCCGAATGGCTGAGAAACACCTAAAGAAATGTTCAACATCTTTAGTCATAAGGGAAATGCAAATCAAAACAACCCTGAGATTTCACCTCACACCAGTGCGATTGGCTAAGATCAAAAACTCAGGTGACAGCAGATGCTGGCGAGGTTGTGGAGAAAGAGGAACACTCCTCCATTGTTGGTGGGATTGCAGACTGGTAAAACCATTCTGGAAATCAGTCTGGAGGTTCCTCAGAAAATTGGACATTGAACTGCCTGAGGATCCAGCTATACCTCTCTTGGGCATATACCCAAAAGATGCCTCAACATATAAAAGAGACACGTGCTCCACTATGTTCATCACAGCCTTATTCATAATAGCCAGAAAATGGAAAGAACCCAGATGCCCTTCAACAGAGGAATGGATACAGAAAATGTGGTACATCTACACAATGGAATACTACTCAGCTATCAAAAACAACGAGTTTATGAAATTCGTAGGCAAATGGTTGGAACTGGAAAATATCATCCTGAGTGAACTAACCCAATCACAGAAAGACATACATGGTATGCACTCATTGATAAGTGGCTATTAGCCCAAATGCTTGAATTACCCTAGATCCCTAGAACAAACGAAACTCAAGACGGATGATCAAAATGTGAATGCTTCACTCCTTCTTTAAATGAGGAAAAAGAATACCCTTGGCAGGGAAGGGAGAGGCAAAGATTAAAACAGAGACTGAAGGAACACCCATTCAGAGCCTGTCCCACATTTGGCCCATACATATACAGCCACCCAATTGGACTAGATGGATGAAGCAAAGAAGTGCAGACCGACAGGAGCCGGATGTAGATCGCTCCTGAGAGACACAGCCAGAATACAGCAAATACAGAGGCGAATGCCAGCAGCAAACCACTGAACTGAGAATAGGTCCCCTATTGAAGGAATCAGAGAAAGAACTGGAAGAGCTTGAAGGGGCTCGAGACCCCAAAAGTACAACAATGCCAAGCAACCAGCGCTTCCAGGGACTAAGCCACTACCTAAAGACTATACATGGACTGACCCTGGACTCTGACCCCATAGGTAGCAATGAATATCCTAGTAAGAGCACCAGTGGAAGGGGAAGCCCTGGGTCCTGCTAAGACTGAACCCCCAGTGAACTAGTCTATGGGGGGAGGGCGGCAATGGTGGGAGGGTTGGGAGGGGAACACCCATAAGGAAGGGGAGGTGGGAGGGGGATGTTTGCCCGGAAACCGGGAAAGGGAATAACACTCGAAATGTATATAAGAAATACTCGTTAATAAAAAAAAATACATTTATGGAAATCCATTATTAGTTAATGTTTTTATGGGCCTGAGCATTTGGATAAACTATGTAGAGAATATACTGCCCACATTGAATATCTGATTTCTGTCCCTATTCCCATGTTAGGTTTCTCACAACTGTCTCTTTATCTACCTCCAGAATCACTGTATGACTTTCTCTTGCAGCTGTACTTGTACACAATACAAGCTCTTTTTTACATACTGCACACACATACATATAAATAAAACAATAAAAATATTTTTGTGAAATTATTGGTGTATTTATGTTTTGAAATAATATTGATTCTCATTTGTTTTATTAGAAATGATTTATATCACTTTTTGTAATAATTTTGATTATATATTCTATAAGAATGTATGGTTTTTCCGAAGATACCTTCTAGGGTTTGGCTTTTTCATTTTATTAAATAGTCTTGAGGTGGACTCAGTTCATCTTCTTTAGTGTTAAGGGATTTAGCTGCTTTGCCATCATACTGACCACAAATGTCCTTTAAAGATATCAATTTCCTTATAAATTATTACAGGTTAAATATAACAGTTTCCAATTCATATGTAACCAACAGTAAACAAATAATCTTTTGAATAATGATGTTTCTATAGATGTCAACACAATTTGAATAATTGTGGCTAACTCTGCAATAATATTTTAATCCATTACACTGCTGGAAAATGAACTGGGTGTGTATAAAATACCAAATATAAGATTCCTCATATTCTATACATAATCCATTAAAAATTATCTATAAATTCATAGATATCAAATCATGTGAAATGTTTAAATGGGTGTATTGACTAGTTTTGTGTGTCAACCTGTTACAACCTGGAGTTATCACAGAAAAAGGAAACTCAGTTGAGGAAATGCCTTCATGAGATCCAGTTTTAAAGCATGTTCTCAATAAGTGATTAAGGGGGGAGGATTCAGCTCATTATGGGTGGTACTGTTCATGGGCTGCTCGTCTTGGGTTCTATAAGAAAGTAAGCTGAACAAGACAGAGGAAGCAAGCTAGTAAGAAACATCATTTCATGGCCTCTGCATCAGTTCCTGCTTGAATTCCAGTCCTAACTTTCTTTGGTGATGAACAGCATGGAAATCAGCTGAACAAACCCTTGCTTCTTGATCATGATGTTTGTGCAGGAAGAGAAACCATGACTGAGACAATGCGGGTGTCTAGTTCTTGAATAAAGTCTTCAGTTTCTTCCTTAGCAGTTTTTTTTAATGTTACAATTAATCATTTATCCTCTTCATTAATTTAACATGGATCTTGAATCTGGATTTGCCATATCCAACATGTACAGACCAGTTGATCTTTTGACATTTTCTATTTTCCACTGTCTCCTTCACTTATATGGTGACCAGAAAATATGTAAGAACTCAAAGTTAAATGTCAAAAAATAAATAAATATTATTAAAATTCAAGATGGGAATAAAATATGAATGTAATTTTAGAGGAGATCAATTAGTATAATAAATTTGCATAGAAATACCTTAAACCACAGTTTATATATCAAATCTTTCTTTGTGAAAATGACACCTTACACAAATTTTCAGTGAGAAAATTTGGAAGTTATTGTAGATGTGTTCGTAAAAGAAACATTGTTAACGATCTGTGAAGACTAACTTAGGGAAGTGATTTTTTTTTGGTTAATGCTGATGCATTTGAGACCAATAAAGTATCATATTGTGAGGAAGGAATTCACAAATATGAAGATTTAGTGCAGGTGTAAGCACTTAATTATCTTTTGGGAAAATTAATATACTAGGGAGCAGCATAATCAAAGCCCAATGCATTCTTCCAGAATTTTGTGACTACAGGACCTCAATCAGAACTGTACAAGTAGGGTAGTGTCTGAGAAAAATTAGGTACATACCAATATCGGAAGTTTTACCTACCCCTTCCATTACACAGTATGATAGCATGTTAATATATCTATATGTCTATTTAATTTAATTTTGTTTTAGTTTTTTATTCTTTAATATTTTTACCAAGTACTCATTATCCCTTTCCCAGTCTGCCCCCTGACTCTTCATCATCCCAAACCTCCTCTCCCAGCTTAAAGAGGAAATCCCCACCTCCCCAAACCCCACATCTTCCCAATCCCTTGAGCCTCACATCTCTCCTCTCCGGAGTTAAGTATGTCTTCTCTCACTGAGGCCAGACCGAACCATCCTATGTTGCATATTTGTTGGGGGTATCATATCAGCTGGTGTATTCTGGCTTGTTAGGGGCTCAGTGTCTGAGAATTCTTGGTTTCCTAGGTTAGGTAAGACTGCTGGTCTTCCTGTGGGTCACCCTCCTTCTCAGGATCCTCCAACTATTCTCTAATTAAAACACAGTGGTCGCTGGCTTCTGTCCATTGTTGGATATAATATTTTTGTGTTTGGCATCAGAAAAAAATATTCCAACTAAGAATATTGACAAATAGCTTGAAGAGAAACTCCAAAAACGGACAGAATTTGGTTATGTGTGCAACCCTATTTGAAATCAGAAAATGTATTCTAATTTTTTCTGTGTTAATCCTTTGGTTTGTTGTTTAGTCTTATTAATTGTTTGATTTGAAAGATGGTTTCTATGTGTAATTCCTGTCTGTGGTGAAACTCATATTCTATATATGGTTACAGATTCAACTGCCTTATCAAATTTATTTGATGTTACCAGGGGGGAAATGTCCATGAAAGCATAATATTGAATAAAATTTTAATAATAATTTGAGAATTTTAGTTTTCCCAGAGAAAACTAAAGAGGTGAAAGAATGCAAGATTTTATGGATAATGTATGCAAGATTGGTAGACATGATATTTCTATATCATGAGAGGAACCAGTGAGAGTGAATCTAAAACTATATACATGCATTATAAAGAAATATTTGGTGGGTATATACCAACATTAGATTTGACAGAATTCTGGAAATATTTGTTCAGAATTATGATTTCTCCCTGATCTTTTGGATATAATTTCTGTCTGGTCTCATTAAAATTATGTAGAGTTTGGGTGCAAAGATGCATCCAAGCATCCCTGCACTGGATGCCAAGATGGAGAAGACCTCAACAGCAACCATGACCCTGCCCTTGGTGCTATGGTACACAGGGAGAAAGGTGACCCAGACACTGCAGAACACTAGCATGCTGAAAGTCAAGAACTTGGCTTCGTTGAATGTGTCAGGCAGATTCTTTGCCAAGAAAGCCATAGTGAAACTTCCAAAGGCTAGACAGGCCAAGTATCCCAGGACACAGTAGAATGCCATAACAGAGCCCTTGTTGCACACAATAATGATGTTGCCATGCTCAGAATGTTGATCAATATCAACAAAGGGAGGAGAAACTGCTAGCCAAATTGTACACAGAATACATTGCAATAAGGAACATATGGGAATAATGTAGTTGGGTAACCCCAATACCAGGAAGTTTCTTAACCTCCTTCCTGGGTCTGTAATTTTAAAAGCCAGAACCACAGTGATTGTTTTGGCCAGAACTGTGGAAACAGACACAGTGAATACAATTCCAAATGTGATTTGCTGTAAGATACAGGTAGCTCTGTTAGGATGGCCAATGAAGAAAAAGGAGCACAGAAAACAGAACATGAGTGACATGATTAATATGTAGCTAAGGATTCTGTTATTGGCCTTCACAATAGGAGTGTTATGGTGCATCACAAAGACCCAAAGAATCGCAGCTGTGAATGCAGACAAACAGAAGGCTATTATTGCCAGAAGCATCCCCAAGTGATCATCATAGCTTAGAAAAATCACACCTTTCTGAATGCATTTGCTCTTTTCTTTGTTGGCATACTGGTATTCTGGACAATTCACACACTGATCCATATCTGATGTCCAAAGAAAAGTTTAGTTAGTGTAAGGAAAATAATAGTAAGAAATTATTTCTTTTTCAATTTAAGATTGTTGATTATATCATATTTATGGTTATCAGAAAGAAAAGATTTCCAAAACAATTTTTTGTTCAATGTTGATATCAAGTTGAATATTGAATGGAGAGAAGATACTTTCCTAGACCCCAATGTTGTTCAGTATATTTTATAAATACAAACCCATATATTCACTGTTTCCTGACATACTTGACTGGTTTATGAATGTATTCCCTGTGACACATTATAACTCTGACTTTACTTCAACAATATCTGTAATAGGTATTTGAGAACTCACTATCTCAAAGTCATTGACATAGAGAAAGCACTAAATTGAAAATGTAGTCTTTGTGGATGTGCACACATATTGAAATGTATGTGTCCATGTAAAATTAAAATTGCATTGTTGAATTTAGGTGATTCCTCTCATAAATCATAAGAATAAGGTGGTGAATGAGAGGAAATACAATATTGATGTTTGAAAAGTAGAAAAAAATTAAAGAAAAAACCCTCAGATGTTTCTTCCTCTAGAAACAAGTAATGATCACTTCTTCAGTTAGAATGCTGAGGAATTTCATCCTTGCCTCATCTCCATTCCCTCAGTGATGGTGAATGTACTCAAGGATAAAATCAATATTGAGAAACAAAATCAGTAAAGTAACAGTGGAATCCTTGAGCTAGTGTGAAAACCCAGGTGGTTTTTCTTAAGCAATAGGATCCAATTCCTAAGTTGTAATTCCTATCATGGCTACAATATCAACTGTAATTTATTTGAATTTAATTTTTTTGTCATTTCAGAGAATGTTGATGTGCTTCTTTGGTTGTCAGAATTCTTGTCTAGAACAATGCCTTTGTGGAGAGCTATTATTTGATAAGTTACCTAAAAGCTTAAGAAGTTGGTTTAGCTATAAATAGAATATTTTATTCTAGCAGAGAACCTGAGGTTAGATCCCAGCACTGGTGTCTCATGATTGCATATAAGTATAACTATAAGAGTATTAAGTCCTCTTATGTGTACCTGTACATGTATTAGCCATTACACACATATACAAATTAATATAATGAAATGTTTTGTTGTGTTTTTGTTGAATTCATTGATGTAGATATTAATTCTTTTTTGTTTTTACATCTAAAACAATTTCAGTATACTTTTAGAAATTATTTTCTACTGTAGTGAAATGTTGGAATGCATGGCTTCAAAAGAGATCTTCTGAGTACATTGTGTGTTTCTTCTTCAGACATCATGGGAATTAAGTCTGATTGTAAGCCTTAGTAACCAATAACTTAACTGTTGTACCATCTCACAGGCATGTTATATCTTTTAATAAGTTTAATTCTTTGTATACATTGAAAGACAAAATAATTGAAAAGCTAATCATAAATATTATGCATGTTGCCAACCCTAAATAATACTTTAAATAGTGGGAGTGGATTGTAATATGAGTCTCATATATTTTAAATCCTGGGTTAATGTTTATCCCCTACTTTCTGGATTCATAACACATCTAGCTTTGAACAAGATCTTCAGAATTTTACATACTAAGCAGTTTCTCTTAAATTTTCAAATATAATTGTATTCTATATTAATCATACAGAACATGAATTTTGTACCTAACAGTCTCATAATCTAGCCCAACAGATTTTCTATTACATTTGGTACTTCATGGGCTCCTGCATGTACATGGAGTGCATAATCATATAAAGGATGGATATATTAATGAAATATGACTAATTTAATTGTTTCAAAAATTGTTAATAAAATTTAAAGTATATGTTGTTTTACAATAGATCAATTATTGGGAAAAATCTTGTGGAGTATTCCCTTATATTGCAGTTTTATTTCCTAAAGTATTTTTGAGAACATATAATCTGCCATGAATTTTCAATGAGTCAATACGTGATTCAAGAAACAAGTTATATGTGTTTGTTTGTTTTTGGCATGGTTCCATTAATTATTTTTATTTCCTCTACGAGTGAACTAGAAAAGTGATATATTTTATATTTGCAGGTGCTTTTATTTGACTTCATAATCCTTGGCGGGCACAAGAGTAATATGTATTTTTAGGATATATCAAAGCAGCAAACACTCACTTGTCTCATTAGAAATTTCATTTTCGGGGCATAGGCTGCAAACAAAACAGCAGGCTGCCATTCCCTCCTTCCAAGTTTTTCTGAATCCAGGACTACAATCTGCACTGCACACAGAGGATGGCATCTGAGAAAAAAATAGACAGATTCTAAAAATGAGTTTTAGCTATTATTTTTGTGTTGTACATTAGTATACTGAGATTCAATGAGCTTGTTTTATGTACACCAACTTATTGCCACTTCACTCTGTCCAATTTTAATAACCAGCTATGAATATTGAAAATACATTGAAGAAATGGTGGCTAATTTCTCAATGGTTAGTTATTCAGAAAAAAGAGCTGATGATGAGTTGTATATAAAAACTGGAGATTGCAACCTGATGTTTTTTAGTTAATTGTCTTCAAATTGGAATTAAGAGCTGTGAATAGAATGAGGGAACTTTAATTGGGATATTTTCTCAGACAACACTAGCCTGTCCTCACACCTTTCAAGCATTTTTTAAATTGGTAATTGATATAGGAGTTGCATCTCACTGTGGGTAGTATAGCCAGCAAATAATGTGCTTTTGAGACCTATGCCTTAGTTCCAGTCTCCAGATATCCACACTTGTTTTTCTTTGACTATAAGCCATACATTAAATCACCCCTTCATCTTCTTGTCCCTTATGATCAAATTTAATTAAAGCAACAGAGAAGCAAGTTAGTATTTGAAGACATTGGAAATGCAACAGTATGTTTCTTAATCACTGATAATAAGTATGATCTTGGATATATTACCATTTTAAAGCATGAGAAATTGTATATGAAAAAATAGGGGAATATGCAGACACTGGTTTAATATTGTTGGAAATGATAAAGTGATGTGTAGTGTTAAATATGGAGTGTTTCATTAGGTTAAAATGCTCCACAGTGGCTACAAATACTGGAAAAGGCTGGGTAAAAATTAGATTGTTTAACACTAATTGAAGATTTGAAGAGGTCTCCCTATGTTTTTCATATTGTTGAAATAGGGTTTTACCATGAAGTATCTAGAGATTAATTTTCACAATAAAAATTAGAGTACATTTTCTCTTTTTTACCCCATGATTTTCTTAAAATTTATGTTAACACTAATATATTAAAGATTATTTTGAGCTAAAGTACTAAAAATGGCATACTTTATTCTTTGAGTTTATTTTAAAGTAGTATCTTCATATCAAACACGGCTGGTTTAGGCTCACAATATAGGACAAATTGGCAAGAAACAATTATTTTCAGACAACTGAGCCTAAAGGGCCTGGATAAATACATGAATCAATAAAACTACCTTTTATTATTTCTGACTTTCATGGATAATAATTTTCTCTGCATGTATTGTCAAGGTGTTTGTGAAAGAAAATGTCTTGTCAATATGTGTTCCTTCTGTTCTTTCACTTGTTTTATTCTTCACCTCTGAATTTTGTGCCAGGTTAACGGCCATTTCTATATGTTACAGAAAATAATGTAATTCTATATTGTGTTCTGTATTACAATCAAAGAATATGCATATGTGGAACCATGCTTGCATCTCAGGATTAAATTCTCTCTGTCTCAGAGTGTGATCTTTCTGTTGTCTGTTATGTTATTTGATAGTTGTTTAAGTTAAGAATTATTCTATACATATCAATCAGAGATATTGATATCAAATATATTGCCCTCTTATTACACATTTAAGGGTTTCCTAACACTTTATAAAGAAAAATTCTCCTCCTGTTTTTCAATGAGTCTCCATCTCTTCTGAAGAGACCAAGACATATCTTAAAATATCAAAAAACCTTCTTGTCATTGATTACATTTAGAGAATATTACCAAAGATATTAAACTATAATTGAAAATTATTTTTGTCTGGTTGCTGTTATTGCTGTATTTTATGAGTTTTAATAGCTATTTCTTTGTCTGCTATAATAGTCCTGTCTACATATTCATTTAAAAATTCGATCATCTAACTTAAAAGTGTGAAGGGGTTCTTAAACTTTATTAAAAATTGATATTTCAGTGGATATGAATTTCTGTAATTGTATCCTTACTGAACTTGGGATATGTCCTTGTATTATATGGGAAACATTTTTGCGTATAATGACAATGTTAGAATTATAAATATTACTGTTTAATAATTGTAACATTAGCCTCACTTGTATCAACATGTCTTCCAGAGGTTTAAGTTAAAGGAGGAGATTACTGTCTAATAACAACAATGATATGAAGAAAACATTGTTCATTTTAAAGAAAGAATATCACAAATTGGTGAAGAACAGTTTTACATTCATTATTTTTCAGCTTATGGTTCCGATAAGACAAAGGTGTAATTTATGCATGCATGAAATCTTCAGAGAATTAGTAAAACAGGTTAAAAATGAAAAAAAGAAATATAAAACAGGAGCCTTCAAGTTGTTTCTGATGTGATAAAATATTTAATTTCTTTATGTTGAAGTGTTAATGAAGTGTAGTATAAAACAGTAAGTTAGTACACACCCACCTTTTTACTTCCTGTTGCCAACTCAATCATGTCTCCATATAAGTGAAAAAGTCTACCATTTGGAAAATATGGACTGAACTTTCCTATCTTCACCTTAATCCAAAGGTGTTGTGAGAAGTTATGAATGTGAACAATGTCATAGTCTTCCTGCACTCGCTCTCTGTGTTTCATAATCACTCTGTCCCCAAGAGGATTAGTAAAGTGGGTCTTTCTGAGAAAGGAGTTTAGCTAGAAGACAAGCGTTGCACAACAATGTACATACCACTCCTTCAAGTCATAAAATGCATTATAATTTCATAGTTAAGGAGACATTATTTAAAGAATGAACGAGATTAATTAGAACAAAAGCGATTGGAGAAATGAAATTAACAGGTTTTATGTGGAAGTCCTTTAACCCATTAGACTTGAGTTTGTACACAGCAATAAAAATAGATCAATTTCCATTCTTCTATATGATGAAATCCAGTTGAACTAGGACCATTTGTTGAAACTGCTGTCTTTTCTACTGTATAGTTTTAGCTTCTTTGTCAAAGATCAAGTGACCATAGGTGTGTGGGATTATTTCTGGGTAGTCAATTCCATTCCATTGATCTATCTGCCTGACTCTGTACTAATACCATACAGTTTTTATTATTACTTCTTTGTAATACAACTGGACTTTAGGGATGGGGATTTTCCCAGAAGTTCTTTAATATTTGAGAATAGTTTTCACAATTCTAGGTTTTGTTGTTATTCCTAATGAATTTGTAAATTTCTCTTTCTAAGTCTGAAAATTTGGCTTTGTATTTTCATGGGTATTTCACTGAATCTGTATATTGCTTTCAGAAACATGTCCATTTATACTTTATTAATCCTGCCAATCCATGAGCATGAGCGATCTTTCTACAATATGAGATCTTCTTCAATTTCTTTCAACAGAGATTGTATTTTTTTTGCCTACAGATCTTCACTTCCTTGGTTATAGTTACACCAAGGTATTTCATATTAATTGTGACTATTGTAAAGGGTGCTTTTTCCCTAATTTTTCTCAACCTGTTTATTGTTTGAGGAGAGGAAGTCTACTGATTTTTTGTGTTTGTTAATTTTGTATCCAATCAATTTGCTGAAGTTGTTTATGAACTGTAGTAGTTTTCTGGTAGAAATTTGTGGTCACCTAAGTATACTATCATATCATTTGAAAATAGTGATATTTTGACTTCTTCCTTTTATTTTTTATCTCTTTAACCTGTTTTTGTCGCCTAATTGGTCTGGCTAGGACTTCAAATGCTATATTGAACACGTAGGGAGAGAGTTGGCCAAGTGGACCAATATCTTCCACATACAACTAGATACCCTGAAACTAATAGAAAAGAATGTGGGGAAGAGCCTCAAACACCATGGGCACATGGGAAATATTCCTTAACAGAACATCAGGATTTATGGTATAACATCAAGAATGAACAAATGGTACCTCATAAAATTTTAAAGATTCCATAGGGCAAAGGACACTGTCAACAGAACAAAACAGCAACCAACCAATTGAGAAACGATCTTTACCAATTCTACATACGATAGAGGATTAATATCCAATGTATACAAAGACTTCAAGAAGTAAGGCTCCAGTGAATCAAAAAAGAATCCTTTAAAAAAATGTGTTATAGAGCTAAACAAAGAATTTTCAACTGAGGAATATCAAATAGCCGAGAAGCACCTAAACGTGTTCAGCATCCTTAGTCATTGGGTAAATGCAAATCAAAACAACTCTGAGAATTCACCTCACAATGGTCAGAATGTCTAAGATCAAAGATTCAGGTTACAGCAGATACTGGCTAGCATGTGGAGAAGAGGAAAATTCCTTTATTGTTGATGGGATTGCCAGCTGGTTCAACCATTCTGGAAATCACTCTGGTGGTTCCTCAGAAAATTGGACATAGTAGTACCTGAGGCCCAAGTTATATCACTCCTGGGTATATACCTGAAAGGTGCTCCAACATATAGCAAGTATTTATGCTCCACTATGTTCAAAGTAGACTTATTTATAATAATCAGAACCTGAAAAAAATCAGATGTTCTTCAACAGTGGAGTGGATTCAGAAAATTTATTTGCACAATTGAATATTACTCAGCTATTGATAACAATCTCTTCATGAAATTCTGAATTCAATGTATGGAACTAGAAACATCATCCTGAATGAGGTATCTGAATCACAAAAGAGCATGCATGTTATCCACTTCCTGATAAGTGGCTATTTGCCCAAAAGCATGGAATAACCAAGATACAATCCCCAGACCACCTGAAGCTCAAGAAGAAGGAAGAACAAAGTGTGGATGATTTTGACCTTCTAAAATGGGGGAAAGACAATGCTCACAGGAGGAAATATTGTGACAAATTGTGTAGCAGAGTCTGAAAGAAAGTTCATGAAGAGACTGCCACACTTGGGGGATCCATCCCATATACAGAAAGTATTGTGTATTCTGGAAGTACTTGCTGACAGCAGCCTGATATAGTTGAGAGGCTCTGCAAGAAACTGACATAGACAGAGATGAATGCTTGTGGCCAATCATTGAACTGAGAATAGGGTACCCAATGGAGGAGTTAGAGAAAGGACTGAAGGAACTAAAGGGGTTTGCAACTCCATAAAAAGAACAACATCAAGAGACCAGAAACTCCAGAACTCCATGGATCCCAGGGATTAAACCACCATCCCAAGAGTACACATGAATGGACCATTGGCTCTACCTGCAAATGCAACAAGGGATGGCTTTGTCAGGCATCAATTGGTGGAGAAGCCCATGTTCCTGTAAAGTCTTGGAGAACCCGTGTAAGGGAATGTCAATTCGGAGAGCTAGGAGTTAGTGGGTGGTTGGGTAAGACAGCACCCTCATAGAAGCAGGCGGAGGGTGGGTGGGATAGCGTTTTGGGGGAGAGAAAACTTGGAATGGGAATAACATTTAAAATGTAAATTACACATATTATCCAATAAAAGAAAAATAAAACATTATAAAATGAAATTTTCATAATATTCCAAGAATTTCAGTTCACTAGACTACCAAACACAAATGTACAAAAATACAGAACCAAACAGAGATATGCAACACCCACATTCATACACACACAAACACATTAAACCATAAAGAGGCTCACATCTTTTCTGAGCAATACATATAATAGAGCTATACACATATTTACACACAAGTATACACATGTGTTGACACACAGATGTAACCATTCAGGTACAAAAATGATATACATATGCACAGATATGAAATTATACAAAATACACACACTGGCACACATATAAACACACATATACACACACAGGCATGCACACGAAAACACACAAATGTACACAGACATACAAAAATACACAGGGAGAGTTATAAAATATAACCACCAGGCCTGAGTGATATTGACACCCAGAGAAATTTATACCCATACATAATGTATAAAAGGCAGGTAATGGACAAAAATGAATAAAGAAATATCAGAAATATAACCTTTAAAGCAGATAGAAGCACTCACAAAATACATACAGTGGTACACAATGACAAAGAAACACACACATACACACAGAAACACACTTATAGAAAGAAATTCATACAAAGAAAAATTGTTGCTCATATCCACAGTAATACAGATACATAAACACGCATGCCCAAAGCAAAACTGATAAAAAACAGATACACAGAAAGTATAAAAATTATACATATACACAGTGAGAAAGATACATTCACACCTATAAACATATTTTTATAGATGGATTTACACAGTGAGAAAGATACATTCACACCTATAAGCATATTTTTATACATGGAACTGACTACCAACATTATTTCTTGTTTAATTACTCTTAGAAACCATGTAAGTTACCCAGAGGAAGCAATGTGTGCCGAATCACTGAAGGACCCTAATGAAAACCACTCCTTAAAATGATTTCCAAACAATTGTTATGTATATATAACCTCATCTCATCCTAGATAAAATTCATGAAGAAGGACTGTTTATAGTGAGTATTAGAAGGGATATGATGATGGATAGTTAGGTGCTCCCTATGAAACTGTCAGTTACAACTGATACACCATACCTTATTCCCAAATTAGAGGGCAAGAAAAATATCTTCAACAGAATTATAGAAGAATACATTCCTAACCTAATAAAAGAGATGGCTAAGAAACATAGAAAAAAAAACATATTGAACTCAAAATAAATTGGACCAGAAAAAAATTTCTTCTGTCACGTAATAGATAAAACACCAAATCCACAAAACAAAGACAGATTATTAAAAGCAGTAAGGAAAACTGGTCAAGTAACATATAAATGTAGACCTATCAGAATTATATTAGACTTCTCGACAGAAAGATGAATGCTAGAAGACCCTGGGCAGGTGCCATACAGATACTAAGAAAACAGAAATGCCACTCAGGATACTGTACCCAGCAAAAATCTCAGTTGACAAAGATGGAGATACCACAATATTTCATAACAAAACCAAATTTATAGAATATTTTTCTGCAAATCCAGGCTTACAAAGAAAATACATGAAAACTCCAACACAAGTAAGGAAACTACAATCTACGAAAAGCACGAAAGTACTCTTCTTTCGACAAGCCCAAAAGAAGATAGCCACACAAGCATAATTCCAGTCCTAAGAACAAAAATAACAGGAAACAACAATCATTGTTTCCTAATATCTCTTATCATTAATGTACTCAATTACCAAATAAAGAGATATAGACAAACAGAGTGGATATATATATATATATATATATATATATATATATATATATATATATATATATATATATATATATATGCTGCCTAGAGGAAACACACCTCAGTGACAAAGACAGCCAGTACCTCAAAATGAAAGGTTAGAAAAAACTTTACAAGCAAATGGTCACAAGAAACAAGCTGGAGTAAGCATTCTAATATTGAATGCAATCAACTTTCAACCAAAAGATATCAAAAAAGTAAGGAAAGCCATATCGTATGCATCAAGGGAAAAATCTACAAAGATGAATTTTCAATTTTGAACATCTATGCTCCAAATACAGTGGAACCCACTATCATAAAATAAATTTACTAAATCTAAATCATTCATTGTATCACACACAATAATACGTTGGGACTTTAACACCTCATTCTCATCAATGGACAGATCATGGAAAAAGAAACTAAGAAGAAACAGGTTGAAACTAAAAGAAGTTATGTACACTCACAGCTCACTGCTCCCAAAACCCTTGGCAGAGGGAGCTCATTGCCTGGACAGGTGGGAACTCCTGAGACTGCAGAGCGGGAGAGACCACCAATACTGCCCACCCCTGCCCACATCCCTAAACCTTCTGGGAAACCAGAAGAGACTACACTCTGCCCACATTTCTGACTTCAGAGGAAAACACCAAACACCATCTGGGACCCCAGTGCACAGGGGCCTAGGGAAAGGCAGCACAGGCTCTCCTGGTTGCCGCTCTCATGGAGAGCTCAAAAGCAGACTCCACGAGCAACTTGAGCCACAGGACCACAGGTAAGACCAACTTTTCTGCCCCAAGCAAACTGCCTTGTGGACTCAGGACACACAGAAGCAAAATTCCTCTGAGACCAGACTCTTCTGGTTTTTAGCTGGAGCCCAACCTCGCTGATCCCTCTCCACAGCTCACTGCTCCCAAACTCTTGGGAGAGACAGCTCATAACCGTGGACAGGTGGGCACTCCTGAGACTGCAGAGCGGGAGAGACCACCAATACTGTCTACCCCTGCACACATCCCTGACCCAAAAGGAAACTGTATAGGGTCTCTGGGAACCAGAAGAAAGAGGTGCTCGAGCGGCAGGTCCCCTGCGCTCCAGACACTGCCCTGACCTAAAGGGACCCAGTAAACATTTCTCTGCACCTAAATCCCATGGGAGGGAGAGATAAACCTTCAGAGGGGGCAGACACGCCTGGGAAACCAGAAGAGACTACACTGTGCCCACATTTCTGACTCCAGAAGAAAACACCTAATGCCATCTGGGACAAGGTGCACAGGGGCTCAGGGAAAAGGCAGCGCAGGCCCTCCTGGCTGCTGCCCTCATGGAGAACTCAAAAGCAGCCCCCCATGAGGAACTTCAGACATAGGACCAAATGTAAGACCAACTTTTCCGCTCCCAGGGACCTGCCTGGAGGATCCAGAACACAGGCCAACAGGAAGAGCTGAAGACCAGTAGACAGGAAAGACTACATGCCAGAAAGCAGAACACTCTGTTCCCATAAATACCTGAAAGTAAACAGGAAAACAGGTCTACAGCAATCCTGACACACAGGCCTATAAGATGGTCTAGCAACTGTAAGAAACAGCAGAACAAGGACAGAGACAACCTGATGGTGAGAGGCAACCACAGGAACCGAAGCAACAGAAACCAAGACTGCATGTAATTTTCAGAGCCCAATTCTCCCACCAAAGCAAACACTGAATATTAAAACACACCAGAAAAGCAAGATCTAGATTTATAATCACATTTGATCATGATGCAGGAAGACTTCAGAAAGACATGAAGAACTCCCTTAGACAAACGCAGGAAAACATAAATAAACAAGTAGAAGCCTATAGAGAGGAATCACAAAAATCCCTGAAAGAATTCCAAGAAAACACAATAAAACAGGTGAAGGAATTAAAAATGGAAATAGAAGCAATAAAGAAAGCACAAAGGGAAATAACCCAGTATATAGAAAACCAAAAGAAGAGACAAGGATCTGTAGATACGAGCATTACCATCAGAATAAGATGGAAGAGACAATGTCAGCAGCAGAAGATTCCATAGAAATCATCAACACAACTGTCAAAGATAATGTAAAACAGAAAAAGCTACTGGTTCAAAACATACAGGAAATCCAGGACTCAATGAGAAGATCAAACATAAGGATTATAGGTATAGAAGAGAGCGAAGACTCCCAGCTCAAAGGAAAGTAAATATCTTCAACAAAATCATAGAAGAAAACTATCCGAACCTAAAAAAAACTGATGCCCATAAACATACAAGAAACCTCCAGAACAATAAATAAATTGAACCAGAAAAGAAAATCCTCCTGTCACATAATAGTGAAAACACCAAGTGCACAAAACAAAGAAAGAATATTAAAAGAAGAAAGGGATAAAGGTCAAGTAACATGTAAAGGCAGACCTATCAGAATCACACCAGACTTCTCACCAGAAACTATGAAAGCCAGAAGATCCTGGACAGATGTCATACAGACCCTAAGAGAACACAAATGCCAGCCCAGGTTACTGTATTCAGCAAAACTCTCAATTAACATAGATGAAGAGAACAAGATATTCCATGACAAAACCAAATTTACACAATTTCTTTCTACAAATCCAGACCCACAAAGAATAATAAAGGAGGCAAGCTACGCCCTAGAAAAAGCAAGAAACTAATCATCTTGGCAACAAAACAAAGAGAAGTAAAGCACACAAACATAATCTCACATCCAAATATGAATATAACAGGAAGCAATAATCACTATTCCTTAATATCTCTCAACAACAATGGTCTCAACTCCCCAATAAAAAGACATAGAGTAACAAACTGGATACACAACGAAGACCCTGCATTCTGCTGCCTACAGGAAACACACCTCAGAGACAAAGACATTACCTCAGAGGGAAAAGCTGGAAAAGAACTTTCCAAGCAAATGGTCTGAAGAAGCAAGCTGGAGTAGCCATTTTTATATGGAATAAAATCGATTTTAAACTATAAGTCATCCAAAAAGATAAGGAAATACACTTTATATTCATCAAAGGAAAAATCCTCCAAGATGAATTCTCAGTCCTAAATATCTATGCTCCAAATGCAAGGGCATCTACATATATAAAAGAAAACTTACTAAAGCTCAAAGCACACATTTCACCTCACACAGTAATAGTAGGGGATTTCAACACACCATCTCATCAATGGACAGATCATGGAAACAGAAATTAAACAGAGATATAGACAGAATAAAAAGAGAAATCATGAACCAAATGGACTTAACAAATATTTATAGAACGTTCTATCCTAAAACAAAAGGATATACCTTCTTCTCACCGCCTGATGGTACTTTCTACAAAAGTGACCATATAATTGGTCATAAAACAGGCATCAACAGATACAGAAAGATAGAAATAACCCCATGCATCCTATCAGACCACCACAGGCTAAAGCTGGTCTTTGATAATTATAAGGGAAGAAGGTGCATATATACATGGAAGTTGAACAATGCCCTACTAAATGATAACCTGGTCAAGTAAGAAATAAAGAAAGAAATTAAAGACTTCATAGAATTTAATGAAAATGAAAGCACAACATACCCAAACTTATGGGACACAAGGAAAGTTGTGCTAAGACGAAAACTCACAGCTCTGAATGCCTACAGAAAGAAACAGGAGAGAACATATTTCAGCAGCTTGACAGCACACCTAAAAGCTCTAGAACAAAAAGAAACAAATACACCCAGGAGGAAGAGAAGGCAGGAAATAATGAAACTCAGAGATGAAATCAACCAAGTAGAAACAAAAAGGACCATAGAAAGAATCAACAGAATCAAAAGGTGGTTCTTTGAGAAAATCAACAAGAAAAATAAACCCTTAGCCATACTAACAAGAGGACACAGAGAGTGTGTCCAAATTAAGAAAATCAGAAATAAAAAGGGAGACATAACTACAGATTCAGAGGAAATTTAAAAAATCATCAGATCTTACTATAAAAGCCTATATTCAACAAAAGTTGAAATCTGAAGGAAATGGACAATTTCCTAGACAGACACCAGGTACCGAAGTTAAACCAGGAACAGATAAACCATTTAAACAACCCCATAATGTCTAACGAAATAGAAGCAGTCATTAAAGGTCTCCCAACCAAAAAGAGCCCAGGTCCATATGGGTTCAGTGCAGAATTCTATCAGACATTCACAGACTCATTTTAATACTATCCAAACTATTCCACAAAATTGAAACAGACGGAGTACTACCGAATTCTTTCTATGAAGCCACAATTATTCTTATACATTAACCACACAAAGACCTAACAAAGAAAGAGAACTTTAGGCCAATTTCTCTTATGAATATCAATGCAAAAATACTTGATAGAATTCTGGCAAACTAAATCCAAGAGCACATCAAAACAATCATCCACCATGATCAAGTAGGTTTCATCCCAGGCATGCAGGGATGGTTTAATATACGGAAAGCCATCAACGTAATCCATTATATAAACAAACTGAAAGAACAAAAGCACATGATCATTTCATTTGATGCTAAATAAGCATTTGACAAAATTCAACACCCCTTCATGATTAAAGTCCTGGAAATAATAAGAATTCAAGGTCCATACCTAAATATAGTAAAAGCTATATACAGCAACCACTAGCTAACATTAAACTAAATGGAGAGAAACTTGAAGCAGTCCCACTAAAATCAGGGACTAGACAAGGCTTCCCACTCTCTCCCTACTTATTCAATATAGTTCTTGAGGTTGTTCCCAGAGCAATCAGACAATAAAAGGAGATCAAATGGATACAGATTGGAAAAGAAGAAGTCAAAATATCACTATTTGCAGATGATATGATAGTATATTTAAGTGATCCCAAAAGTTCCAAGAGAGAACTCCTACTCCTGGCTCCTACACCTTCAGCAAAGTGGCTGGGTATCAAATAAATCAGTAGCCTTCCTCTACACAATAGAGAAACAAGCTGAGAAAGAAATTAGGGAAACGACACCCTTCATAGTAGTCTAAAATAATATAAAATACCTCAGAGTGACTTTTACCAAGCAAGTAAAAGATCTTTACGATAAGAACATCAAGCCTCTGAGGAAAGAAGTTGAAGAAGATCTCAGAAGATGGAAAGATCTCCCATGCTCTTGGATTGGAAGGATTAATATAGTAAAAATGGCCATTTTACCAAAAGCACTGTACAGATTCAATGTAAACCCCATCAAAATACCAATCCAAATCCTAAGACAGTTACACAGAAAAATTTGCAAATCATCTGGGAAAACAAAAACTCCAGGATAGCTAAAACTATCCTCAACAATAAAAGGACTTCCAGAGGAATCATTATCCCTGAACTCCAGCAGTGTTACAGAGCAATAGTGATAAAAACTGCATGGTATTGGTACAGAGACAGACCAATAGAACAGTAAAATCGAATTGAAGACTCATAAATGAAGCCACACACCTATGGTCACTTGATTTTTGACAAAGGAGCCAAAACCATCCAATGGAAAACAGATAGCATTTTCAGCAAATGGTGCTGGTTCAACTGGAGGTCAACACATAGAACAACGGAGATCGGTCCATGCTTATCACCCTGAACAAAGTTGAAGTCCAAGTCAATCAACGGGCTCTCACATCAAAGCAGATACACTCAAACTAATAGAAGAAAAAGTGGAGAAGCATCTCAAACACATGAGCACTGGAATAAATTTCCTGAACAAATCACCAATGGCTTATGCTCTAAGATCAAGAATCGACAAATGGGATCTCATAAAACTGCAAAGCTTCTATAAGGAAAAGAACACTGTTGTTAGGACAAAATAGCAATCAACAAATTGGAAAAAGATCTTTTCCAATGCTACAACTGATAGAGGCCTTATATCCAAAGTATACAAAGAACTCAAGAAGTTGGACAACAGAAAGACAAATAGCCTTATTAATAAATGTGGTTCAGAGCTAAACAAGGAATTCACAGCTGAGGAATGCCGAATGGTTGAGAAACACCTAAAGAAATGCTCAACATCTTTAGCCATAAGGGAAATGCAAATGAAAACAACCCTGAGATTTCACCTCACACCAGTGAGAATGGCTAAGATCAAAAATTCAGGTGACAACAAATGCTGGCAATGATGTGGAGAAAGAGGAACACTCCTCCACTGTTGGTGGGATTGCAGACTGGTAGAACCATTCTGGAAACCAGTCTGGAGGTTCCTCAGAAAATTGGACATTGAACTACCTGAGGCCCCAGCTATACCTCTCTTGGGCATATACCCAAAAGAGCCCCAACAGATAACAAAGACACATGCTCCACTAAGTAGATATGGAAAATGTGGTACATCTACACAATGGAATATTACTCAGCTATCAAAAACAATGACTTTATGAAATTCATAGGCAAATGGATGGAACTGGAAAATATCATCCTGAGTGAGGTAACCCAATCACAGAAAAACACACATGGTATGCTCCCATTGATAAGTGAATGTTAGCCCAAATGCTCGAATTACCCTAGATGCACAGAACACATGAAACTCAAGAAGGATGACCAAATTATGAATGCTCCACTCCTTCTTTAAAAGGGGAACAAGAATACCCTTGGCAGGGATTAGAGAGGCAAAGTTTAGAACATAGGCAGAAGGAACACCCATTCAGAACCTGCCCCACATGTGGCCCATACATATACAACCACCAAACTAGATAACATGGATGAAGCAAAGAAGTGGAGGCCGATAGGAATCTGATGTAGATCTCTCCAGAGAGACACAGCCAGAATACAGCAAATACATATGCGAATGCCCTCATGAAACCACTGAACTGAGAACGGGACCCCCGTTGAAGGAATCTTAGAATGGGCTAAAAGAGCTTGAAGAGTTTTGACACCGCATATGAACAACAATGCCAACCAACCAGAGTTTCCTGGAACTAAGCTACTACCCAAAGATTATACATGGACCTACCCTGGGCTCCAACCTCATAGGTAGCAATGAATAGCCTATTAAGAGCACCAGTGGAAGGGTAAGCCCTTGGTTCTGCCAAGACTGAACCACCACTGAATGTGTTGTTGGGGAGAGTGTGGTAATGGGGGGAGGGTGGGAGGGGAACACGGATTGAGAAGAGGAGGGGAAGGTGTTAAGGGGATGTTGGCCTGGAAACCAGGAAAGGGAATAACAATTGACATGTAAATACGAAATACCCAAGTTAATAAAGATGAAAAAAAATCATCAGATCCTTCTCAACAAATCAAGTAATTCTGTATGGGATGGAAAATATTGAACAATAACAGGATGCTGTGAGTGAGTAGGGGTGAGTGGGATCATCTTCATAGAAACAGAGGTAAGGGTGTTGGAAGTGAAGGAAAGAGGATAATATTTGAAATGTAAAGACAGAAAATATCCAATAAAAATATAAAAATAAAGAAAACCTACCTTCAAGCAATGAGTACCTGCTCCTTTCCCATTTCTTATTTCCTGTTTATCAATCTCTTGCAGATTATTTTCATGGAGGGCATGGGCCATGGCATACACAGCATTGTATACGCTATTACTCTCATCATTAAAGGCCATCTGAAACTTCTGTTCTGTTAGCCATTCCAATGAGGAATTAGAGGTAAAGTTCCTTAATATTTTACAGTTAGATCCTGAGGTTTCATAGCTAAAGTACTTCCACTCTGATATTAATAGATTTAAATTTCTGCTTCTGAGATGGTCCCACATCTCTACAAAATTTTTAAATTCAGAAATCTCACCATGGTGGTGTAGAAATGTCAGAGTCCCATAGAATGTTCCATGATTTAAGTCTCTCTTACTTGTTGGGAAATCCAACTCTGATTTGGTGACCCATATCCTCTGTATAACCGGGGATTCCCACATTCTGAAGCTCAATTCAATAATACTGTCTGTTTCCCCATAAATGATAATAACATTTGTGGATGACATCACAATTTGGTTGTAGTACATTTCAGTTTTGTCATAAAATGAAATATCATCGATTGCCATCATGTTCACAAAGGCAAAGCAAATTTCTTTGTTTTGGGCCTCTTTTTTCAACTCTGAGAGAAATTGATTGCCTTCATCATTATCTGAGATGATAAGGCCAATCCAGTTCCAGTTGAAGTAGAGTATGAAGGAAACCATTGCTAGTGCTAGTGATGTGTCCTTTGGGGTCATCTGATAGAGATAGGGAAATTGTTCATTATCACTGAAGATGGAATGGAAAGGTCCATAGGAAATCTGAAGGAACTACAATAGAGAGAGCAGCATGAGTTGTAATGCACTTAAAAACTTGTAATCATATTTACCTACAAACAGTTGATTACCTATGACATTTGCTCTCATCACTGAGTCAAATAAGCACATGTGGAAGCCTGGTACATCCAAATTTAATGGGAACAGCAAGCATAGCTGTTTGATAAAGATATAACAAAACATATTTGCATGTTATAATAACTTCCTTTCTGTCATTCAGTTTTGGTCCTGATATCAGTGTATTCAAAGTTTGGAGAGATTTTAATATATTTACAACTTGGAGATATTTGGCTAATATTTTTTTTTCAAAAAGGCATTTATGCATTAATCCAGAAATTCTTCCGCTATTATTTAACAGAGAAGTTTGATGCATAACTGCTTCAGCTACTAGGAACACATATTCTTATCTTGCCCTACTTGTAGGTATTCCTTGTACACTAAAGGATGCAACTCACATAAAGAAGATATAGATCTCCTTTTCAGGATAAGGCTCCAAAAATACTTTGTGAATATCTGCCTCTCTCCTCCTCAGGAAACAGATAATCAAAGTAAAGTAAATTTAAGAGTGTAAACTCAAATTGGCTGCATAAAGATGTATGAGGCAGATCATATTTAAAAACTCATCCAACTATATACCTAAGCAATGTTGCTACAAAATATATCAGACTGATAAGTTGTATTTTTAAGGCAATTATACAGAAACAAAGTTAGACTAAATGGTGTTATCTCTAATAAACAAAATATCTTATAATGATGGAAAAATAATTTTGTGGAAATATATGAAAAAATGAGGTATCAGAACATCATAAACCTTCTTTCTTAGAATAGTTCACTCATGAAGGTCCACTCTTGTATCTTATAAGGATGAAACAAATGAAAACACAAGGTAAGACATAGCAATAAATTCCACAAAGATATGACTTAATCGTTATATTATTAAAGAAAATGATTTATTCTAACTATAGCAGTATGTTGATTAAAATTTTGACAGAGGTTCTAATGATAATGGATACTCTGACCATTAATGGTTGCCCAAACACTTGCTTTTAGTAAAGTGGCTAATGTCACAGACTGGAATGGAGGTTATCATCCTGTCTAGTGATACTGAAATGTCTTGAACTGCAAAGCTAAACATTTTTTGTCATCATGCCTCTGTAAAAAGGTACTCCAGATAATTAAAAGTTGGGTTATAGAATAAATGTCTGTAAAATAAAATTTTGTTCATTCACAGTTTATCACTGATAACTAAACGTATAAAACCACCATTGTGGTAAGTAATAAGTGCGTTATTTGAAATTTTAACAATGATAATCTAAACTTAGATGATGAAGATGAAGATAACACATATCTGGGGACATAAATAATATTTTCTAGGTTTTAGAACAGCATGATTCAATCTCTGCCTATTGATATTTGTATAAATAAAGAAACACTCTGCTGCAAGTTTCTCTCTGCCACCATGCCAGACTCAATTCTTCACGGTCTCCACTATTCTTCTTTTCTGGAATCTGTAGAATTCTGGAGGTAATGCCTAGCAGAAGGCCTATCTTGTTTATGATTAGTAATTAATGTGGAAATACATAGATTGTTTGATATAAACATAAGCCCAATCTCATCCATTAATTTTCTTAATACCTATCAAAATATGCCAAAGAGAAATGATGTGAATAATTCCTTGTCTATGATAACTCACACGTGGAAAGAAGAAGGTGTCCAAGTCTCTAAAAAGTATTATGGACGACATCCAATTCAATCCTATAAGCAGAAATGAACACATACTCTCTTCACTACAGACATAATTAGGTAAAGGCCTAAAAAATTTTTCTTTAGCTATATGTAGTGCAGTTTTTCCATCACAATAGCTTAAAGTATGTTTTATAATCAAAGACATATTTGGTAAAATATCAGGATTCCTGTTGATTTCTTCCATTGTAAAGGCTAATGCCAAGGCATATTTGTTGGTTTTAGTTGTTTTTCTGTAAAAGAGCACAGTTTTTATTATGGAAAGATGTTTATACAAGTTCAATTGTAATCAATAGAAGCACTATTCTGTACTGGACGTTTCAGCTTTTGACCTCTGAAGATGGAAACAGCTGGCTTGTTCTGAGTGTGGGATGAAATGATAACCTATAAAATAGCAAACATTTTAAAAGTTTATGTCAGTATGTCTCCCATAATAAGATATGGTATTTATGCCACTTACAGAAAATTTCCATCTCTGGTTTTGAGTGCCTACTCAGAAAGTAAAGAGAAAAAAATAGATATGGATAAAACAGTAATTCAGATCATGAATTCATTTTGAAATTATTAAGCATTATAAAAATTATGTGTGTTATGAGAGCTATTGAGTTCATGATATTTTCTTGTGAAATTACCTGAATTCGTTAGGAGCTGAGAACATGATTTATTTATCAGTGCATAATAGTCTTTTTGCCGCAAATTTTTTTCCTATACTTATAATCATTTATAATTATTGGCCAATATCCTTAACATGTCCCACCATATCTCCCCTCATCTTGTTAATTTTTTCGTTCTATCTTTCGGTGAAAGTAAATGTTTTCTAAATATATAAATTCAAATATCAAACATGTATTTGGCAAATCATACATGTCTATGCATATATTTGTATATGTTTGAGTAAGAATTACTTTGGTCATAAGAGGGCAATATATCTGAGTGTTTTATTTTTACTATTTTTACAGGTGTTTTTATCTTTGATCATAAATTCTTATTCTATTTCCCACATGAAACTTTACCCCACTAAAGTTAATTTTATTTTTTTCTTTCATTGGTTATTTTTTTCATTAATATTTCAAAGTTATTTTCTCTCCTGGTTTCCTGGACATAATCCCCATATCCCATCCCACTCCCCTTCTTCTATAACGGTGTTCCCCTTGCCATCCACCCCTCTAACTGGCCCTTTACATTCCCTTCACTATGCAGTGCAGCCTTAGCAGGATCAAGGGCTTCTCCTTTCATTGATACCCAACAAGGCCGTTCTCTGCTAGCTATGCAGCTGGAGTCGGGGATCAGTCCTTGTGTAGTTTTTGGGTAGTGGTTTAGTCCCTGGGAGCTTTGGTTGGTTGGCATTGTTGCTCTTATAAGGTTACAAGACCATTCAGCACTTTCGATCCTTTCTCTAATCCTCTAACTGGGATCCTGTTCTCAGTTCAATGGTTTGCTCCTAGGATTCAGCTCTGTATATGGCATGTTCTGCTTGTGCCTCTCAGGAGACAGCTATATTAGTCTCCTGTCAGCATGTACTTCTTAGCTTCATCAATTTTATCAATAAAATATAAGGCTCCAAAAATACTTTGTGAATATCTGCCTCTCTCCTCCTCAGGAAACAGATAATCAAAGTAAAGTAAATTTAAGAGTGTAAACTCAAATTGGCTGCATAAAGATGTATGAGGCAGATCATATTTAAAAACTCATCCAACTATATACCTAAGCAATGTTGCTACAAAATATATCAGACTGATAAGATACTTTTCTGCAGTCTATACTCACTTCAAATGTGCCAGTACACACATGTGCCAGGTACTTAGTGCAGAAATTAAGGGCTTGCCCCAACACCCAAGTATCATTCACCTACTTTCTATTAACAAAGGATTATGACATATTCACTCTGGGTATTTCTCATCATTATAACATAATTTCTACTAAATATCTTTGGCAACTTTTCCAGTTAAAATAAAATAATGCTAGCATCCTACTGAGAACTAGGAAAATAAGTAAATTGCACTGATATTTGTATTTGCAAGTATTATATGTTTATAGTATAGAAGAAATTTTGATGTAATATGTTCATTTTTTTAATGAAAGTGACCAGAAGATAGTGGGAATGGAATAATACCATACTTTGTTTATGTTTATGTAAAGACTAATATTTCCCATGTCATCCTTGCCATTTAATACAATCTGATCAATAAAAAATAAACAAATGCCTATATGTTTAATGATTAAATTAGAGGAAAATTAAATAAGGTTTTCACAAAAAATTGTATCCCTGTGGTGTTTTCATTCTATACTCTATAAAACTGTTGATTTTATGATATTCTCTATTACCACACACAAAATTGTCAATTAGAAATGTTACTAATATACAAAAGCATTTTAAGAACAAAACTTGTAGAGTGTTCAAACTACTTCCTTCAGTGAAACTTTAGGAAACATCAGTTACTTAAACTGTCTGTGTAGCCCAGCAGTCTAGAGCACTGTGTTTTAAAACAACTATCAGATACACACTAAAATAGGAATTGATTTCACATTAGTAGTATGCGCACATATATTTTCTAAAATTACTGCAAAAAGTCTCATAAGATATACATATCATAAAGGGGTAAAAGATATACCAACTTAGACATGCAAAGAGTACACATGTTTCTAAAACAGTGACAAAAATCTAATGGAAAATTCCTGTATCTCTTTTCTCAAATGTTATGACTCTCCAACACCACAATTGTAACCTATGCCAGTGACAAGGGGCATAAGCAGTCACCACTGTTATTGATAGCCTCACTATTCCAGGAATGTAAACATATCATTTAATTTCATATGTTTCAAATATATTTTATTCTAAAAAGAGTGCCAAACTGAAATTTATAAAAGACAAAAGCCAGTGATTGTACCAGAACAGTGTGAAGCACACAACCACGGGTCTTTTCGGATTTTATCTTTTAAAACAATTGGATGTCTTGCCCTCTAATGACCTAAATACTCCTTGCTCATTACATAAAACCATATACAAACAGGCATTCGTATGAATTATGAAATTCTGAGTATAAACATCTTCTCTTTCCAAACTTGATGAAGCATTAGAAGGCAAGAAGTGACCATGGGCAATGAATTTGGGGGAGTAACTTTGTATATATGTAAATATCTTGATAACTATATGCGCTGTAAATATTACTGGAACCAGCATATGCTAGAGAAGCAACACGCTGAAGTACAGATTATCAGCAGAATTTATGACCACATATTTTCAAGCACTTGGGATAAAACTCAATGAAATATTATGGGATCAAACTCAATAAGTCATCGCTGTCTAGTGTGCAACATAAACTGTTATTAGGAGTGCTTTATGTGAAAGATCCATGTAGATATTCCTTTCTTTCTCAGCTTCCAGGCTTTAAGTCAGATGTCACCTGGAAGAAAAATAAAACCTTCACTGGATTAATTAAAAGGAGAAAATAGGATTGAATCTGTAAAGTAATTAAGCTTGTTTAGTGGTGTTCTGACATAACAACATGACAGAAGACTCAAGAATTTATCTAATCTTTATATTCAGAACACTCAAGAAATATGAAAGATGTCATGGAAATTTACATGGAAAATACAAATTCACTTACAGGACATTAAGAGTCTCATTGTAATAATCTTTCTCCATAGGCAACTGAACTGCTCCAAGGATGAAGGCACAACTTATCTCCAAGTCTTTTTTCTTGGATTCATTCAAATTTATTCTCCAAAAGCACCAGGAATCAATGAAATTTGCCATGAGAAGTGGAAGGTTGAGGAGGAAAAATACTACCATCAAAATGAACATATTTTTCCTGCCTTAACCCTGTGCAGTATGGATTGTGAAGTGCCTTGCACATGAGCACATCAAATTTCTACCATCTTTTATTACTCTGTGTACAGAAGAGGTTGAATATTCATGACTCATTCTGTTTTTCCAAATTGCTTCTAAGTCATGGAGGAAGTTTAAGCACTTTCTTCCCTGGGGCTCTGCAACTGGTGACCACAGCTCATGTAACACAGATTGGTAAATACTTTGGAGAATTATTCATCTCAGGCTCCATGATATCACTCATGTTTGTTAATGCCTGGAAGGAAGCCTTTTCTTCCAGTTTGGTGTTGTAAGTTTTAACAAGGTTATTATATGGACAAAATTAGAAATGATGTCAGTAGATTGTATCAGAACATTTACAGTGAGAAATCCAGTAATGGTACATTCAGAGCTACTGCAGACACACAGGACATTGTACTACAAGATTCAAGACAGGAATAGGCAGGCTCATGTTTATAGTCACTGAGATCCACAGACCATATACGGTATTGATTATGTCATACAAGTGGCATGAACAGAGTATCAAAACAATGCTTTTGCTTCCATTTTCTTGAGAATCAATAAACAGAACAAGTCAGAAATATATTTAATATAACTACCAAAAAATATTCAGTAGTTCACTGATCCACAGTCAGTTAAAATGATAAAGATTGAATATTACAGTTTCAAAAAGATCCAGAGAGAATGTCATGCTCTGTGCTTTCTTCCTTTTATTCTTTCTTTTTATTGGTAATTATAATAGTATACTTTTCAAATTTTATTCCCCTCCCAGGTTCTCCTCCACAAATCCCCTATCCCCTCTGCTTCCCTTTCCTCTCTGAGAATTCTTATCCATAAACCCACCTAATCCTGTCTCAACTCCTTAGCATTCCCCTACCCTGCATCATGGAGCCTCCATGAGACCAAGGAACACCCCCTCCAGTGATGCTAAATAAGGGACTCCTCTACTAAATTTCAAGCTGGACCAATGGTAGCCCCATTTGTACTCTTTGGTTGGAATTTTATTCCATGTCACTCTACTTTCCAAACATTCAATACTAATGAAAAAGTAATGTAATCTAAATATTTTAATTCAAAATCATGATCTTCCACCCTGATTCTCATGTTTCTTTTTCAATTTAAAAACTTATGTTGACGAATCTATTCTACCTTGCCTTTATTTTCCTACATATTTCTTGCTCATTTTCATTGCACTAGTGGCTGTTAGGAAGTGTTTTTTATTAATATCTTCTTTGTATCTTAGAAACAGCTAATGACTATGAAACAGCACCAAGTTCTAATGTGTAAACTTTTCTCGTACAATCTTTCTACCCATCTATTCTTACTTTAAATCTAGCATTAAAATTGGCAATCATGAGTTTAATGAATATTGTACACGTATGAATTTTTTTCAGTGGATTTAGACTGAATGAAATGAGAGCACATGTAGGCAACTCATTGGTTTATGGAATGATAAGCCAAATTTTGTGTTATAATGATACAAACAAGTTTAGTGCTTTGCACTGGATATTGCAGTACACTTAAAAGTCAATATTTTTCATATGTATGACTTCTGGTTCTGTTATAAGGTGTCATAGAAAGCTTAGACTTGTATTTAGAAGAATGTGAATGGAAAATTCTTCAGAGGAATACAGAGGGAAATTTCAAGTGAGAGGGATGAGGACATACATCCTTCTCAAATATTTTAACTCAGAATTCTTCCTGTGTGAAGGAAATAGAGAAATAAAAAGTAGAGCATATACTGATGAAAACATCATATAAAGATGTCCAACCTTGGAAATTATCTCACATGCAGCTACCAAAACCAGACACTCTTGCTGATTTCAAGAAGTCCTTGCAGACAGGAGCCTGATACAGCTGTCTTCTGAAAGACTCTGCAAGAACCTGACCAATTCAGATGCAAATTCTTGCTGGAAACTATCAGTCTGACCATGAATACTCCAATGAAGGGCATAGGGGAAGTATTGAAGGAGCTAATGTGTTTTGAAACTCGATGGGAAGAACAACAGTATCAACCACCTAGACACCCTAGAGATCACATGCTCTAAACTACCAAAAGAAAATTACACATGAAAGGACCAATGGATTAAGTTGCATATGTAACAGAGGCATCAGTGGAAGGAGAGGATCTTGGTCCTGAGAAAATACATAAGGGAATGCTGGTACAGACAGGCAGGAATGAGTAAGTGGTTGGTGGAACATCCTCATATAATCATGGAGCAGGTGGGATGGCCTAGATGCTTTGCAAGGACTATCTGTGAAGGGAGATAACTTTTGAAATGTAAGTAGGTAAAACTCTCCATAAAAAAAAGAGTTCAAATGAAATTTGCAGTACTCCAGATTTAGTATTCATATTTTTGTGTTCAATAATAAATATTATTTTTGAAATACCACACATTATTTCAGTTTTCATTATGGCACACTGACAAAAATGTAGCATACATTCTGTTAATATCTGTACCTCCATCAACATTATTGCTTTCTAATCTTGCTACTGAATCAGTTCAATCAGCCTCTTTCTCCCTTCATGACATTGGGTGTATGTGCAATTTTCAATCCAAAATGATATTTTACTGATATTTCTTACTACCAGCTTCACATGATACATTCATTCACAATTCCTTCATGCCTATTAAGTGGGCAAATACCTCCACTACTTTCTTTGTGCAAAGATGTGGATACACATGTGTGCTCACCCACAATCATACAAACACTCATAAACATGGATACACACACACACACACACACACACACACACAAATACACACTGCTAAAAATAACCAACCCCCCCCCCAAAAAAACACTGTTATTTCCAGACTCAGGAAAGTCTGATTTTCCTCAGACAGTCTTTAGTTTAAAATGATAACATCCTGTTATATCCTCAAAACTTTTTAACAAGATAATTCTTGAAGGTTTGAGAAAAGTTTCATATTTGTATGTAAACCCTTCATCTTTGTCATATAAATTGTGATATGACTATAATAACAGTAGACCCAGAAATCTTATATGTTTAACTTCAAATATTTTTCAATGATCTCTGCATTACATAAAGACTAGTTCCTTAAATATTTATAAAATTGTTTTATGAATGTTAGTCTAAATAATTATATTTAAGAATTGATTTCCACTGAATATAATGGTAAAATTCTAAGAATACAAATTATGTCCCTCAGCTCTTCACTGTTCTAGAGACAGCCACATTTACTTGGGCAATGCAAGTCCTGTACAAAAGATGGGAAAGGTTTGAGTGAATAGATTTTACTGTATTGGGTGCCTGGTTACCAGGGTTGCTTTCTCTGCATCTGGCAAAATGGAGATTTTTGTCATCAACAAAGCCTTCATTGACTCTACCCATTGCAAATTCAATGGCACAATCAAGACTGAGAGTGGGATGATTGTGATCAACACAAAAGCCATCACCATCTTCAAGGAGTAAGATCCTGCTATCATCAAATAGGTTGACGCTGGTGGTGAGTTTGCCATGGAGTCTACTGGCATCTTCATCACCATGGAGAAGGCCTGGGCCCACTTGGAGGTTGAGGCCAAAAGATTCATTGTCTCTGCCCCTTCAGTCTATACCCCGATGTTTGTGATATGTGTGAACCAAGAGAAATATGACAACTCACTCAAGATTTTCAACAATATATCCTGCGCCATCAAATGATTTGCCCCTCTGGCTAAGTTCATCCATGACAACTTTGGCATCATGGAAGTGCTCAAGACCACAGTCCATGCTATCACTACAACTCAGAAGACTTTGGATGAGTCGCCTGGAAAGCTGTTGTGTGACAGCCATGGTTTAGCCCAGAACATCATCCCTGCAACCACTGGTGCTGCCAAGCCTGTGTGCAAGGTCATCCTGGCAAGGTGAAACCTGCCAAGTATGATGATATCCAGAAACTGGTGAAGCAGACATTTGAGAGAGCATTAAATGGTATTTTGGGTTACACTGAGGATCAGTTTATCTGTCGTGGCTTCAACAGAAACTTTTACTCTTCCTCTTTGATGTTGATGCTGGCATTGCTCTCCATGACAACTTTGTAAAGCTCATTACATGGTATGACAATGAATATGGCTACAGTAGCAGGTATTAGACCTTATGAATTACATGGGCTCCAAGAAGTAAGAAACCCTTGACCACCTACCCCAGCCCAGGAAGGATACTGAGAGAAGAGAGAGGCCCTCAGTTGTTGAGAATTTCCCATCCCAATTTGGCCCCCAAGACTGAGCACCTCCCTCAAAATTTCCATCCCAGTATCCCACAATAACAGGAGAAAATCTATGGAGACATCCCTACTCTCTTGAATAGCATCAATAAAGTTTGCTGTACCCACAAAATATCAGTATATGTGGCAATAATGAATATCCATTTTTTGAAAGTAAAATACCTAAGTAATATATGGTATGCTTTATTTACTCATTTGTTGAAATCGCTGAAATGCATGCAATCTTGCATATTGTGAACAATCACAAATAAAAACAAAAACATTGACAGAAAATAATTTCTTTGGTATGTTCACTCATGTTTACTTTCAGAAAAATCCATCAGAGCTGTGTATCAACTATAGCATACGCCTACATGTACTGCCATTCATACTGGAGTCTTTTGTGAGACTTGGTACAAAGTTGTCATGCTCAATAAATTCTTTTGTCCCTGTTTACCAACACTTTTCCAAAGTCAGTTTAGATACACAACCTATCTCAAGTACAATTTATTTTTCATACTAACTGCACCAGTCATAGTCTTGTAATTCTCCACAACTTGAAAATTTGATGTAAAAATTAAGTGCTATTTTTAAAAAAATCTAAATTATTATTGCTGGCTATGTATGTGATATAAAATATAATCATTATATTTAGGCAATTCATACGTATCTCTACTGGCTGCCATTATTTTATTATGAAGTAGTATCGGGTATTTTCAAATGCTTTTCTTCATCTAATCAATCTTGCTGTATACAGGTAATATACCTCAACTTCAAATACATACATTATCTTAGAATAAAAGTTGGAAAAAAATTTTATAAAAATATATCTAATGAGCAAGCTTCTGGAGCCATTCTAGTAGATGAGAAAATAGACTTCAATACAAAACAAATTATAAGAGATAAAAGATATTACATATTAATCAAATTGCTTTGATTCTTATTTTGTTTGCACAAACACAAGGATACACACTTTTGTAAAAGAAATTCTGCTAAAGATTAAATCACCCATTGACAACCATTAAGATCTCACAATCTGACTTCAACTCTTCTACAGATCTAGAGTAATGAAAACGTACGGTATTGGTATAGAAACAGACAGATTGATTAGTGGATAAAAATTAAAGTCTCTGAAATAATACTGCACAGTTGCAGACAATTGCCTTTTACAAAGAAGCCAAAATAATTCTAGGAAGAAAGTAGTTTATCTTCACCAACTGGTGCTGGTTGTCTGCACGTGGAAGAATAGAAATAAATCCATATTTATCACCCTGCAGAAACCTCAATTCAAAGTGGATATAGTCTTCAATTTTACATTTAAAATTCTTCAGGTCGCTTGCCTGTAGAGGATCACAAAATCATGTCACAAGGTGTGTGCTGATCATGATGAATCACTTCTCAGAAACACTTGTCCACATCATTAAGCCAGAAAAAAATGCTTTAACTGAACAGTGAGCATTGTTAGGGACAGCTTAGAAGTGTGGAAGTGACCAGTGTTGAAGGGACCCTTCACTCTAGTGGTGTTAGATGGTGAGCAAGTCCTGGGAAGCAATGAGATAAAACTTGTATTCTAGATACCATAGACTGAGGGACAACTAGACTCTGCACTTCTACAGTCTTGCTTTCCAAACACATATAGCAATTGTTCTATAGATGTCTTAAAAATGCAGTTGTGGAATTGATTGTTCTCTCAGTCTATGAATATTTGTTTTATTATCAGAAAAACCTGAATTGTGACCACCTCACAAAATATGGCATTCCATCATTACACATTCCTTGATCTGTCAATACTGGAACCAACTGTATGAACAAGGCTGGCCTTGGGCAAATAATCTGCCTCCCTGTCTTATTATTCCATGGCTTAATGAGGTGTACCATCACTTCAGACTAGAAACTGTTTTTTTTTTTTTTTTTGTTGCTGTTGTTGCTGTTGTTGTTTTTTGAATGACTGGCTTTAATTGCTTAATCAAATTCTCTCTTGGTATACATTTTTTCCTACCTGAAAAATAACTTTGTCCTAAGTAGTATTTCTAAACCAAATCCTCGAATACATGTAAGCATTAAATTTTGTTGGATACACTCCTTGTTTTGATTTTAGATTACATGTGACTGAACAAAATAATTTAGGAATATATTCTGTTCTGTGGAGGAAAGGAAAGCTTGTTGCAAAACCTAGGCAACTTTCCAGAAGAAGAGATTTTGGGGATCTAAAAAGAAAATCTGCTATTGCCATTTTACTAAACCAACATGAATCCTAACTACATTATAAATATTTATCCTTATATTCAAAGAAAAGTACAGCTCTAACACCTAAGAGAAATTTTGACTGAAGTAGATGGGTATCGTTACTGAGAAACAAACTGAAACAAATTCAGAAAATAAGAAATCTTGTGGTGCCTATCCCTATCTGATTAATCTTCAACACAATTGCATATAAAGCTTAGGTATCATAGTGGAAGAAAATGTTGGAAGTGAAAATGTTGCAAGAGTGAGAGAAACAGGAAATTTGCTGTGATAATAGACTCCTACACTTTGTAGACAGATGACATCCATGATGTCTCATAAATTTGGCTTTCTAAACAAAAATGGAAAAACGCTGATATTGTTCGGAATACTAAAATGGATGAGGTCACTTTCATGAGGACTCAACCATATGCAGAGGACTACAGACAATCAAAGAATGATGAAATTGAGGAAATAGTCTACTCACAGGCAAAGATTTCCAGTATGTAATCTAACACAAGAAATCATCCCTGAAACGTTGTACATGTAAGTTATATTGTATGGATGATGCAGGTTCTATTTATATATAATTCATAAATGGACATTATGAATACAAGTGTTGAGGAGTATACATGGGAAGGATTGAAGTGTTGAATGAAAGGGGGAAATGATGTATTTATTTTTAAATTTTTAAAGTAAAAAATTTTTCTTAAAATTTAAAAAGTTATAAAAGGACAATATTTCAAAGAATATCTTCATGTCTTCATTATAAAAAGTTATTAGACTAAACTCAATGTTCTAATGATCTCCATTGCTTCATGTGACAGCAAGTTTTTGCTTTAACTCCTAATTCTTTAGAAATGCCTTTTTGTATTTTAATATTTAATTAATATTTTTATTTATTTTTTATTTTTTAAAAATTTTACTAGATATATTTCTTTACTAACATTTCAAACGTTATTCCCCTTCTCAGTTTCCTAAACATAAGCCCCCATTCCCTCCTCTTCCTCCACTTATCCATGAGTGAATACCAAGTATGATTTTCTGTGATTGAGTAACCTCACTCAGGATGGTTTTCTAGTTCATTCCATTTGCCTATGAATTTCATGAAGTCATTGTTTTTGATAGCAGAGTAGTAAGCCATAGTGTAGATGTACCACATTTTTATAATCCATTTCTCTGTTGAAGGGAATCTGGGTTCTTTCCAGCTTCTGGCTTTTATAAATAAGGCTGCTATGAATATAGTGGAGCATACGTCTTTGTTGTATGTTGGAACATCTTTTGGGTATATTCCCAAGAGAGGTATAGCTTGGTCCTCAGGTAGTAGAATGTCAATTTTCTGAGGAACCTTCAGACTAATTTCTAGAGTGTTGTACCAGTTTGCTATCCCACCAACAATAGATTAGTGTTCCTCTTTATCCACATCCTTGCCAACATCTGCTATCACATGAGTTTTTGATCCTAGACATTCTGATCGGTGTGAGGTGGAATCTCAGGGTTGTTTTGATTTGCATTTCTCTGATGACTAAGGATGTTGAATAATTCTTTAGGTGATTTTTGGTGATTTGATATTCCTCAACTGAGAATGTTGTGTTTAGCTCTGTACACCATTTTTAATAGGGTTAAATGGCTCTCTGGAGTGTAACTTCTTTAGTTCTTTGTATATTTTGGATATTAGCTCTGTATCAGATGTAAGATTGGTAAAGATCCTTTCCCAATCTGTTGGCTGCCAGTTTGCCCTAATGACAGTGTCTTTTGCCTTATAGAAGCTTTACAATTTTCTGAGATCCCATTTGCTGATTCTTGATGTTAGAGCATGATCCATTGGTGTTTTGTTCAGGAAATTTTCCCCAGTGTCCATGTGTTCAAGACTCTTCCCCATATTTTCTTCTATTAGTTTGAGTGTATCTGGTTTGATGTGGAGAGCCTTGATACACATGTACTTAAGCTGTTTACATTGTGATAAGAATGGATCGATTTGCATTCTTCTACATGCTAACTTCCAGATGAACAAGCACAATTTGTAAAATGCTCTTTCTTCCATTGGGTGGTTTTAACTCCTTTTTCAAAGATCAAGTGGTCTTAGGTATGTGGATTCACTTCTGGGTCTTCAATTCTGTTCCACTGATCTATCTGTCTGTCTCTGTACCAATACCATAAATTTTTATGGCAATTTCTCTGTAATACTGCTTGAAGTCAGGGATGGTGATTACCACAGAAGTTCTTTCATTGTTGAGTATAGTTTGTTATTCCAAATGAACTGCTCTTTCTATCTCTATAAAGAATTGAGTAGGAATTTTGGTGGGCATTGCATTGAATCTGTAGATTGCTTTTGGCAAATTGTCATCTTTACTATATCAATCCGGCCAATCCATGAGTATGAAAGATCTTTCTATCTTCTGAGATCTTCCTCTATTTCTTTCTTCAGAGACTTGAAGTTTTTTGATATAAAGTACTTTGTTACTTTGTTGAGTATTCTTAAATGGGGCAGGTTAGTTATTTCCAAGTTAAGACATAAATAGAGGACAACCAAGGATTATGTTTATGACCTGTAATGTTTGGCAGTATTGGTAATCCTAAGATAAGAAACCGTTACTGAAGATACCCAAGTCTTCACTCAAAGAATAATATGAAATCTAGGTGGAAGTTTTGACTATACTGGATATTTTTATAGGACTAGTAGTGATCATAAATGTTACCCAATGATGGGCCTGGAGAGGTGTAACAATATTATCCCTGTTGAAACTATGTCATGACCATCCTACGAGTAACTAATGACTGCAAAATTGAATTGAAGGTCCATTTCTCAAGATAGTACCCATGCCTGGTACCATTATCAGGGATTATAATATGTAGCTACAGAACTACATAAACTCTGGAGAAAGATCTAACAGTAACATTCAGCTTAAAGGAAAATTGATAATGTTTCTGCAGAATCTTGTTTTTATATGAAGGATAAGTCTATACCTCAATCCTCATTAGGGAATTTTATTTTTAAAATTTATGGATACACTGGCATTCAAAAAGGTGAGAGTAATGGATGTTGGCATGTTTGGCTAAAACTAAATATCTATATCACACCTTTCATTTCAAGAGTCAGGAATCATCCTGGACGACTATTCAGAAGTTATATAAAAGCAGAAGTAACATATGACTCCAACTAAGGTTTTGTTCAGAAAGAATATGATGCTTTCCCTCAATAATTAGATTTACCAATATGCACATAACTTTTCCAAAATCAACCACATCTCCTGGTCAAGATGGCCAATTCATGTCTCAAATTTAGTCATATTTCATTTCAGTTCTCTAAACAACACAAGTGTTTTTTTTTTCTCAAAATCATGAAGTTTGTAGGAAATAGTGGAATGGGAATCAGGAAGAGATCAGAATATTAATAATATTTTAACAATGAGTAATACACATATGCAAATATAAAATAGTCTAAGAAATATTTAAGCATTAAATGTTATAAGTGCTTTTTGTTGGAAAAAGTCATTAAAACTTTGTACCAGGGAGACACTAAAGCTTCCCTCAATTTCTTACAAATCTGCCCCTAAGATTTTAGCATCTTCCAGAGAACACCTGGTCAGCTTTCAGAGATAATGAAAACTAATGCCTTCTCAAAACATCTTGTGTTTTGTAAATGTTCAAAAAAAACAGTTTATATACTTTTGGTATTTATCAATTGATACATTCATAAGTAATCTGGAAATTCTGTAATTTGCCATTGTGACTAAAATTGCAATCATGTAGAGAAATACAAAGCTGTCATATCTTTGTCTACTACAGAGAGAATAACAACCAGATATTCACTCTTATTAAAAATTACAGAACATAAATATGAAAAAAGATGAATTGTGTCCCAAAATTCCTAAAACATTTCCTTAACTTAGAATTTTGGCATTTAACAGATAATGTTTATCTGAATGTGCATTCCAGAGTGTATATGCTCTGCAGTTTGTAAGTCTGTATTTTCTCTCAATTTTAAATTATAGGTAACAGAAGAAATGTCTTTAAATGAAGGAAGTAATGCAAAGGAGTGAATGGAATATTGCTAGAATACCAAAAGCACTTACTAAATTTTAACTTTCAGCCCACGGATAAATGTTGCTAGCTAATCCCCATAATCTATTATTACATAATAGATTATGTAATCCCCATAATCTATTCTACATCAGAAATGGGGAACACCACTGAAAACCCATAACTTTTATACAATGTAGAGATTAGCTAATTTTGCTGAGCCTAATTCCAATAAAGTCATCTATATCACAAGTTCTTTATCAATTGTGAGGGAGTATTATAGAAGACAGCCTAAAGATTGAAATTCAGAATATTAGAAAATTTTTCATGAGATTTGCCCTTCCAAAATGAATGAATAAACGAGATCTGAGCAATGGAAATATTAGGAGACATGGCAATGTTTAATTGAGAACAATTTCTGGGATCACATTTCTGGACAAAGAATTACAGGCTACTTAATAAATACAGAGTAACACTTAGCTTTCACAAGGATGACCTGCCTAATGGATTGTTTAAAAGAAAGTAGTAAAATACTTATACAACTAGCATAAAAAGAAGCTTAGCAGACTAAATTACATGCTTGTTCATTAAAATGTATATATCATATGCAACAGTCATGATAAGGGAACGATATTGTGCAGATTAAGTTTTGTTATGGAATATTTGTGAAGAAGTAGCTAACAGTTTTAGAGGGACATGGAAGAAGTTGCAGATAAGGAGATATTGGGAAAGGATCAGACAAAGACAGGAAGGGTAGAAATGGTAAAGTTTAATATATATATAATATATTTATGAATAAATATATTGGGCCAAAAACTTTTCTTCTTCCCCACCCAGTTCATATTTTTATCACCCATTTATGGCCATTTCACTCATGCTAAATTGTTGCTAACCTGGTCCTTAGTTTCATGAGACCCTCATCTTCTGTGTTTAGGTTAACCCCTGCACTTGACTATCTCACAGAATCTTCTCCCATTGCCAGATACATCAACTTCTATTTTTGCCTCAACACATTGAACCAAGGCTTTTTTTAATGACAGGAGAAGAATCTATACAGTGCAGAAAAGTTTCCCTTTACATCCCCCCTTTTAGTCCAAAAAAAAGGCCTTTATTCTAACATGTATAAATTTTATAAAATGAAAATGTTTACAAAAGTATATTTTAATTCAAATGTATTAGAAAAATGTATTATCAAAATTGCCAAAATACTTATATAAGATGAAATCTCATTTGATATTTAGCATGTCTTTTTACGTCTGTTGTGCAGGAATAACTATTATGATTCATATAGAGAGTAAATAAAGATGATCAAAGAACTGGTACTATTGACATATTTGACCCCCTTTTGAATATTAGAATATATGTAACAGAACAAAACTTAAAAATCAAATGAGGGTAAAAAAATTAAAAAATCAAATAACTCCATATGCTGTTAGAATTAAATGCAAATAAGGAGAATTAAATGTCATCTAATTTGTTCCTAGGTTTATTCTTCCTTAAGTCATACTTTAGCTATATTTCAGGAGCAGGATATAAAGAGGAGATTGTTCTGTATATAAATTGTTAAGTAAAGAATAGTACATAGTAAGAACTACACATATACAATGAAATAATGAAAGCTGTGCTGAGAGGAAAACTCATAGCTCTGAGTCCCTGCAGAAAGAAACAGGAGAGAGCATATATCACCAGCTTGACAGCACACCTAAAAGCTATACAACAAAAAGAAGCAAATACACCCAGGAAGAGTAGAAGGCAGGAAATAATCAAACTCAGAGCTGAAGTCAACCAAGTAGAAACAAAAAGAACTATACAAAGAATCAACAGAACCAGAAGCAAGTTCTTTGAGAAAATCAACAAGATAGATAAACCCTTAGCCAGACTAACGAGAGGACACACAGAGAGTATCCAAATGAACAAAATAAAAAAATGAAAAGGGAGACATAACTACAGAATCAGAGGAAATTCAAATAATCATCAGATCCTACTAAAAAATCCTATATTCAACAAAACTTGAAACTCTGTAGGAAATTAACAATTTCCTAGACAGATAACAGGTACCAAAGTTAAATCAGGAACAGATAAACCATTTAAACAATGCAATAACTCCTAAAGAAATAGAAGCAGTCATTAAAGGTCTCTCAAACAAAACGAGCCCATGTTCAGATGGGTTCAGTGCAGAATTCTATCAGACCTTCATAGAAGAGCTCATACCAACACTATCCAAACTATTCCAGAAAATTGAAATAGATGGAGCGCTACCGAATTTCTTCTATGAAGCCAAAATTACTCTTATACCTAAACCAATCAAAGACCCAACAAAAAACAGAACTTCAGACCAATTTCCCTTATGAATAATGATGTAAAAATTCTCAATAAAATTCTTTCAAACCGAATCCAAGAGGACATCAAAACAATCATCAATCATGATCAAGTAGGATTCATCCCAGGGATGAAGGAATGGTTTAATATATGGAACATCACCAATGTAATCCACTATATAAACAAACTAAGATAAAAACAACATGATCATTTCATTAGCAAAACACAACATGAAGTATGAACATTTAACAAATAATATCATGACATGAAAAAATAAGTTGAAAACAATGAGATAAAGCATTTTATTTCAAATTCAACATGTATTTGCTTTGAAATGTATTTTTCATGATGGCCTCTTACTCTGTAACTATAGCTAGCCTGCAACGCACTATTGTACTAGGTTGTCCTGAAAAATCACAGAGATCTGCCTGTCCTTGCCTCCCAAATGCTGTGATTAAAGTTTTTCCCTACATACCTGTTTTATTTGCTAATTCCTACATTAAAATTTCTGTCGTAAAGACATTTATGATATATTCAATAAAAGAGATACATTCAAAACAAAAAGCTTCAATCTAAAAACTTTGAAAGATTAACTCTGGCCCAGTGAGATACAGCACTAGGTGTGGATTCACATTTGTCTGAAGGATAAAACTGTGGAATTAAAATATGAACAATCAAAAATGTTCCATGAAAATCAAAAACAAATAGTAAGAAAAGGTGTGATATCAGGTTGGGCTTAGAGTATTATTAAACCACAGAAAACAAGGCACATTTGATTCTGTCTGCCATTGCTCAATACTCAATGGTTTGTACCCTTCCACATTGCATTACCACATTTAAGAGGGAGAGGCTTCCAATCAGACCTTGTATCAGTGGCCACTCAATTCAGACACAGTTACTGCCTCTGTAACCTGATCATAGATGTAGTGTCTCACATGAATACTTTTCAATACACAAATAGTGGAAATCCATTTTCTGTAATTCACAGGATTGGGTGCTACCTTTGTTGCCATTCCAACATTTCCTAGGACATAAATCCATGATAAGTTAAATGGTAACAATAATATTTTAAAGTTAGTCTGCACAGTGTCCAAGGTAAGATGAATTATCTAATGACTTATTTTCACAGTATTTCAGCACCTTCAAAGAAGGGCTTAACTACCCAGTGTTATTCACAGTTACTCTTAATAGGGAATTATATTCCATTAAAAGTGGCAGGGGCTGGTACATGGTCACGACCAGTTCTAATTTTTCAATCATCTCTCAGGAAATTTTTGTTGTCCTTCTCTGCCCATTCCATAGATCTTATTCTCTATAAGTGTCATATTTGCAGATGTGAATATTTGCCTAGGCTGCTCTACTCTGCTGGCTTTGCTACTCAGACCGAAATACAATCTACTCACCTGGATCTTGGTGTCTACAGGATACTTAGTTCACTGAGCAGATTCAGATGCATTAATAAGTAATGTTGTAAGTGAATCATATTGAGCCTTATGTAGATGTCTCTGACCTCACCAACTTCCAGAACTTCAGGTTTCATTTCACCTATACCAACTATGGCAGCACTGGCTTTGGTAGGCAAGATTATCTATAAAATTTTGTCATTGTTAATTAACATAAACATTTTGGAGAGATTTTTTGTGTGAATATTTCCAAATGGATAAGTTGTTTTTAATAATAATTATGTTTTAAGATCCATCAAATATAAACAGGTGAAATAAGTTCTACAATGTTGATGTCATATTCATGAGAAAGTTAGTGAAATCTCTGTATTGATTTAGATTCCATGTTCACTTATCTTATTTCAACACAAATGAACACAGTTAATTTTTAGATTCACAATATGAATTACTTAAGATGTTTGAGTGCTTTATATGGGCATGTGTGTTTTACTAGTCTATAAACGATAGCTTTACATTCCTCTCTTTTCTTAAACATCTATCACATTTCCCTCTTAATTTCTTGCTTTCCTTAAACAAAACAAAAAAAATCTCTATTTAGAGAACCTAGTATGTGACTAGGTCACAGGCATATGAGGAGTCTGTAAAATGTGGATATCTTAAGGAAATCTGATTGTTCCTCTCAGAAATCATCTATGGCCATTAGTTCTTCAACTAGGAGTGGAACTTCCTGACCTTCTCACATTAGCTGGTATTTTTCTAAGTTGATAATTTTCAGATATTGTGCATATAGTATTGCAAGTTAATTGAGGCATGAAAGTGTTCTGTTCTTTCTGTGGAAAGCCTGTTTTCTAGGATTCACCTACAATAAGAAAGAATATAACACTTCTCTTCATCATTTGTGATGACCCTTTGGCTTTGTAAGGAATAGTTTGATAGCAATGTCCCATTTATATGCATCGAAGCAAAATGTGCACACAAAATCAAAATTGCTAACACATGAATCTTTTCAAAAATAAGTTTCCATTTTGACACCATAGCTTATTTCAAAAGCAAATGCCAAGTGTACTATACCTTTGAAGATTTTAGTAAATCATATTTGTCTAAGCTGTCAAAGAACTGTATTGTCTTCCAGTTTCATTTCATAACCAAAAGGAAGCTCAAGAAGAATGACCAAAATGTGAATGCTCCCACTCCTTCTTAAAAGGGGAAAAATATCCACAGGAGGGGATATAGAAGCAAAGTTTAGAGCAGTGACTGAAGGAATCGTCATTGAGCACCTGCCCCACATGTTCCCCATATGTATGTATGTACACACACACACACACACACACACACACACACACACACACACACACACATATATATATATATATATATATCCACCAAAACTAGATAAGATTGATGAAGCTAATAAATGCATGTTGAAAGAGACCGAATATAGATCTCTCCTGAGCGACACATCCAGAGCATGTCCAATACAAAGGTCAATGCTATCAGCAAACCACTGAACTGAGAACAGGACGCACTTGGGGGCAATTAGAGGAAGATTGAAAGAGTTGAAGGAGCTTACAACCCCACAAGAACAACAATGCCAACGAACCAGAGCTTCCATGGACTAAACCACTACCGAAAGCCTGTACATGGACTGACCCAGGGCTCCAAGTGCATGTGTAGCAGAGAATAGACTTGTTGGCGCACCAGTGGAAGGGGAAGTCCTTGTTCCAGCCAAGGTTGGACCCCCAGTGCTGGGGAATATGGAGAGGCAGTATATGGAGAGGCAGTAAGGGCGATGGACGGAGGGAATACCCATGTGGGGTGGGCAGAGTGGGAGTGGATGGAGGCTTATGGACAGGAAAACTGGAAAGGGAATAACATGTGAAATGTAAGTAAATATATTTAATTAAAAAACCAAAAAACAAAAAAAACAAGAAAAAATTAGTACAGAAAACAGGATCAAGTCCACAAAACTCAAAAAATTTAACAAACCAAAGTTCCCAAGTTAGGATGCCTCAATTCAACTTAGGAAAAAGAATAAAGCTATTTAGATTCAATGCCCCACAGTAGGGAGAGGGAAATTATAGAGCCCATTTCCATCAGAAAGGCAATGAGGGATAGGGTTGGCATTACAGATTCAAAAACTCTGAGCCATAATTATTCCTTTCTGAAAGAATTGCAGTGAAAGAAATGGAGAGTATCTTGAGGAAAATTAGGTCCAGTCACAGGCCCAAGGTAGGATCCAGTTCAGTGGGAGACCCCAAGGCCTTACACTATTCCTGAGGTTATGGTGTTCTCACAAAAATGGTCCTATCATGACGGCCCTCTGAAAGAAACAAAAAGCAGTCAGATACAGATATTTATACCCAACCAGTGGACAAAACCTACTGATGCCTGTGGTTTTATTAGTTAGTGAAAAACTGAAGGAAGCTGAGGAGAGGAGGGTAACGCCATAGGAGAACAAGCAGTATCAATTTATCTGGATCCCAAGACCTCTCAGACAAAGAACCACCAACCATACAGCATGACCAGCAGGAAAAAGGCCATATACAGCATAGAACTGCTAGGTATTACTCTGTCCAAGCTGCTGAGCCTAAACCTCAAGAGACTTAAGCACCCTGGGAATGTGGCGGTTTGGTGAGGTGCGATGTGGGGGTGGTGTGGGTGGTGTGGGGACATCATCCTTGAGAAGGGTCAGAAGGTATGGAATATAGAGCAGTTAGAACATTGACTGAGATGGGAATAAAATCAGGAATGTAAAAAAAAGATTAAATAAAACTTAAAAATTTACATAAAGATAGTAAGAGAAACAACATTGCAATTGCACTGAATCTTTTAAGATTTGGAGAGAATGTTTATGTGCTTCCAGGGTTCTATTTAGGTTTATCTGTCAAAATGCATTGATGGAAAGCAATTATTAGTTAATATTATTATGGGCCTGAGCATTTGGGTCAACTGCAGAGAATGTATTGCCCATGATGAATATCTGATTTCTTTTTTTTTAAGGATTTATTTATTTTGTATATCTGAGTACACTGTCACTGTCTTCAGACACACCAGAAGAGGGCATCAAATCCCACTGCAGATGGTTGTGAGCCACCATGTGGTTGCTGGGATTTGAACTCAGGACATCTGGAAGAGCAGCTAGTGCTCTTAACCCCTGAACCATCTCTCCAGCCCTGAATATCTGATTTCTAGTCCTATACCTTGCTAGGATTTTTACAGCTGTCTCTCTATCTACTTCCAGAATCACTGTATAACTTTCACTTGCAGCTGTACTTGTATACATGTACAAGCTCTTCTGTACATACTGCACACACATCCTGCACACAATAAAACAATAAAAGCAATTTCTGTGAAGATTTCGGAGTATTTATTTTTGTAACTAATGTTGTTCCTTATTTGTTTTATTAGAAATGATTTTATATCACTTTGTGTAATAATTATGAGTATATATTATATAAGAATGTATGGTTTTCAGAAGATTCCTTCTAGGGTTAATCTTTCTCATTTTGTTAAATAGACCTGAGGGGGACTCAGTTCATCATATTTAGTGTTAAGGAATCAAACTGCTTTGCCATCATACTGGCTACAAATGTCCTTTAAAAACACTGATTTTTAAATAAATTACTACATGCTAAATATGCTAGTTTCCAATTTACGTGTAACCAATAGTAAACAGATAATCTTTTGAATAATGTTTGTTCTATAAATGACAACACAATTTGAATAATTGTGGCTAACACTTCAGTAACGTTTTAATCTATTACACTGCAGCACAAAAACTGGGCATGTATAAAATATTCTTTGTATTCTATATATAATGGATCAAAAAGTATCTACAAAGTCATAGATTTCGGATCATGTGAATTTTTTTTTATGTGTGTACTGGCTAGTTTTGTGTGTCAACTTGACAGGAGCTGGAGTTATCACAGAAAAAGGAGCCACAGTTGGGGAAATGACTTCATGAGATTCAAGTGTAAGCCATTTTCTTAATAAGTGATTAAGGGGGGAGCACCCAGCCCATTATAGGTGGTGCCATTCCTGAGATAGTATTCTTGGGTTTTATAAGAAATCAAGCTGAACAACCTAGGGGAAGCAAGCTAGTAAGAAACATTCCTCCCTGGCTTCTGCATAAGCTCCTGATTCTTCAACTGCTTGAGTTCTATTCCTGACTTCCTTTGGTGGTGAACATCATAGACATAAGCTGAATAAACCCTTTCCTCCCCAACTTGCTTCTTGGTCATGATGTTTGTGCACAAAAGTGGGAACCATGATTAAGACAACGGGGAGTATCAAGTTCATGAATAAAGTCTTCAGTCTCTTCCTTAGCAGTTTTTTTTCATGTTAAATTTAATCATTTATCCTCTTCATCAATCTAACAGAGGTCTTGAATCTTGATTTCCAGTTTCCATTGTGTACAGTACAGTTGACCTTTTGACATTTTCTGTTCTCCACTCACTTCACTTACATGGTGACTAGAAAATATATAGCTCCACTATGTTCATCGCAGCCTTATTTATAATAGCCAGAAGCTGGAAAGAACCCAGATGCCCTTCAACAGAGGAATGGATACAGAAAATGTGGTACATCTACACAAAGATATTACACAACTATCAAAAACAATGGCTTTATGAAATTCGTAGGCAAATGGTTGGAACTGGAAAATATCATCCTGAGTGAGCTAACCCAATCACAGAAAGACATACATGGTATGCACTCATTGATAAGTGACTATTAGCCCAAATGCTTGAATTACCCTAGATGCCTAGAACAAATGAAACTCAAGACGGATGATCAAAATGTGAATGCTTCACTCCTTCTTTAAAAGGGGAACAAGAATACCCTTGGCAGGGAAGAGAGAGGCAAAGATTAAAACAGAGACTGAAGGAACACCCATTCAGAGCCTGCCCCACATGTGGCCCATACATATACAGCCACCCAATTAGACAAGATGGATGAAGCAAAGAAGTGCAGACCGACAGGAGCTGGATGTAGATCGCTCCTGAGAGACACAGCCAGAATACAGCAAATACAGAGGCGAATGCCAGCAGCAAACCACTGAACTGAGAATAGGACCCCTGTTGAAGGAATCAGAGAAAGAACTGGAAGAGCTTGAAGGGGCTCAAGACCCCATATGTACAACAATGCCAAGCAACCAGAGCTTCCAGGGACTAAGCCACTACCTAAAGACTATACATGGACTGACCCTGGACTCTGACCTCATAGGTAGCAATGAATATCCTAGTAAGAGCACCAGTGGAAGGGGAAGCCCTGGGTCCTGCTAAGACTGAACCCTCAGTGAACTAGACTGTTGAGGGGGAGGGAGGTAATGGGGGGAGGGTTGGGAGGGGAACACCCATAAGGAAGGGGAGGGGGGAGGGGGATGTTTGTCCGGAAACCGGGAAAGGGAATAACACTCGAAATGTATATAAGAAATACTCAAGTTAATTTAAAAAAATATATATAGGGACTCATACTTAAATGTCAAAAAGAATAAGTAAATATTATTAAAATTTAATATGAGAATATAATATGAATGTAGTTTTAGAGGAGATCAGTTAGTATAATAAATTTGCGTAGAAATGACACAAACCGCAGCTTAAATAATAAACCTTTCTTTTTGAAAATGGTATCTTCAGCAAATTTTCAGTGAGAAAAATGTGCATGTTATATCACAATGTGTTCCTTAAGGGGACATTGCCAATTATCTATGAAGACTAACTTAGTCAAGTGATGTTTCTTTTTGGTAATGCATTTGAGACCGATACAATATCTCATTGTGGGAGGAGAATTGACAAATGTGAAGATTTATTCCAGTTACAAGAACTCAATTGTGTTTTTGAAAAACTCATTTTCTAGGAAGCAGCAAATCAAAACATCTGCCTCCCAATCCATTCTGACAGAATTTTTTGACTCCATTACCTCAATCAAAACTTCACACCTAGGGTAGACTCAGAGAAAAATTAGGTACATACCAATATCAGGAGTTTTACCTATCCCTTCCATAAAAACAATATAATACCATGTTAATATATCTACAAGCCTATTTATTTTAATTTTTTAGTATTTTTAGTTTAACTTTTTTTTACCGTGTACTCATTATCTTTTCCCCAGTCTGTCCAGTGATTCTTCCTTATCCCATACCTCCACCTGCAACTCCAAAAGGAACTCACCACCTCCCAAACCCACATACCTTCCTATTCACATGGGCCTTATGTTTCTAGGGGCTTAGGTGTGTCTTCTCTGAGGCCAGACAAGGCAGTCCTATGTTCCATATTTGTTGAGGACCTCATATCAGCTGCTGTATACTGCCTGGTTAGTGTCTCAATGTCTGAGAATGTTTGGTTGTCCAGGTTACTTGAGACTGTTGGTATTCTTATGGGTCACCCTTTTTCTCAGAATCTTCCAAATATTCCCTAATACAAACTCAATGGTCATTAGCTTATGTCCATTGTTGAATATAATATTTTATGTTTGAGCTCAAGAAAGGACATTTCTACCTTAGACTATGGACCATTATCTTGAACAGCAACTGTAAAAACAGACAGTATTCTGTCATGTATGTGCTCCTACTGGAAATCAGAAAATGTATTCTAATTTTATCATTGTTGATTCTTTAGTTGATTTTTAGTCTCATTGATTGATTTGATAGATGGTTTCTAAGTGTAATTACTGTCTGTTCTGGAACTCATACTTTATACAAGGTTATAGATCCTATTGCCTTATCAAAGTTATTTGAAGTAACCAGGGGTGAAATCTCCATGAAAGCAAATTGTTGGATAAAATTTTGATAATAATTTGAGAATTGTAGTTTCCCAAAGGAAACTAAACAAGTGAATGAGTGCAAGATTCTAAGGACAATGGATTCAAGATTCATAGATATGATGGTTCTAGACATCACTAGAGGAATGATTGAGAGTGATTCTGAAACTAGATACATGCACTGTAACCAAATATTTGGTGGGTATATAGCAATGTTACATTTGACAGAATTCCTGAAATATTTTTTTCAGAAATATGATTTCTCCCTAATCTTTTAGATAGAATTTCTGTTTGGTCTCATTAAAATAAAAAACAAAACAAAGAAAATAACCTATGTAATTTCTTGGTACTAAGAAGTACTTCACTTTGATCGCTTCTTCATTTGGAATGCTGAGCACTTTCATTCTTGCCTCATCTCCATTCCTATGTGTCTCAGTGTCTGTGAATGTACTCAAGGATAAAATCAGTATTGAGAAGCAAAATCAGTAAAATAACTGGAATCTCAAATGGTTTTTCTTTTTTTTTTCTTTTTTTCGGAGCTGGGGACCGAACCCAAGGCCTTGCGTTTGCTAGGCAAGCACTCTACCACTGAGCTAAATCCCCAACCCCACAAATGGTTTTTCTTAAACAATAACATCCCAATCCTAAATTCTAGTTACCATGATGGCTACAAAATTACATGCAATTGTATTTTAAATTAATTTTTATGTCATTTCAGAGAATGTGGATGTGCTTTTTTTGGTTTCAGAATTCTTATCTAGAACAATGACTTTTTGGAGAGCTATTATTTGATAAGATGGGTAAAAGATTAAGAAGTTGGTTGTGCTATACATAGAAGATTTTACTCTAGCAGAGAACCTGAGTTCAAATCCCAGCACTGGTGTCTTGTGAGTGCATATAAATGCAATGATAGGATTATTATTTCCTCTTTGTGTACTTTTACATGTATTACCAATACCACACACATAACAGTTAATATAATGAAAAGTTTTATGGACTTTTGTGGAATTCATTGATATAAGTATTAATTCTTTTTTGTTTTTACATCTAAAACAATTTTAGTATACTTTTAGACATTATTTTCGAGCATAGTATAATGTTGGAATGCAGGACTTCAAAAGAGATCCTCTGAGTACATTGCTTGGTTTTACTTCATGCATCATGGGAATGAAGTCAGATTGCAAGCCTTAGCAACAAATGACTTAACTGCTGTACCATCTCACAGGCATTATATGTCTTTTGATAACTTTAATTCATTTTATAAATTGAAAGACAAAATAATTGCAAAGCTAGCCATGAACTTTATGCATGTTAACGAACCCTAAATAACAATTTTAATAATACATGTGGTTTGTAATATGCTGAATACAAGTCTCATCAAATATTCTAAATAATGGGTTAACACTTATTCCCTGCTTTCTGGATTCGTATCACATCTGGCTTTGAACATGATCTTCAGAATTTTGCATACTTAGCAATTGCTCATAAATTTTTAAATACTTTTGTAGTCTATGTTAACCTTACAGAGAACATGTATTTTGTACATAGCAGTCTCATAATCTAGTCCAATACATTTTCCATTACATACTTCAAGGGCTCCTATATATACATGGTGTGCATCATCATATACAGCATGGGTATATTGATGAAATATGACTAATTTAATTTTTTAAAAAATTATGACTAAAATCTAATGTACATGTTGTTTTACAATAGATTAATTATTTGGGAAAATCTTGTGGAGAATCCCTTATATTGCAGTCTTATTTGCTAAAGTATTTTTTGAGGAAATGTAATCTGCCATGAATTTTCAATAAGTCAATATGTGGTTCACGGTTCAATGTGTATGTGTTTATTTGTTTATTTTGACATGAATTTTAAATTATTTTTATACCTAAAACTAGTAAATTAGAAGTGATATATTTTATATTTGCAGTTGCCTTATAGTTGAATTCATAATCCCAGGGGGCACAAGAATAATACATATTTGAAGGATTTATCTGAGCACCAAACACTTGTCTCATTAGAAATTTCATTTTCAGGGCATGGGCTGCAAACAAAACAGCAGGATGCCATTCCCTCCTTCCAGATTTTTCTGAATCCAGAACTACAATCTGTACTGCACACAGAGGATGGCATCTGAGAAAAAAATTAGACACATACTAATAATGAGTATTCCCTATTACTTTTATGATTTGTAGTAGTATACTAAGATTCAAGAACTTGTTTCATGTACACCAATCGATGCCATTTCATTCTGTCCATTTTTCTTGAACAGTTATGAATATTGGAAATACATTGAAGAAATGGTGGAAATTTTCTCAACATCTAGTTATTCAGAAAAAAAAGAGCTGATGGTGAGCTCTGTGAAAACTAGAGATTGCAACCTGATCGAGTTTTTTTTTTGTGTGTGTGTGTGTTTTGTTTTGTTTTGTTTTAATTATTTTCAATTTTGCACTAAGAACTGTGAACAGACAGAGGGACCTTTAAATGGGATATTTTCTCAACCAAAACTAGCCTGCCTTCATACATTTCAAGCATTTCCTTAATTTGTAATTGATATAATATTGTCCATTTCACTGTGGGTAGTATGGCCAGGAAATAGAGTGGTTTGGAGATCTTTAACTTAGTCCCAGTCTCCAGATATCCACCCTGGTCTTCTTTGATTATAAGCCATATATCCAATCACCCCTTCCTCTTCATGTTCCTTATTATCAAGTTTAGTTGAAGCAAAAGTGAAGCTAATTAGTATTTGAAGATGTTTGAAAGAGGAGCAGTTGTCTTTTAATCACGGAAAACAAATATGATCTTGGATAAATTACCATTTTAAAGCATGAGAGATTGTAAATGAAAGAACAGTGGAATATGCAGACACTGGTTTAATATGGTTGGAAATGATAAAGTGATGTGTAGTGACCTTAAATATGTAGTGTTCCATAAGGTCAATATGTTTCACAGTGACTGCAACTACTGGAAAACTCTGGATAAAAATTAGACTCTTTAAGGTTAATTGAAGATTTGAGGAGTTCTTTCTATGATTTTCATATTGTTAAAAGAGGGTCTTACTATGAAGTATCCATAGAAAAATTCACACAATAAAGATTAGAGTACATATTCTCTTTTTTACCCCATCATTTTCTCTACATGTATGTTAACACTGTTTTATTTTAAAGATTATTTTGAGTGAGAGTACTAAAATGGGCATACTTTTATGGTTCATGTCAATTTATTTTAAGGTAGTAAGTATCTCCACATCACACATGGCAGATTTAGGCTCACAATATAGGGCAGACTGGTAAGAAAGAGTGATTTACAGACTGCTGCCTCTAAAGTGCTTGAATAAAAACTTGAACCAATAAAACTACTTGTCATTATTTCTGACATTCATGGATAATAATTTTCTCTGCATGTATTGTCAGAGGTTTGTGAAAGAAAATGTCATACCAATATGTGTTCCTTCTGTTCTATTACCTGTTTGATTTCCTTAACTCTGAATGAATTTTGGGTTGGTTAACAGTCTTTTCCAAATGTTTATGGAAAGTAATGCAATTTTATATTGTTAACTGTATTACACTCAAAGAATCCACATGTGAGGAACCATGCTTGGAACCATGAATTCTCTCTGTTCTCATAGAATGATCTTTCTGTTGTGTGTTATGTTCCTTTGCTAGGTAGTTTAGTCAAGAATTATACTGTACATATCAATCAAAGGTATTGTTATCTAATTTCCTTTTTCTTTCTTATTATACATTTTAATGTTTTCCAGCAATTTTATTAATAAAAGTTCTCCTCTTGCATGTGAATGAGTCTCCAAACCTTCTGAATGGAGCAAGGAATATCTTAAAATGTAAATGAGCCTCCTTGTAATTGATTACATTTAGAGAATATCACCAAAAATATTAAACTACAATTAAAAATTATTTTTGCTTATGTCTGGTTGTAGTTACTGCTGTATTTAATGGGTTTTGATAACTATTTCTTTGTGTGTTGTACTAGTTCTGTCTAAATATTGCTTTTAAATTTTGTTTACCTAACTTAAAAATGTGAAGGGGTTCTTAAAGTTTATTAAAAATTAATGTTTCTCTGAATGTGAATTTCTGTAATTGTTTTAATTAGTGAACTTGGTATATGCCCTTCTGTCATATGGCAAAACATTTTTGAGTATAATGATAAGTGTTAGAATTTTGAATCTAAGTGTTTCATAACTGTAGCATTAGTCTTACTTGTATCAACATGTGTTCCAGAGGTTTAAGTTAAGGGAGGGGATTACTGTGTAATACCAACAATGATATGAAGAGAATATTGTACACTTCAAAGAAAGAATGCCAAACAGTGGTGAAGAACACTTTTGTATTCAGTATATTTCATATAATGACTCTGATATGAAATAGGTATAATTTATGCATGAATGAAATCTTCAAAGTATTAGTAGTAGAAATATATTAAAAATGAAAAGAAAAGAAAGATAAAACAGAAGCCTAGAAATTGGTCCCTGATGTGACAAAATACTTTACTTCAATATGTTGCAATGTTACTGCTATGTAGTATAAATCAATAACTTAGTATACACCCACCTTTCTACTTCCTGTGGCCAAATCAAACATGTCTCCATATAAGTGAAAGGGTTCACCATGTGGAAAATATGGGCTGAATTTTACTATCTTCACCTTAATCTGAAGGAGTTCTGAGAAATTTTGAATGTGAGCAATGTCATAGTCTTCCTTCACTCTCTCTCTCTCTTTTTCATAATCACTCTGTACCCAAGAGGATTAGTAAAGTGGGTTTTGAGGAGAAAGGAGTTTAGCTAAAAGAAAAGCATTGCACACAATGTGCATACCGTTCTTTCAAGTCATAAAATTTATTCTAATTTCATAGTTAAGGCAACATCATTTAAAGAATGAGAGAAATCACAACAAAAGCAATAGGAGAAATGAAAATTGGTTTTATATGGAAGTCCTTGATCAGTTGGACTTGAACTTTGTATATGGCAATAAGAATAGATCAATTTCCATTCTTGTACATGCTGACCTCCAGTTGAACCAGGACCACTGGTTGAAAATGCTGTTTTTTTTTCTACTAGATAGTTTTTGTTTCTTTGTCAAAGATCAAGTGAAACATGGTGTGTAGGTTAATTTCTGGGTAGTCAATTCTATTCCACTTATCTACCTGCCTGATTCTGTACTAATACAATGCAGTCTTTATTTTTATTTCTCTGTAATAAGCTGGACTTTAGGGATGGTGAATGCCTCAGAAGTTCTTTAATTGTTGAGAGTAGTTTTTGCTATGCTGGGTTTTTTGTTATTCCTAATGAATTTGCAAATTTATCTTTCTAACTCTGAAAAATTGACTATGTATTTACATGGATATTGCATTGAATCTGATTATTGCTTTCAGCAAGATGCCCATTTTTACTATACTAATCCTGCCAATACATGTGCATGGGAGATCTTTCCACCAAATAAGATCTTTTACTATTTATTTCTTCAGAGATTTGTATTTCTTTTTGCACAGATGTTTCATTTGCTTGTTTAGAGTTATACCCAGGTCTTTCATATTAATTGTGACTATTGTGAAGTGTGTCTTTCCCTAATTTCTTTTTCAGCCTGTTTATTCATTGAGTTGAGGAAGGCTAATGATTTGTTTGTGTTAATTTTATATCCAGACTATTTGCTGAAGTTGTTTATGAGCTGGAGAAACCTAGTGGAATTTTGTGGCCACTTAAGTATACTATCATATCATTTTTTAAATAGTGCTATTTTGACTTCTTCTTTTTAATTTATATCCCTTTGACCTTTTTGTTGCCTCATTGCTCTGGCTAGGACTTCAAGTACAATATTGAACTGCTAGGGAGAGATTGGGCCAAGTGGATCAAGGTCTTCCACATAAAAACAGATACACTGAAACTAAAAGAAAAGAAAGTGCTCAAACACATGGGCACACGGGAAATTTTACTAAGAAGTATACTAATATCTTATGCTCTAAGATCAAGAATGAGCATATGGTACATCATAAAATTGCAAATTTTATAGGGCAAAGGATACTGTCAATAGAACAAAAGATCAACCAAACAACTGGGAAAAGATCTTTACCAATTATACATCCAGTAGAAGGTTAATATCCAATATATAAAAAGACTTCAAGAAGTTAGGCACCAGTAAATCAAAACCACCTTAAAACTGTGCTACAGAGCTAGACAAAAAATTCTCAACTGAGGAATATTGAATATCTGAGAAGCACCTAAAGAAGTGTTCAGCATCCTTAGTCATCAAGAAATGCAAATCAAAACAACTCTGAGATTCCACCTCACACTACTTAGAATGGCCAAGATCAAAAATTAAGGTGACAGCAGATCCTGGCAAGGATGTGCAGAAGAGGAACATTCTTCAATTGTTGGTGAGATTGCCAGCTGGTTGAACCACTTTGGAAATCATTCTGGTGGTTCCTCAGAAGATTGGACTTAGTACTACCTGAGGCCCAAGTTATATCACTCTTGGGCATATACCTGAATGATGCTCCAACATATAACAAGGACACATGCTCCACTATGTTCAAAGCAGTCTTATTTATAATAGGCAGAACCTGAAAAAATCTAGATATCCTTCAACAGAGGAGTAGATACAGAAAATGTGATACGTTTGCACAACTAAATGCTACTCAGCTTTTAAAAACAATATTTTCATGAAATACTTAAGTCAATGGATGGAAGTAGAAAGTATCATCTTTAGTGTGGTAACCAAATCACAAAAGACCATGCATATATGCATGCATCGATAAGTGGCTATTAACCCAAAAGTATGAAATAATCAAGATGCAAGTCACAGACCATCTGAAACTCAAGAAGAAGTAAGAACAATGTGTGGTTGATTTAGACCTTCTTTGATGGGCGAACTGGGAAAGGAAATATTGTGATACGTTTTGTAGCAGCGACTGATGGAAAGGTCATGCAGAGATTGTCACACCTGGGGAATCAATCCCATATACAGACACCATCCCAGAAAATATTGTGGATGTCAGGAAGAACTTGCTGACAGAAGCCTGATATAGCTGTTTCTTATGAGCCTCTGTAAGAGCCTGACATATACAGGGATGAATGCTTGCACCCAACCATTGAAGGGAGAACAGGGTTCCCAATGGAGGAGTTAGAGAAAGGATTGAGGAAGCAGAAGGAATTTGCAACACCATAAGAACAACAATATCAAGAGGCCAGAAACCCCAGAACTCCCAGTGTCCCAGGGATTAAACCACCATCCCAAGAGTACACATGAATGGACCAATGGCTCCAGCTGCAAATGTAACAGCGGATGGCTTTTTCAGGCATCAAATGAAGGAGAGGCCCTTGGTCCTGTCAAGTCTTGATGCCTCAGTGTAGGGGAATGTCAGGCCAGGGATTTGGGAGATAGTGTGTGGTTGGGTGAGAGAGCACCCTCATAGAAGCTGGTCGAGGGTGAATAGGATAGTGGGTTTCTGGAGGGGAAACTGGGATGGTGATAGCAATTACAATGCAAATTAAAAATATTCTGTAAAAGAAAAAATTCTAAAAAATGAAATAATCATAATATTGTAAGAATTTCAGTACTCTCAGTCAGGACTACCAAATATAAACTGACAAAAATTCAGAACCAAACAGAGATATGCAACACACACACACACACACACACACACAGACACACAGACACACACACACACACACACACACACACACACACAGACACACAGACACACACACACACACACATTAACACATAGAGAGACTCACATCTTTTCTGAGTAACACATAGAGGAGAGCTATATACTTATTTACACACAAATATACATACATGTTGACACACAAATGTAAATATTCAGGCACAAAAAATGATATACATATTCACAGATAAGAAATTTCACAAAATACATACAATGGCACACATATAAACATGTACACACACACAAACACACACACACACACACACATAGAAACACACAAATACACACAGACAGATAGCAACACACAGGGAGAAGTATAAAATACAAACACCAGCCCTGAATGCTATTGACACCAAGAGAAATTTACACTCACACATAATGACTAAGAGGCGGGTAAAGGCCAAGACAAGCACAAAGAAATAGTCAGATACTTACACAGTAAAACAGATTCAAATATGCATAAGCACATGCAAACACTCACAAAATACATACAATTGTACACAAAGACAAACACCCTGACAATCACACAAAGAAACATACACACATATACAAACATACTTATAGAAAGGATTTCATACGTAGAAAAATTGTTGTTCACATCCACAGTCATAGAGATACATAAATATGTATGTTCAAAGTAACACATATATGAATACAGATACACAGAAAATGTAAAAAAATATAAATATTCACAGTGAGAAAGATACACTCACACTTATGAACATATTTTATAGATGGTACTGATGATCAACACTATTTCTTGTTTAATTATTTCCCAAAACCTAGTAAGTTACCAGAGGCAACACTATGGGTAGAATCACTGGAGGACCCCATTAAAAACCATTCCTTAAAATGATTTCCAAACAAGTGATGAGTATGTAGAAAAGCTCACCTCTTCATCATAGAGAAAATACATGAAGTACTGTTTATATTGAATATTGGTAGAAGTATGGTGATGGATATTCAGGTACTCCCTAGGAAACTACAAATTTTAATAGATAAACTGTATCTTCATTTTCCATTCACACATACAACAATCACTAGATTTCTTTTTCTTTAAAAATGTTCAGAAACCAATCTATTTTGGAAAATATTTCCTATTTCATTAAGTGTGTGCATTTAAGAGACTCTAGAAGACACCAAACATCATCCATTAGAAGAAACTCTACACATCCTTCTGGTCTCCATCTGCACCCCGAGCTAAGGGTCTCCAACAGCCTTGGGACTCAAAACCTGCCCAGAGAGAGCTGGTCTCTCAAGAGTGTTCTCACTCCTAAATCCACAGGTGAGTCCCCAGTTTTGCTACAATAACTGTACAAAGAGGGACCCAGGAGAAGCACATAAGGCACAGGCACCATGGAGGAGCCTGGGATAGGATCCTTCTGGCCTGCAAATCTTAGATACCCCAGCACAGAAGAAAATAGATTCATATTTAAAAGCACCCTTCATGATGATAATAGAAGACATTAAGGACATAAATAACTCCCATTAGGAAATACAGAAGAACACAATTAAACAAATATAAGCCCTTAAAGAGAAAACAGAAAATCTCTTAAAGAGTTACCAAGAAACACAACCAATTAAGTGAAAGAACTGAACAAAAACATCCAGGATCTAAAAATGAAAATAGAAAAAGTAAGAAATCACAAAGGGAGACAACCCTGGGCATAGAAAACCTAGCAAAGTGATCTGGAGTCATAGACACATGATTCTCCAATGGAGTACAAGAAATAGAAGCAAGACTCTCAGGGGCAGATCATACTGAATGAAATATTGACACACTAATCAATGCAAAATATAGAAAAGGCCATAACCCAGAAAATTCAGGAAATTCATAAATCCACGAGAAGACCCAACCTACGGATGATATGAATAGAAGACAGTGAAGATTCCCAAATTAAAGGGCCAGTAAATATCTTCCACAAAATTATAGAAGAAAACATTCCTAACCTGAAAACAGAGATGTCTAAGGAACATACCAGAAGCCTACAGAACTCCAAATAGATTGGAACAAAAAAATATTTCTCCCATCATATAATAGTTAAAAAACTGAATCCACAAACCAAAGACAGGATATTAAATGCAGTAAGGAAGAATGGTCAAGTAACATATAAAGGCAGACTTATCAGTATTATATCAGACTTCTCAACAGAAAGATGAATGCTAGGAGATCCTGGGCAGATGCCATACACTAGGAGCACAGAAATGCCATCCAGTATACTAACCTCAGCAAAAATTTCAATTAACAAAGATGGAGAAACAAAGATAATCCATAACAAAACCAAATTTACACAATATCTTTCTGGAAATCCAGGCTTACAACAAACATAGATGGAAAACTCCAACACAAATCAGGAAACTACACCCTATGAAAGGCAAGAAAGTAATCATTTTTGACAAGCCCAAGAGAAGATGGCCACACAAACATAATTCTACCTCTAAAAATGAAAAGTAACCATAAACAATAATCATTGCTTCCTAATATTTCTTTTCATTAATGTACTCAATTCCCCAATACAAAGGTATAGACTAACATAGTGGAGATATAAACTCACCATTTTATTGCAAAGAGGAAACACACTACAGTGACAAAGACACCCAGTACCTCAGAGTGAAAGGCTAGAAAAAAATTTCCAAGCAAATAATTACAAGAAAGAAGCTAAAGTGGCGATTCGAATATCGAATACAATCTACTTTCAACCAAAAGTTATCAAAATGTTAAGGAAGGCCATTTCATATGCATCAAAGGGAAAATCTAACAAGATGAATGTTCAATTCTAAATATCTATGCCCAAATTCCATAGAAACCATTATCATAAAATAAATTTACTAAAGATAAATCATTCCTTGTATCACACAAAATAATAATCAGAGACTTTAACACCTCACTCTCATCAATGGACAGATCATGGAAACAGAAACTCAAGAGAGACAAGTTGAAACAAACAGAAGTTATAAACAAAATGGAATAAAGAGATATCTGTAAAATATTTCATCCTAAAGCAAAAAGGAATATGCCTTCTTCTCAGGATATCATGGAACCTTCTCCAAAACTGACCACATAATCATTCATAAAACATGCCTTAACAGATAAAAGAAAATGGAAATATTCCCATGCTTCCCATCAGATCACCATGGACTGAGGCTGGTCTTCAAAAACAGCAAAAACAGCAGGAAGCTCACATGCAGATGGAAGATGAACAACACTCTACCCAACGATAACTTGCTCATGGAAGACATAAAGAAATTAAAAACTTTCAAGAATATAGTGAAAAGAAAGGCACACCATACCAAAACTTTTTGGACACAAAGAACACAGTACTAATGGGAGTACTTATAGCTTTAGTGAATCCAAAAAAGAGAGAGAGAGAGAGAAAGAAAAAAAAAGAAAAAATACTGGAGCTTGCATACACTAGCAGGTTGATAGCAGTTGACAGCATACCTGAATGCTCAAGAACAAAAGAAATAAATAAACCCAAGAGGAGTAGGAAGAAATCAAACTCAGGGCTGAAATCAACCAAATAGAAACAAAAAGAACTATACAGGGGATAAACAAATCCAGGAGCTATTTCTTTGAGAAAATCAACAAGATGTATCTAAGCAGTTAGCCAGACTAACCAGCAAGCACAGAGACAGTATCAAAATTAACAAAATCATAAATTAAAAGGAAGGCATAAGAGAAAATGAAGAAATTTTAAAAAATCATCAGATTGTATTATATAAGCCTATACTAAAATAAAATACAGGTAATTCTGTATGAGATGGAAAATATAGAGCAATAACAAGGCCTTGTGAGTGGGTGGGGGTCAGTGGGAGAATCTTCACAAAAGTAGGGGAAGGGGAGTTGGAATTGAAGGAAAGGGGGTAACATTTGAAATGTAAATACAGAAAATATCCAAGAAAATAGAAAAAAAATAAGAATCTCTATCTTCAAGCAGTGAATAATTGCTCCTTTCCCATTTCTTATTTCCTGCTTTTCAATGTCTTGCAGACTATTCTCATGGAGGGCATGGGCCATGGCACACACAGCATTGTATATGCTATCACTATAATCATTAAATGCCATGTGAAACTTCTGTTAGCCATTCCAATGAGGAATTAGATGAAATGTTCCTTAATATTTTACAGTTACATGCTGAGGCTGTATAGCTAAAGTACTTCCACTCTGGTATTAATAGATTTAAATCTCTGCTTCTGAGATGGTATTGTGTCTCTACAAAATTTTTAAATCCAGTAATCACACCATGGTGGTGTAAAAATGCCAGAGTGCCATAGAATGTGCCATGAGTTAAGTCTCTCTTAGTTGTCAGGAAATTCAACTCTGATTTGGTGACCCAAATCCTCTTTATAACTGGAGATTCCCACATTCTGAAGCTCATTTCAATAATACTGTATGTTTCCCCATAAATGATAATAACATTTGTGGATGACATCACAATTTGGTTGTAGTACATTTCAGTTTTTTCATAGAATGATATCTCACTGTTTGTTATCAGGTTCACAAAGGCAAAGCAAATTTCCTTGTTTTGGGTCTCTTTTTTCAACTCTGTGAGAAATTGATGTCTTCATCATTATCTGAGATAAAAAAGCCCACCCAGTTCCAGTTGAAGTAAAGTATGAAGGAGACCATTGCCAATGCTAGTGATGTGTCCTTTGGGGTCATTTGATAGAGATATGGAAATTGTTCATTATCACTGAAGATTGAATGGAAAGATCCATAGGAAATCTGAAGGAACTGCAATACAGAGAATAGCATGAGGTGGAGTGCACTGAAAAAAAAACTTTTAATCATATTTACTTACAAACAGTTGATTATCTATGAATTTTTCCTCTCATCACTGATTCAAAGGAGCAAAAGTAGAAGACTGTTACATCCACTTTTAATGGGAACAGCAGGCATAGCTGTTTGAAAATGATATAACAAAACATATTTGCATGTTATGACTTCTGTCATTCAGTTTTTGTCTTGATATCTGTGAATTCAATGTTGGGAGAGATTTCAATATATTTACAACTTGCAGATATTTGGCTATTTTTTTTCAAAAAGGCATTTGTGCCTTAATCCAGAAATATTTCCTCTACTATTTAACAGGAAAGACTGATGCACAATACTTCTTTAGCTTTTAGGAACACATATTCTTATCTTGCCCTACTTTTAAGTATTCCTTGTACACTAGATGATGAGACTCACATAAAGAAGCTATAGATCTCCTTTTCAGGATAAGGCTCCAAAACGCTCTGTGAATATCTGCCTTTGTCCTCTTCAGGAAACAGATAATCAGAACAAAGTAAATTTAAATATGTAAACACAATTTGGCTCCCTAAAAGTGTTAGCAGCAAATCGTATTAAAAACCTCATCCTACTAAATAACCAAGCAAATTTGCTGCAAAATATATCCGACTCATAATTTGTATTTCTTGAGGCAATTAGACAGAAACAAAATTAGATTAAATGGAGCTGTCTCTAACATACAAAGCATCATATAATGATGGAAAGATAAGCATGTAGTAATATATAAAAGAATGAAGTATCAGAACCCCATAACTCCTTTTTCTTAGAAAAGTTCACTTATGAAGGTCAACTCTTGTAACTTATGAGGAGGAAACAAAGAAAAACGAGATAAGACATAGCAATAAATTCTACTAAGATAGTACTTAGTCATTATATTATTAAAGAAAATGATTTATAATAACTATAGCAGTATGTTGATGAAATTTTAGACAGAAGTTCTAATAACAGTGGGCACTCTGACCCTTATTGGTTGGACAAGCACTCTCTGCTAGTAAAATGGCTAGCTTCACACACTAGATTGGAGGTTTTCACCTGGTCTAGTGACACAGAAATGTTGTGAGCTGTCTGGCAAAAATGGTTTGTCACCATACCTTTGTAAAAAATACTCCAGATAATTAGAAATTGGCTTACAGAGAAAATGTTGGCAAAATAAAATTCTGATAAATCACAATTTATAACTGATAACTAAAATTATAACAACACTTTAACAATGATAATCTAAATGAATGACCAAGATGAAGGTAGCATATATCTAGTTATAGAAATAAAATTTTCTAGGTTTTCAAACAACATGAATCAATCTCTGATTAATGATATTTGCATAAATTAAGAAACATTTTCTCTGACAGTGAGTCAAGGCTTCAAATTTCTCAATTCTTCCTTTCTGGAATCTGTCAACTTCTGGAGGTCTTTGAATAGTAAGTACTGTAGAACTATATAGATTGATATAAGCACAAATACAATCTCACCAATTAATTTTCGTAATATCAATCAAAGTTTCTCATAGAGAAATGATGTGAAGAAATCCTTGCCTGAAATAACTCACACGTGGAAATAAGATGTCCAAGTTTCTAAAAAGCTGTATAGATGACACCCAATTCAATCCTGTAAGAACAAATGAACACATAGCCTCTTCATTGCAGACATAATTTAGGTAAAGGCCTATAAAATTTTTCTTTAAATATATGGAGTGCAGTATTTCCATCACAATAGCTCAAAATATGTTTTATAACCAGAGACATATTTGGTAAAAGACCAGGATTCCTGTTGATTTCATCCATTGAAAAGGCTAATGCCAAGGCATATTTGTTGATTTTAGTTGTTTTTCTGTGAAAGAGCACAGTTTTCATTATGGACACGTGTCTATAGATGATCAATAATGCTCAACAGAACCATTATTCTGTACAGGATGTCTCTGTATCTGACTTCTGAAGATGGAAACAACTGCCTTTCATTGTGAGATTGGGTTGACAAACTAACCTAGAAAATAGCAAACACATTAAAAGTTCATGTCAGTGCTTATCACCCTGTACAAAGCTTAAGTCCAAGTGGATCAAGGACCTCCACATCAAACCAGACACACTCAAACTAATAGAAGAAAAACAAGGGAAGCATCTGGAACACATGGGCACTGGAAAAAATTTCCTGAACAAAACACCAATGGCTTATGCTCTAAGATCAAGAATCGACAAATGGGATCTCATAAAACTGCAAAGCTTCTGTAAGGCAAAGGACACTGTGGTTAGGACAAAACGGCAACCAACAGATTGGGAAAAGATCTTTACCAATCCTACAACAGATAGAGGTCTTATATCCAAAAATATACAAAGAACTCAAGAAGTTAGACCACAGGGAGACAAATAACCCTATTAAAAATGGGGTTCAGAGCTAAACAAACAATTCACAGCTGAGGAATGCCGAATGGCTGAGAACACCTAAACAAATGTTCAACATCTTTAGTCATAAGGGAAATGCAAATCAAAACAACCCTGAGATTTCACCTCACACCAGTGAAAATGGCTAAGATCAAAAACTCAGGTGACAGCAAATGCTGGCCAGGATGCAGAGAAAGAGGAACACTCCTCCATTGTTGGTGGGATTGCAGACTGGTACAACCATTCTGGAAATCAGTCTGGAGGTTCCTCAGAAAATTGACATTGAACTGCCTGAGGATCCAGCTATACCTCTCTTGGGCATATACCCAAAAGATGCCCCAACATATAAAAAAGACACGTGCTCCACTATGTTCATCGCAGCCTTATTTATAATAGCCAGAAGTTGGAAAGAACCCAGATGCCCTTCAACAGAGGAATGGATACGGAAAATGTGGTACAACTACACAATGGAATATTACACAGCTATCAAAAACAATGACTTTATGAAATTCGTAGGCAAATGGTTGGAACTGGAAAATATCATCCTGAGTGAGCTAACCCAATCACAGAAAGACATACATGGTATGCACTCATTGATAAGTGGCTATTAGCCCAAATGCTTGAATTACCCTAGATCCCTAGAACAAATGAAACTCAAGACAGATGATCAAAATGTGAATGCTTCACTCCTTCTTTAAAAGGGGAACAAGAATACCCTTGGCAGGGAATAGACAGGCAAAGATTAAAACAGAGACTGACGGAACACACATTCAGAGCCTGCCCCACATGTGGCCCATACATATACAGCCACCCAATTAGACAAGATGGATGAAGCAAAGAAGTGCAGACCGACAGGAGCTGGATGTAGATCGCTCCTGAGAGACACAGCCAGAATACAGCAAATACAGAGGCGAATGCCAGCAGCAAACCACTGAACTGAGAATAGGACCCCCGTTGAAGGAATCAGAGAAAGAACTGGAAGAGCTTGAAGGGACTCAAGACCTCACATGTACAACAATGCCAAGCAACCAGAGCTTCCAGGGACTAAGCCACTACCTAAAGACTATACATGGACTGACCCTGGACTCTGACCTCATAGGTAGCAATGAATATCCTAGTAAGAGCACCAGTGGAAGGGGAAGCCCTGGGTCCTGCTAAGACTGAACCCCCAGTGACCTAGACTGTTGGGGGGAGGGCGGCAATGGGGGGAGGGTGGGGAGGGGAACACCCATAAGGAAGGGAGGGGGGAGGGGGATGTTTGCCTGGAAACCGGGAAAGGGAATAATACTCGAAATGTATATAAGAAATACTCAAGTTAATAAAAATTTTTTTTCAAAAAAAAAAAAAAAGTTCATGTCAGTGTGTCTCCCATAAATAAGATATGGTATTTACCTCTTTTGCAGAGAGGATTTAAATTTTTGCTTTTGATTGTTTGATTAGAAATAAAGAGAAAACAAAAGATATGGACAAAACAGTAATACTGATAATGCCTTCATTTAGAAATTATTAAACAATATAAAAATATGTGTGGTATGAGAGCCACTAAGTTCATGATATTTTCTTGTGAAATTAAGTGAATTGGTTTGGAGCTAAAAATATCATTTATTTATAAGTGTATAATAGTCTTTCTGCAGCACCATTTGTTTCCTGTACTAACAATCATTTACAATCAGTGGCCAATATTCTTTTTTTTTTTGGTTCTTTTTTTTTCGGAGCTGGGCATCGAACCCAGGGCCTTGTGCTTCCTAGGCAAGCGCTCTACCACTGAGCTAAATCCCCAACCCCAGTGGCCAAAATTCTTAACATGTCACGTCATATCTACCCTAATCTTGTTAAATTTTCTTTCAATATTTAGTGAACGAAAATATTTTCTAAATATATAAATTCAAATATAACATATATTTTGTAAATCATACATGTCTTTGCACATATTTGTATGTATTTGAGCAAGGATTACTTAGGTCATAAAAGAGCAATATATCTGAGTGTTTTCTTTCATTATTTTTACAGTTGTTTTTTGTCTTTGAACACAAATTCTTACTCTATTTTCCACATCAAACTTTATCGACCTATTATTAATTTTAATTTTTCCTTTATTGATTATATTTACTTACATTTTGAATGTTATTCCCTTTCCATTTTTCCTGGACATAAACCCCCTATTCCATCCCCCTCTCCTTCTATAAGGGTATTCTATCCAACCCTGTAACTGGTCAACTACATTCCCCTACAGTGGGGGTGTCTTATCTTGGCAAGAACAATGGCTTCTCCTTCCACTGATGCCCAACAAGGCCATCCTCTGCTATATATGCATATATACCATGATGTTTAGTCCCTGGGAACTATGGTTGGTTGGCATTATTGCTCTTATGGAGTTGCAAGCTCCTTCAGCCTTTTGAATTCTTTCTCTAATCCTCTAACTGGGAATCCAGTTCTCAGTTCAACGGTTAACTGCTGGCATTCATCTCTGTATTTGACATACTCTGGCTGTGCCTCTCAGCACAAAGCTATATCCATCTCCTGTCAGCATTCACTTCTTAGCTTCATCAATCTTTTCTGAGTGTTTTATAAGATATTTTGCTGCAGACTATACTCAATTCAAATGTACACATAAAAACATGTGCCACGTGCTTAGTACAGAAATTAAGTGTTTGCCCCCCAACCAAGCACCATTCAACTACTTTTTCCTATTTACAAAAGAGTGTGATTTATTCAAACTGGGTACTTCCCATCATTATAACTTAATTTATATTAAACATCGTTGACAATCTTTCCAGTTACAATAAAATAATGCTAGCATCCTAATGAGAACAAAGAAAATAAATAAATTGGAGTGATATTTGTAATTTCCAGTATTACATGTTTATAATGTAGAAGAAATTTTGATGTAATATGTTCATTTTTGTAATAAAAGTGGGCCACAGGACAGTGGGAAAGGAATAATAACACACTTTGTTTATCTTTATGTAAAGACTAATATCTACAGTGTCATTCTTGTTATTTAATATAATCTGAAAAATAAACAATAAATATATGCCTATATGTTTAATGATTAAATTTGAGGTAAGTACAATTAGGTTTTCACCACAACCAGTATCCATGTGGTATTTTCATTCTATATTCTATAAAATTCCAATTTTATGGTATGATATTCTCTTTTACCACACACAACATTTTACAAACATACAAAAGTAATTTAAGAATAAACCTTGTGCAGTGCTCAAATTATTTCTTCAGTGAAACTTTAGGAAACATCAGTTACTTAAGATGTCTGTGTAGCCCAGCAGTCTAAAGGACTGTGTTTAAAAAAAAACTATCAGCAACTCACTAAAATGAGGATTGATATCACATTGGTAACATGTGCACATATATTTTATAAAATTACCACAAAAAATCTCATAAGACGTAAATATCATGAAAAGTTCAGAGATAAACCAACTTGGACATGTGAAGAGTAGAAATGTTTTTAAAACAATGACAAAAATCTAATGGAAAATTCCTGTATCTCTGTTCTCAGATTTTACAACTGTCCCACTCCACATCTGGAACCTATGCTAGTGACAAGAGACATAAGCAGTAAACACTGTTATTGATAGCCTCTTTATTCCAAGAATGTAAACACATCATTTGATTGCATATGTTTCAAATATATTTTACTCTAAAGAGAGAGTGACAATCTGAACTTTATGAAGGATTAAATCCAGTGATTGTACATGAACTGTGTGAAGCCTACAGCCATGGGTCTTTATGATTTTATCTTGTAAAGCAATTGTATGTCTTTCCCTGTAATGACCTAAATATTCCTTGCTCATTACATGTAAACATAAACATCCATGCATTCATATGAAGTATGCACTTCTGAGTGAATCTTTCCAAAACTGATGAAGCATTAGAAGGCAAGAAGTGACCATGTGCAAAGAATTTTAGAGACAAAGTCTGCATGTATATTAAGTTTTTGATAACTATAGGCACCAAGAATATTACTGCAACTAGCATATGCTCTAGGAGAAAGACATTGATGGAAGAATTGAAAGCAGCATTTATGACCATTTATTTGCAAGTACTTGGGGTAAAACTCAATGAAATACTGCAGGATCAAATTCAATAAGTCATCACTGTCTAGTTTGCAATGTAAACTGTTACTAGGAGGGCTTTAAGTGAAGGATCAGTGTAGATATTCCTTTCTTCCTCAGCTTCCATGCTTTAAGTCAGTGGTCACCTCGAGGAAAAACAATATTTTCACTGGATTAATGAGCTGGAGACTATAAGATTGAATCTATAAACAAATTAACCTTGTTTAGTTGTTTTCAGACTTAGCAACATGACAGAAGACTCGGGGATTTGCCTAACCTACATCCTCCGAATACTAAAGAAATGTGAAAGATGTCATTACATGGAAAATACAAGTGCACTTACAGGACATTCAGAGTCTCGTTGGAATAATCTTTCTCCATAGGCAACTGAACTGCTCCAAGGATGAAGGCACAACTTATATCCAGGTCTTTTTCCTTGACTTCATTCAAATGTATTCTCCAAAAGCACTTGGGATCAATGAAATTTGCCATGAGATGTGGAAGGTTGAGGAGGAAATATACTAACATCAAAATGAACATATTTTTTCTGCCTTTAACTTGGACAGTGATGTGTCGTGCATATAAGCACATCAAGTATCTACCATCTTTTATTATGCTCTGTATAGAAGTGGTTGTATTTTCATGATTAATTTTGTTCGTCCAGATTGCTTCTGAGCCTTGGAGGAAGCTTAAGCACTTTCTTCCCTGGGGCTCTGCAACTAATTACCACAGCTCATGTAACACAGATTGGTAAGTACTTTGGAGAATTATTCATTCTCAGGCTCCATGATATCACTCATATTTTTTAATGCCTGTAAGGAAACCTTTTGTTCTAAATAGGTCTTGGCGGTTTTTAGCAAAGTTATTACATGGACACAAGTAGAAATGAAGTGAGTGGGTTGTGTCAGAACATTCACAGTTAGAAATTCAGTAATGGTGCAATCTGAGCTACTGGACATGCACAGGACATTGTACTACAAGATCAAAGACATGGATAGGCAGAATCATATATATAGTCGCTAAGATCCACAGTCCAGGTACAGTATGGACTATGTCACACTGGTGGCATGAACAGATTATCAAAACAATGCCTCTGCTTCCATTTTCCTGAGAATCAATAAACAGACCAAGTCAGAAATATATTTAATCTAGCTCTATCCAAAATTATTCAGTTCTTCACTTACCCACAATTCATTTAAATAATAAAGATTGAATATTAAGGTCTCAATAAGATCCAGAAAGAATGTCATGCTCTGTGCTTTCTTTGTTCTTTCTTTTTATGGCTCACTATAATTATTTGCTTTTCAAATTTTATCCCCCTTCCCAGTTTCTCCACCATGAATATCCTAGCCTCTCTGCCTCCCTTTCCTCTATGAGGGTACTTATACATAAACCTCACCCAATCTTCACTCAGCTCCTTAACATTCCCTTACCTGCATCATGGAGACTCCATAGGACCAAGGAATACCCCCTACAGTGATGTTAGAAAATTAGAACTAGAGTCATGGGACCCACATTTGAACACTTTGGATGGTGGTTTAGTCCGTGCAACTCTTCCTTCTGAACATTCAATACTAATGACAAAGTAATGTAATCTTAAGATTTGAACTCAAAATCATGATCTTCCACCCTGATACTCATGATTTTTTCTTCAATTTAATAACTTACTGACCAATCTATTCAACATTGGCTTTATTTTCCTACATTTTTTTCTAATTCTTATTGCAGTAGTTGCTGTGTGGAAATGTTGTTTAGAAATATCTTCTCTGTATCTTAGAAGAAACTAGTGAGTATGAAGCAACACTGTGTTCTAATATGTAAACTTTTCTCATAAAATATTTCTACCCATCTATTCTCATTTTAAATCTAGTATCAACAATGACAATCATGAGTTTACTGAAAATTTTACACTCATGAAACTTTTTCAGTGGATTTGGATTGAAAGAAACTAGAGAACATGTAGGCAACTCATTGGTTTGTGGAATGATAAGCCCTATTTTTTGTGTTTTCATGACACACATTTTTGAGCTTTGCACTGGATATTGCTGTCCACTGAAAATTCAATGTTTTTCATTTGTATGACTTCTGGTTCTGTTATAAGCTCTCTTAGAGTGCTAAGACATATCTAGAGGAATGTGAATGGACAAGTTTTCATAAGAATACAGAAGGAAGACAGTGCCTGGACCTGAAGGGACCCAGTCAACAATTCCCGGCACCCAAGTCCCGTGGGTGGGAGAGCTAAACCTTGAGAGGGGCAGACATGCCTAGAAGCCAAAAGAGACTACACTCTGCCCACATTTCTGATTCCAGAGGAAAACACATAACGCCATCTGGGACAATGGTGAACGGGGGTCCCTGGAAAAGGGGGCACAGGCCCTCCTGGTTAGCAGCTCACAGAGAGCTCAAAAGCAGCCCCCCAGGAGCAACTTCAGCTGCAGGACCACAGGTAAGACCAACTTTTCTGCTCCAGGTGACCTCCCTTGTGGACTCAGGATACATAGCCACAAGAAAAGTTGAAGACCAGTAGACAGGAAAGACTACATGCCTGAAAGCAGAACACTCTGTTCCCATAACTAGCAGAAAGAAAACAGGAAGACAGGCCTACAGCACTCCTGACAAATAGGCCTATAGGATGGTCGAGCCACTGTCAAAAACAGCAGAACAGGTAACACCAGAGACAATCTCATGGCGAGAGGCAAGCGCAAGAACCCAAGCAACAGAAACCAATAATACATAGCATCATTGGAGTCCAATTCTCCCACCAAAGCAAACACTGAATACTCAAACACACCAGAAAAGTAAGACCTAGATTTAAAATCACATTTGATAATGATGATGGAGTATTTCAAGAAAGACATAAAGAACTCCCTTAGAGAAACACAGGAAAACATTAATAAACAAGTAGAAGCCTATAAAGAAGAATCACAAAAATCCCTGAAAGAATTAGAGGAAAACATAATCAAATAGGTGAAGGAAATAAAAATGGAAATAAAAGCAATAAAGAAATTACAAAGAGAGACAACCCTGGATATAGAAAACCAAAGAAAGAGAAAGGAGCCGTAGATACAAGCATCACCAATAGAATACAAGATATAGAAGAGATAATCTTAGGAGCAGAAAATTCCATAGAAATCATCAACACAACTGTAAAAGATAATGTAAAACGGAAAAAGCTACTGGTCCAAAACATACAGGAAATCTAGGACTCAATGAGAAGATCAAACCTAAGGATAATAGGTATAGAAGAGAGTGAAGACTCACAGCTCAAAGGAACAGTAAATAGTTTCAACAAAATCATAGAAGAAAACTTCCCTAACCTAAAGAAATAGATGCCCATAAACATACAAGAAGCCTACAGAACTCCAAATAGATTGGACAAGAAAAGAAACTCCTCCCCTCACATAATAGTCAAAACACCAAATGCAAAAACAAAGAAAGAATATTAAAATCAGTAAGAGAAAAATATTAAGTAAAATATAAAGGCAGACCTATCAGAATAACACCAGGCTTCTCACCAGAGAATATGAAAGCCAGAAGATCCTGGACAGAGGTCATGCAGACCCTAAGAGAAGACAAATGCCAGCCCAGGTTACTGTATCCAGCAAAATTCTCAATTAATATAGATGGAGAAACCAAGATATTCCATAACAAAACCAAATTTACATAATGTCTTTCTACAAATCCAGCACTACAAAGGATAATAAATGGTAAAGCCTAACATAAGGAGGCAACCTACACCATAGAAAAAGCAAGAAAGTAATTGTCTTGGCAACAAAACAAAGAGAAGAAAAGCACACAAACATAATCTCACATCCAAAGACGAATATACCAGGACGCAATAATCATAATTCTTTAATATCTCTCAACATCAATGGACTCACTCCCCAATAAAAATGAAAGTTGTACTCAGAGGAAAACTCATAGCTCGGAGTGCCTGCAGAAAGAACCAGAAGAGAGCATATATCAGCAGCTTGACACCACACCTCAAAGCTCTAGAACAAAAAGAGGCAAAAACACACAGGAAGAGTAGAAGGCAGGAAATAATCAAACTCAGAGCTGAAATAAACCAAGAAGAAACAGAAAGGACTATACAAAGAATCAACAGAACCAAAAGTTGGTTCTTTGAAAAAATCAACAAGGTAGATAAAACCTTAGCGAGACTAATGAGAAGACACAGAGAGTGTGTCCAAATCAACAAAATCAGAAATGAAAAGGGAGACATAACTATACAATCAGGGGAAATTCAAAAAAATCAACAGATCCTACTACAAAAGTGTATATTTTACAAAACTAGAAAATCTGCAGGAAATGGAAAATTTCCTGACAGATACCAGGTACTAAAGTTAAATCAGGAACAGGTAAACCATTTAAACAACCCCATAATGCCTATAGAAATAGAAGTAGTCATTAAAGTACTCCCAACCAAAAAGAGCCCAGGTTCAGACAGGTTTAGCGCATAATTCATCAGACTTTCATAGAAGACCTCATACAAATACTTTGCAAAATATTCCATAAAATTGAAACAGATGGAGCACTACCGAATTCCTTCTATGAAGCCACAGTGACTTGTATACCTAAACCACACAAAGACCCAACAAAGAAGGAGAAATTTAGACCAATTTCCTTAATGAATATTAACATAAAAATATTCAGTAAATTCTGGCAAACCAAATCCAAGAGCATATCAAACAACCATCTGTCATGGTCAAGTATGCTTCATCCCAGTTATGCAGGGATCGTTTAATATACAGAAAACCATCTACGTCATTCACTATATAAACAAACTGAAATATAAAAACCACATGATCATTTCATTAGATTCTGTGAAAGCATTTGAAAAATTCAAGAACCCTTCATGATAAAAGTCCTGAAAAGAAAAGGAATTCAAGGCCCATACCTAAACATAGTAAAAGCCAAATACAGCAAACTAGTTGCTGACATTAAACTAAATGGAGAGAAACTTGAAACAGTCCTACTAAAATCAGGGACTAGACAAGGCTGCCCACTCTCTACTTACTTATTCATTATAGTTCTTGAAGTTCTAGCCAGAACAATCTGACAAGAAAAGGAGATCAAAGGGATAAAGATTGGAAAAGAAGAAGTCACAATATCACTATTTAGATGATATGATAGTATGTTTAAGTGATCACAAAAGTTCCACCAGAGAACTACTAAACCTGATAACACCTTCAGTAAAGTGGATGGGTATAAAATTAACACAAATAAATAAATAGTCTTCTGTACACAAAAGAGAAACAAGCCAAGAAAGAAATTAGGGAAACGACATCATTCACGGAATTCCCAAATAATATAAAATACCTCGGTGTGACTTTAAATAAGGAAGTGAAAGATCTGTATGATAAGAACTTCAAGTCTCTGAAGAAAGAAATTGAAGATCTCAGAAGATGGAAAGATCTCCCATGCTCATGAATGGGCAGGATTAATATAATCAAAATGGCCATTTTACCAAAAGCAATCTACAGATTCAATGCAAACCCCATTAAAGTACCAATCCAATTCTTCAGAGAGTTAGAACAATTTGCAAAATTATGCAGAATAACAAAAAACCAGGATAGCTAAAACTATCCTCAAAAATAAAAGGACTTCTGGGGGAATCTCTATCCCTGAACATAAACAGGATTAGAGAGCAATAGTGATAAAAAAACTGCATGGTATTGGTACAGAGACAGACAAATAGACCAGTGGAATAGAATCGAATACCCTGAAATGAACCCAAACACCTATGGACACTTGAGTTTTGACAAAGGATCCAAAACCATCAAATGGAAAAAATATAGGATTTTCAGCAAATGGTGCTGGTTCAGCTAGAGTTCAGCATGTAGAAGAATGCAGACCTATCCATGCTTATCATCCTGTACAAAGCTTAAGTCCAAGTGGATCAAGGACCACCACATCAAACAAGATACACTCAAACCAATAGAAGAAAAAGTGGGGAAGCATCTCGAACAAATGGGCACTGGAGAAAATTTCCTGAACAAAAGCCAATGGCTTATGCTCTAAGATCAAGAATCAACAAATGCGATCTCATAAAACTGCAAAGCTTCTGTAAGGCAAAGGACACTGTGGGTAGGACAAAAAGGCAACCAACAGATTGGGAAAAGATCTTTACCAATCCTACAACAGATAGAGGCCTTATATCCAAAATATACAAAGAAATGAAGAAGTTAGACCGCAGAGAGACAAATAACCCTATTAAAAATGGGGTTCAGAGCTAAACAAAGAATTCACAGCTGAGGAATGTTGAATGGCTGAGAAACACCTAAAGAAATGTTCAACATCTTTAGTCATAAGGGAAATGCAAATCAATACAACCCTGAGATTTCACCTCATACCAGTAAGAATGGCTAAGTTCAAAAACTCAGGGGACAGAAAATGCTGAGGAGGATGTGGAGAAAACGGTACACTCATCCATTGTTGGTGGCATTGCAGAGTGGTACAACCCTTTTTGGAAATCAGTTTGGAGGTTCCTCAGAAAAGTGGATTTTGAACTACCAGAGGACCCAGCTCTACCTCTCTTGGGCATATACCTAAAACATGCCCCCAACATATAACAAAGACATACGCTCCACTATGTTCATAGCAGCCTTATTTATAATAGCCAGAAGCTGGAAAGAACCCAGATGCCCTTCAAAAATGGAATGGATACACAAAATGTGGTACATCTACACAATGGAATATTACCCAGCTATCAAAAACAATGACTTTATGAAATTCTTAGGCAAATGGATGGAATTGAAAACTATCATCCTGACTGAGGTAACCAAATCACACACACACAAAAAAAAAAAAAACCCACACACACAAATGGCATGCACTCACCGATGAATGGATATTATTCCAAATGCTCAAATTACCCTAGATGCACAGAACACATGTATCTCAAGTAGGATGACCAAAATGTGAATACTTCATTCCCTCTTTAAAAGGGGAACAAGAATACCCTTAGGAGGGAATAGGGAGGCAAAGTATAGAAGAGAGGCAGAAGGAACACCCATCCAGAGCCTGCCCCACATGTGACTCATACATATACAATCACCCAATTAGATAAGATGAATGAAGGAAAGAAGTGTAGGCCGACAGGAACCGGATGTAGATCTCTCCTGAGAGACACAGCCAGAATACAGCAAATACATAGGCGAATGCCACCATTAAACCACTGAAATGAGAATGGGACCACCATTGAAGGAATCAGAGATAGGATTGGAAGAGCTTTAAGGGGCTTGAGACCCCATATGAATAACAGTGCCAACAAACCAGAGCTTCCAGAGACTAAGCCACTACCCAAAGACTATACATGGACTGACCCTGGGCTCCAACCTCATAGGTAGCAATGAATAGCCTAGTAAGAGCACCAGTGGAAGGGGAAGCCCTTGGTCCTGCCAAGACTGAACCCCCAGTGAACGTGATTGTTGGGGGATGGGCGGTAATCGGGGAAGATGTGGAGGGGAACACCCATAGCAAAGGGGAGGGGAATGGGTTAGGGGGATGTTGGTCGGGAAACCAGGTAAGGGAACACAATTGAAATGCAAATAAGAAATACCCATGTTAATAAAGATGAAAAACAAAAAAGAAAAATTCACACTGAAATGTTAAAAAAATACAGAAGGAAATTTCAAGTGTGAGTTATGGGTACACATACCATTCTCAAAAAATTTGAATTCAGAATTCTTCCTGTGTGAAGGAAATACAGAAATAAATAGTAGAGCAGAGACTGAAGAAAATGTCTTCTATAGACTACACAACCTCGGAAATTATCTCATATACAACCACCAAAACCAGACACTATTTTTGTTTCCAGTAAGTCTTTGCAGGCAGGAGCCTGATGTAGCTGTCCTCTGAAAAGCTCTTCCAGAGCTTGAAAAATACAGATGCAGATTCTTGCAGGAAACTATCAGTTTGAGTATGCAGACTCCAATGGAGGACAAAGGGGAAGTACTGAAGGAGCTAAATGGGCTTGCAACTCCATAGTAAGAATAACAGTATCAGCAAACCAGACACCCTAGAGCTCGCATGAACTTAACCACCAAACAAAGAATATACATGGAAGATCCAATGGATAAACCTGCATATAAAACAAAGGGCGGCCTAATATGGCTGGCATTAGTAGAAAGAGATGCTCTTCTACTAAAAATGCTTAAGGGAATGCAAGTCCAGACAGGCAGAAATGAGTAAGTGGTTGGATGAGCACCCTCATGTAATCAAGGAGTGAGTGGGATGGCCTAGAAGTTTGGCAAAGTGGATCTTGAATGGGAGAAAACTTTTGAAAAGTAAGTAAATAAAATAACCAATGAAAAAGAGAAAAAGAAGAGTTCAAATAAAATTTGCAGTAGTCCAGATTTATTATTCATGTTTTTATGTTTAATAAAAATTATTATTATGGAAATATCACACATTATTTTGGTTTTTATTATGGCACACTAACAAAAATATAGCACATATTCTGCAAATATGTGCACCTCCATCAAAATTACACTTGCCCATCTTGCTACTAAATCATTCCTCAGTTCAATCAGCCTCTTTCTTCCTTTATGACTTATATGCATGCTTAATTTTCAATACAAAAATGGTTATTTTCATTGATATTTCCATAGTACAAGCTTTATAAGATATACTCATTCCCAATTACTTCATGCTTATTCACATTCCAAATGATACCTCTACTACTTTCTCTGTGCAAGATGTGGAAACACATGTGCACATACCCACAAACATACAAACACAAACACACATACACATACATATGCACACGGACACACACAGACACACACAGACAAACACACACACACACACTTCTATAAAGACACACATTGCTATTATCAGACTCAGAAAATTCTGAATTTCCTCAGTCTTAAGTTTAAAAGGTTCTCTTCCAGTTATATCCTCAATTCTCGTTAACAAGATGATATAATTCTTGACAGTTTGAGAAAAGTTTCATATTTGTATGTACACCCTTCATGTCTGTCATCTAAATTGTGATTTGACTATGAGAACAGTGGACCTAGAAATCTTATGTGTTTGACTTCATCCATTTTTCTATCATTTCTGCATTACATAAAGTCTATTTCCTTAAATTCTTATAAGATTCGTTTTCATTTGTGAGTTTTAGTCTAAATAGTTATATTTAAGAATCCATATCCATAGAATTACACTGTTAAAATTCTAAGAATTCAGTTGATAACTCTCTGCACCTCCCTGTTAAGAGACAGCCACATCTTGTGCAATGACAGTCTTGTCCTGTACAAAAGACAGTGAAGTTCAGAATGAACAGATTTGTCCATGTTAGGTGCCTGATTACCAGGGGTGCCTTCTCTGCATCTGACAAATGAAGATTTTTGCCATAAACGACCCCTTCATTGACCTCAACTTCATTGTCTGAATATTCCAGTATGACTCTACTCAAGGCAAATTTAATGTCAAAGTCTAGGCTAAGAGTGAAAATATTGTCATTAGCAGGAAAGCTATCACCTTCTTCCAGGAGTGAGATCCTGCCTTTGTCAAATAGGTTGATGCTGCTGCTATTTGTCATGGAATCTACTGGCATCTTCACTACCATGGAAAAGGCCTGGACCCACATAAAGGGTGGGGCCAAAAATGTAATCATCTCTGCCCTTTCGGCTTATGCCCCCATGTTTTTGATATGTGTTAACCAAGAGAAATATGACAACTCACTCACAATTGTCAGCAAAATACCTTACACTAACAACTGAACAGCCGCTCTGGCCAAGGGCATCCATGACAACTTTAGCATTATGGAAGTGTTCATGACCACAATTCATGCCTTTGCTGCCACTCAGAAGACTGTGGATGACCCCTCTGGAAAGCTGATGTGTGATGTCCATGGGGTAGCCCAGAATATCAACCCTGCATCCACTGGTACTGCCAAGTCTGTGGGCAAGGCCAACCCAAAGCTAAATGGAAACTCACCGGGATGGCCTTTCATATTTCTATTCCAAAATATCCATTGTGGATCCGATCCCCAATATCTCCTGGTGAAACCTTCCTAGTATGATGATATCAAGAAGGTAGTGAAGCAGACATCTGAGAGACCATTAAAGGGCATGTCGGGTTACACAGAGGATCAGTTTGCATGCTGCAGCTTCAATAGCTTCTCTTACTCTTTTATCTTTAATACTGAGGCTGATAGTGCTCTAAATGACAACTCTGTAAAGCTCATTACCTGGAATGACAATGAATGCTTCTACAGAGACCTCATGGAGTATCTGGGCTCCAAGAAGTAAGAAACCTAGGACAACCTTCCCAACCCCTGTAAGGATCCTAAGAGCAAGAGTGAGGCCCTCAGTTGCTGAAGATTCCCTTTCCCAACTTGATCCCCAAGACTTAGCATCTCCCTCAAAATTTCCATCCCCGATCTCCATAATAGCAGGATGATTATAGGGAACCATCCCTACACTCTTGAATTTCATCAATAAACTTTGCAGCATCCACAAAAATGCAGTATACACAGCAATAATGAATATCCATTTTTAAAGTAAAATAAGTAAGTCATATATGGTATGCTTTGTTTACTCGTTTGTTGAAATCTTCAAGATTTATGCAATCTTGCCTATTATGAAAAATTGACAGAAAGCAGCTTATTTGGCATGCTCACTCATGTTTACTTTCAGAAAAATCCACCAGAGCTGAGCATAAACTATAACATACTCAAACATATGCTGCCTTTCCTACTGGTATCTTTTGTGAGACTTTGTACAAAATTATCATGCCCCATAAATTATTTGGTTCCTGTTTACCAACCCTTTCCCAAAGTCAGTTTAGATTCACATCCTATCTCAAATATAATTTTATTTTTCATACTAAATGCATGAGTCATATTCTTATAATTCTCCACAATTTGAAAATTTGTTATAAAAATTAAGTGCTATTTTAAAAGGTATCAAAATTATTACTGTTGTCTGTGTAAGTGTTGTAAACTACAATCATCATGTTTGAGTAATTCACACATATTCGATGCCATAACATTTTATGAGGTGGTGTTGGATATTTTTGTAGGCTTTTCTTCATCTAACCAGTCCTTCAGCTGACTACAAGTAATATACCTCAACTTCAAAGACATACATTATCTCAAAATAAATAGTGGGAAAAATCTATATAAATGGACCTTAGGATCAAGATTCTGGAGCCATTCCAGTAGGTAGTAAAATAGACCTCAATCCAAAACAAATCATAAGCAAAAAAAGATATTACATATTCATCAAATTGCTTCAAATCTTATTTTGTTTGCCACAAACACACGGATACCCCCTTTTGTAAAAGAAATTCAGCTAAATCTTGAATCACCTATTGACAATCATTAAGATCTCACAGTCTGACTTCAACTGTCCTACAGATCTTGAGTAATGAAAATGTACAGTGTTGGTATAGGAACAGAAAAATTGGTCAGGGGAATAAAATTAAAGTCCCAGAAATAATACTGCACAGTTGCAGACAATTGCCTTTTATAAAGAAGTCAAAATAATTCCAGGAAGAAAGCAGTGTGCCTTCAGCAACTGGTGCTGGCCTAACTGAATATCTGCATGTGGAAGAATAGAAATAGATCCATATTTATCACCCTGCAGAAACCTCAAGTACAAGTGGATAAAAGTCCTCAATTTTACACTTAAAATTCTTCAGGCTTCATGACCTTAGAGGATGATGAAGTCATGACACAGGGTGTCTGCTTATGAAGATGAACTACTTCTTGGAAACACTTGTTCACATCATTAAGCCACCAAAATGCTTTAAGTGAGCAGTGAGCATCTGTGAGGTATAGCTTAGAATTGCGAAAGTGACCCTTCACTCTAGCGGTGTTAGATGCTGAGCAAGTCCTGGGAAGTGATCAGACAAAACTGGTATTCTAGAGAACATACACTGAGGGACAAGTATGAGGTTACAACTAGACTCTTAACTCCTATAATCTAGCTTTCAAAACATGTATAGCAATTGTTCTATAGGTGCCATAAAAAAAGGAGTTGTGTGGCTGAATATTCTCTCAGTTGATGAATGTTCACTACATTATCAGAAAGATCTGAATTGTGACCACCTAACTTTATATGACATGCCATCATTACACATTCCATGAAATGTCAGTGCTGAAACACACTGTATGAACCAGGCTGTCCTTGGGCATATAATCTGCATCCTTGTCTTCTTAGTTCTGGGCTTAAAGTTGTGTCACCACTTCAGACTGGAAACATTTTTTTTTTAATTTTTTTGTATAAATTGCTTTAACTGTTTAATACAATTCTATCTTGGTATATATTTTTCCTTCATGGAAAATAACTTTATCCTAGGTTGTATCTGTAAACCAAGTTCTAGAATACATGTACGTATTAAATTTTGTTGAATATGTATCTTGTTTTGATTTTAGATCACAAGTGGCTGAACAAAATGATTTAGGAATATTTTCTGTTTTGGGGAGGAAAGGAAAGCTTTGTTGGAAACCTACACAACTTTCCAGAAGTAGAGATTTTGGGGATCTAAAAAGAGAAACTGCTGCTGCTGCTTTACTAAATCAACATGAATCCTAACTACATTTTATTTATTATTATACTCACAAAACAGTATAGCTCTAATACCTAAGAGAAATGTGGATTGCAACAGATGGGTTTTATTACTGAGAACCAAATTGAAACAAATTCAGAGAGTAAGAGATCTTGTCCTGCCTATCCCTATCTGATTCATCTACAATACAATTGCATATAAAGCTTATGTATCAAAGAGGAAGAAAATGTTGCAAGTGAAAATGTTACAAGAGTGAGAGGAACAGGAAGTTTGTTGTGAGAATACACTCCTACACATGGTAGAGATATAGCATCCATGTTGCCTCATGAATTAGATTTTCTGAATAAAAATGGGAAAAGAGAGATATTGATAGGCATACTAACCTGGATGAGTTCAGTTTCACGAGGACTCAACCATATGCAGAGGACTACAATCAAGGAATGTTGAAATTGGGGAACTAGTCTACTGAAGGGCTGAGATTTCCACTATGCAATATAACACGAAGAGTTCAGTCCTCAAATATTTTATCTATAAGTTATGTTGTGTGGATGATGCAGGTTCTATTTATATATTATTCCTAAATGAACAGTATGAATCTAAGAGTTTTGAGGAGTATTATTTTGAAGTATTGAAGAGTTGAATGAAAATGGAAAATGATGTATTTATTTTTAAATATTTCAAGTAAAAATCCTTAAATTTTAAAAAGTTAGAAATGGAAAATATTTCCTAGAATATCTTCAATTTTTATTATAATAACAATTTATTAGACAATAATAAAGGTTCTAATAATCTCCATTGCTACATGTGACAGCAAGTTTTGCTTTAATTTCTTTTTTCATCTTTATTAAATTCAGTATTTCTTATTTACATTTCGATTGTTATTCCCTTTCCCGGTTTCCAGGCCAACATCCCCCCAACCCATCCCCCTCCCCTTGTCTTTTGGTGTTCCCCTCCCCATCCTCCCCATTACAGCCCTCCCCCAAAAACAATCACATTCACTGGGGGTTCAGTCTTGGCAGGACCAAGGACTTCCCCTTCCACTGGTGCTCTCATTAGGCTATTCATTACTACCTATGAGTTTGGACCCCAGGGTCAGTCCATGTATAGTCTTTGGGTAGTGGCTTACTCCCTAGATCCTCTGGTTGGTTGGCATTGTTGTTCATATGGGGTCTCAGGCCCCTTCAAGCTCTTTCAATCATTTCTCCAATTCCTTCAACAGGGGTCCCATTATCAGTTCAGTGCTTTAATGATAACATTTGCCTATGTATTTGCTGTATTCTGGCTGTGTCTCTCAGGGGAGATCTACATCTGGTTCCTGTCGGCCTGCGCTTCTTTGCTTCATCCATCGTATCTAGTTTGGTGGCTGTATATATATGGGCCACATGTGGGGCAGGCTCTGAATGGGTGTTCCTTCTGCCTCTGCTCTAAACTTTGCTTCCCTATTTCCACCCAAGAGTATTCCTGTTCTGCTTTTAAAGAAGGAGTGAAACATTCACATTTTGATAATCCTTCTTGAGATTCATGTGTTCTATGCATCTAGGGTAATTTGAGCATTTGGACTAATATCCATTTATCAATGAGTGCATACCATGTGTGTTTTTCTGTGATTGGGGTACCTCACTCAGGATGATATTTTGCAGTTCCATCCATTTGCCTATGAATTTCAGTCATTGTTTTTGATAGCTGAGTAATTTTCCATTGTGGAGATGTACAATATTTTCTATATCCTTTCCTATGTTGAAGGGCATATGGGTTCTTTCCAGCATCTGGCTATTACAAAGAAGGCTGCTATGAACATAATGGAGCATGTGTCTTTGTTATATGTTGGGGCATCTTTTGGGTATATGCCCAAGAGAGGAATAGCTGGATCCTCAAGTAGTTCAATGTCCAATATACTGAGGAACCTCCAGACTGATTTCCAGAATGGTTGTACCAGTCTGCAATCCCACCAACAGTAGAGGAGTGTTCCTCTTTCTCCACATCATTGCCAGCATCTGCTGTCACCTGAGTTTTTGATCTTAGCCATTCTCACTGGTGTGAGGTGAAATCTCAGTGTTGTTTTGATTTGCATTTCCCTCATGACTAACGATGTTGAACATTTCTTTAGGTGTTTCTCAGCCATTCCGCATTCCTCAGCTGTGAATTCTTTGTTTAGCTCTGAACCCCGTTTTTTAATAGAGTTATTTGTCTCCCTGCTGTCTAACTTCTTGAGTTTTTTGTATATTTTGGATATAAGGCCTCTATCTGTTGTAGGATTGGTAAAGATCTTTTCCCAATCTGTTGGTTGCCGTTTTGTCCTAACCACAGTGTCCTTTGCCTTACAGAAGCTTTGCAGTTTTTTGAGATCCCATTTGTTGATTCTTGATCTTAGAGCATAAGCCATTGGGTTTTATTCAGGAAATTTTTTCCAGTGCCCATGTGTTTGAGATGCTTCCCCACTTTTTCTTCTATTAGTTGAGTGTATCTGGTTTGATGTGGAGGTCCTTGATCCACTTGGATTTTAGTTTTGTACAGGGTGATAAGCATGGATCGATCTGCATTCTTCTACATGTTGACCTCCAGTTGAACCAACACCATTTACTGAAAATGCTATCTTTTTCCCATTTGATGGTTTTGGCTCCTTTGTCAAAAATCAAGTGATCATAGGTATGTGGGTTCATTTGTGGGTCTTCAATTCTATTCCACTGGTCGATCTGTCTGTCTCTTTACCAATACCATTCAGTTTTTATCACTATTGCTCTGTAATACTGAGTGAGTTCAGAGATAGTTATTCACGAGGAAGTGCTTTTATTGTTGAGGATACTTTTAGCTATCCTGGTTTTTTTGTTACTCCAGACAAATTTGCAAATTGTTCTGTCTTACTCTATGAAGAATTGGATTGGCATTTTGATGGTGATTGCATGGAATCTGCAGATTGCTTTTTGTAAAATTGCCTTTTTTACTACATTAATCCTGCCAATCCATGAATATTGGAGATCTTTCCATCTTCTGAGATCTTCTTCCATTTCTTTCCTCAGAGGCTTGAAATTCTTATCATACAGATCTTTCACTTGCTTGGTTAAAGTCACAAAGAAGGAGTTTATGTAATTTGGGAATATTATTAAGGGTGCCGTTTCCCTATTTATTTCCTGGCTTATTTCTCTTTTGTGTAGAGGAAGGCTACTGATTTATTTGAGACAATTTTATACCCAGCCACTTTGCTGAAAGTGTTTATCAGGTTTAGTAGTTCTCTGGTGGACTTTTAGGGATCACTTAAATATACAATCATATCATCTGCACATAGTAGTATTTTGACTTCTTTTCCTATCTGTCTTACTTTGATCTCCTTTTGTTGTCTGATTGCTCTGGATAGAAATTATAGAACTATATTGAATAAGTAGGGAGACAGTGGCAGCCTTGTCTAGTCGCTGATTTTAGTGGGGTTGCTTCAAGTTTCTCTCCACTTAGTTTAATGTTAGCTACTGGATTGCTGTATATGGCTTTTACTGTTTTGGTATGGGCATTGAATTCCTATACTTTCCAGGACTTTTATCGTGAAGGGTTGCTGAATTTTGTCAAAAGCATTCTCAGTATCTAATTAAATGATCAAGTGGTTTTATCTTTCAGTTTGTTTATATAGTGGATTACTTTGACGATTTTCTGTATATTAAATGATCCCTGCATACTTGGGATGAAGCCTACATGATCATGATGGATGATTGTTTTGATGTGGTCTTGGATTCGAATTTTACTGAGTATTTTTACACTGATATTCATAATGGAATTGGTCTGAAGTTCTCTTTCTTTGTTGGGTCTTTGTGTGGTTTAGGTATACAAGTAATTGTGGCTTCAAAGAAGGAATTCGGTAGTGCTCCATCTGTTTCAATTTTATGGAATAGTTTGGATAGTATTGCTATGAGGTCTCCTATGAAGGTCTGATGAATTCTGCACTGAACCCGTCTGGACCTGGGCTCCTTTTGGAGGGGAGAACTTTAAGGCTGCTACTATTTCTTTAGGAGTTATGGGGTTGTTTAAATGGTTTATCTGTTCCTGATATAATTTTGGTACCAGTTATCTGTCTAGGGAATTATCCATTTCCTGCAGATTTTCAAATATTGTTGAATATAGGCTTTTGTAGTAGGATCTGATGATTTTTTTTAATTTCCTCTGATTCTGTAGTTATGTCTCCCTTTGCATTTCTGATTTTGTTAATTTTGACACATTCTCTGTGACCTCTCATTACTCTGGCTAAGGGTTTATCTATCTTGTTGATTTTCTCAAAGAACCAACTTTTGGTTCTGTTGATTCTTTGTACATTCCTTTTTGTTTCTTCTTGGTTTATTTCAGCTCTGAGTTTGATTATTTCTTGCCTTCTACTAACCCTGAGTGTATTTGCTTCCTTTGTTCTAGAGCTTTGAGGTGTGCTGTCAAGCTGCTGATATATGTTCTCTCCTGATTCTTTCTGCAGGCACTTAGAGCTATGAGTTTTCCTCTTAGCACAGCTTTCATTGTGTCCCATAAATTTGGGTATGTTGTACCTTCATTTACATTAAATTCTAAGAAGTCTTTAATTTCTTTATTTCCTCCTTGACCAGGTTATCATTGAGTAGAGCATTGTTCAAATTCCATGTATATGTGGGTGTTTTCCCCTTATTGTCATTGAAGAGCAGCTTTAGCTCGTGGTGGTTTGATAGGACGCATGGGATAATTTCTATCTTTCTGTATCTATTGAGGCTGGTGTTATGACCAATTATATTGTCAATCATGGAGTAAAATGAGGTGGTGAACAAAAAGTGTATCCTTTGTTTTAGGATAGAATGTCCTATAAATATCTGTTATGTCCATTTGGTTCATGACTTCTCTTAGTCTGTCTATGTCTCTGTTTAATTTCTGTTTCCATGATCTATCCATTGATGAGAGTGGGGTGCTGAAATCTCCTATTCTTATTGTGTGAGGTGCATTGTGTTTTGAGGTTTAGTAAGGTTTCTTTTATGTATGTAGTTGCCCTTGCACTTGGAGCATAAATATTTAGGATTGAGAGTTCATCTTGGTGGATTTTTCCTTTGATGAGTATGTATGAAGTGTCCTTCCTTATCTTTTTTGATGACTTTTAGTTAAAAATCAACTTTATTCGGTATTAGAATGACTACTCCTGCTATTTTCTTCACACCATTTACTTGGAAAGTTGTTTTCCAACCTTTCACTCTCAGGTAGTGTCTGTCTTTGACTCTGAGGTGCATTTCCTATAGGCCGCAGAATGCAGGGTCCTCATTGCATATCCAGTTAGTTAATCCATGTCTTTTTATTGGGAATTATGTCCATTGATATTGAGAGATATTAAGGAATAATGATTGTTGTTTCCTGTTATCTTCGTATTTGGATGTGAGATTGTGTTTATGTTCTTTATTTCTATTTGTTTTATTGCCAAGTTGATTAGTTTCTTGCTTTTTCTAGGGTGTAGCTTGCCTCCTTATGTTGAACTATACCATTGATTAACTTTTGTAGGTCTGGATATGTAGAAAGATATTGTGTAAATTTGGTTTTGTTATTGAATATTGTGGTTTCTCCATCTATGTTAATTGAGAGTTTTGCTGGATACTGTAATCTGGGCTGGCATTTGTGTTCTCTTTGGGTCTGAATGACATATGTCCAGGACCTTCTGGCTTTCATAGTCTCTGGTGAGAAGTCTGGTGTGATTCAGATTGGTCTGCCTTTATGTGTTACTTGACCTTTTTCCCTTACTGCTATTAATATTCTTTCTTTGTTTTGTGCATTTGCTGTTTTTAATATCATGTGACAGGAGGAGTTCCTTTTCTGTTCCAATCTATTTGGAGTTCTGTAGATTTCTTGTATGTTTATGGGCCTCTTTTTAGGTTAGGGAAGTTTTCTTCTATGATTTTGTTGAACATATTTACTGGGCCTTTTAGCTGGGAGTCTTCACTCTCTTCTATACCTATTATCCTTAGGTTTGATCTTCTCTTTGAGTCCTGGATTTCCTGTATGTTTTGGACCAGTAGCTTTTTCCGTTTTACATTATCTTTGACAGTTGTGTCAATAATTTCTATGGAATTATCTTCTCCTGAAATTCTCTCTTTTATCCCTTTTATTCTGTTGGTGATAGTTGTATCTACAGCTCCTTTTCTCTTCCTTTGGTTTTCTATATCCAGGGTTGTCTCCCTTTGTGCTTTCTTTATTGCTTCTATTTCCATTTTTAATTCTTTCACCAGTTTGATTGTGTTTTCCTGGAATTCTTTCAGGGATTTTTGTGATTCCTCTCTCTAGTCTTTTACTTGTTTATTTATGTTTTCCTTTGTTTCTCTAAGGCAGTTCTTTATGTTTTTCTTGAAGACCTCCATCATCATGATTAAATGTGATTTTAAATCCAAGGCTTGCTTTTCTGGTGTGTTTTTATATTCAGTGTTTGCTTTGGTGGGAGAGTTGGACTCTGATGATGCCATGTAGTCTTGTTTTTTTGTTTTTTTTTGTTTTGTTTTGTTTTTGTTTTTGTTTTTGCTTTGGTTCCTGTGCTTGCCTTTCGCCATCAGGTTGTCTCTGGTGTTAACTTGTTTTGCTATTTCTGACAGTGGCTAGGCTGTCCTATAGGCCTGTGTGTCAGGAGTGCCGTAGACCTGTTTTCCTGTTTTCTTTCAGCCAGTTCTGGGAAGAGATTGTTCTGCTTTCAGGTGTGTAGTCTTTCCTGTCTACTGGGATGTTCCTGTGGGCATGTGTTTGAGTCCACCAGGCAGGTGAGTTGGAGCAAAAGAGTTTGTCTTACCTGTGTCCCAGGGCCTGAAATTGCTCCTGGTGTGCTACGTTTGAGCTCTCCCTGAGTTTGGCAAACAGAAGGGCCTGCCCCATCTTTTCCCAGGCCCCTGTGCACAGGGGTCCCAGATGGCATTAGGTGCTTTCCTCTGGAGTCAGAAATGTGGGCAGAGTGTAGTCTTTTCTGGCTTCCCAGGCGTGTTGCCCCTCTGAATGTTCAGCTCTCCCTCCCACAGGATTTGGGTGCAGGGAGTTGTTGACCGGGTCCCTTCATATCTGGGTGGTGTCCGGACCTCAGGGTACATGTTGCTTGAATGCCCCTATCTTCCTGTTCCCAGAGGCCCTATACAGTTTCCTCTTTGGCCAGTGATGTGGGCAGTGGTGTGCAGTACTAGCAATCTCTCCTGCTCTGCAGTCTCAGGAGTGCCCACCTGTATGGGCGGTGATATCTCTCTCCCACTGTGTTTGGGATCAGGGAGCTGTGGGCCAGGATTAGCAAGGTTCCAGCTAAAAACCAGAAGTGTCCGGTCCCAGAGGAATTTTGCCTCTGTGTGTCCTGAGTCCACTAGGCAGGTCACTTAGAGCAGAAAAGTTGGTCTTACCTCTGGTCTCGGGGCTGAAGTTGCTCCTGGGGGGCTGTGTTTCAGCTCTCTGTGAGGGCAGCAACCAGTAGTTTGTTTAACTTCTGATTCTTTAGAAACACATTTTGATATAAAGTGTTATGTTCTTTGATGAGTATTCTAAAATGTGATAGATGAGTTATTTCCAAGTTAAGAAATAAATAGTGGACAAACTAGGATTTTGCTTATGACCTGTAATGTTTAGCAGTATCCATATTCACATAGTAAGTACCCATTACAGAAGATACTGAACTCTTGATTCAAAGAATAAGATGAAATCCAGGTAGAAGCTTCAACTATAGTGGGTACTTTTTTTTACAATTTTAAATTTTAATAGCTATATTTTAAACAAATGTAATTTGATTGAATGTAAAAAGTTAAGTTTCTCTGCTTATGAGACCTATGGTGCTGTTTGGGATAGCCATAGACCAAACCAGCCACCAGAACCCCACATTTCAAGGATCTGCATATGAGATATATACATGTAAAATTTCAAGTAAACAATAGGATTGTATGACATGAAAGAGAATTCTGAGATTCTGAAGCAACTAGTGAAGTAGGACAGAGGGCTTTTGACTTAATCTATTTCCTCCTTATGGCTCACTATTTGCCCTTTCCCTTCCTAGTTTTTAACTTTGTGAAAATTCTGACCAAAACCCCACAAGAGCCAGAAACAGGCAGTTAAAGTGTCTGCCTTTGCTGGGAGTGGCATCATGCTTTTCTGTAGGAGGGTGTTGGGATAGCTGCCTTCTTCTGGAGTCAGGTTTAATCTTTCCTCCTTTGACAGAGAGAGCCCTGGCCACACACATACCTGCATAGTCCCAGGTCTTTGTGCTTCCTTTCCAGACATCTGAATATTTCTTCTAATTATAAGTTCTGCACGACTGGAGCTCATCAGTTGTGACCAGAGAGCTGAGACAGGCTAAAACAGACAGTTACCACCTTTTCAGTCAGAAAGTGGGTAGGGAGCACCAGCTACATGAAGGCCCAAGGACACGGATAGTCCTGGAGTCTCTCAGTTGGACATCAGTCGCCATCAATCACAGCAATGTGCCTATGTCCCATCACCTTACTTTCTAATATAGAGGCTAACTCCCCAAACTTCACACTATTCACACTATAGCAAATAAACAGGCACACGCAGGCAATGCTTTAGGTACCTTACCATTTGTCAATAAGAAAGCAGGCAGACACTGGGATTTAAATTTTTAGTTGTATTTGGTAACATCCCAGTTTAATTTACAAAACTTTCTGACTTATATTCATATACATTTGACGTCCCTTTTCTGAAAATACACAAAAATAACTCATGCTTGCCTGTAACTTTGTAAAATGTTGATGAGAGAACACTTACAAATGCACACCACTACTTAAGCACACTTACTTTTTTTTTTAAAGAAAAGTGGCTCAAATAGGAACCAAGCTCAAGAAACTAGACAAAAACCAAGTGAGATTAAAGGTGTTAACTTTACCAACCTGTTGCTCCCATCTGTTAGTATTTGTTTATCTTTCAGACTGGGAGTCACTGTATAGCCCATGATGGCCTGCTGGAGTTCCAGGCCCATCATCACATCCAGATTCTCCTCCCTCAAATATCTGATCCCCTCAGTGGGTCTGGGTTTAAACTCTCCCAGTATTAAATAGAAGGCTGCAGTGGATGGAGTTATTGTCACAATAAGAGTCTAGAATACAGAGTTTAAGGCAAGCAAACAGCACAGTGGGTGCTGTCCATGAACACACTCGAGTTAGACCAGACTACCCAGGCTTGCTGGGCTCAAAGGCTGATCTGGACCTTGTAGGTCATTCTTACTTTATTGGGTTTTCTTTTGTTCCATAGTTGCTTGCTCCACTATTTTGTAATTATGGCAAGGTCAGAGCTTTAGTTAGTTTAAGAATACTTAGCCATACTTCAAATGTCTGACTCAAATGTTTTTATCCTTCTGAACAAATGTCTGATTTCCATCTACAATTATTTTAAGTAAGTTATATACAGTATAAGTAAGATATACAGTAAGTAAGCTGAAAAGAGAGGCAGGATATAGGGCTAAGGACTGCCACCACACTTGGGCATGGCACTGATGAGTGAGTTGCTCAGTGTTGGTGGTTAGGACCAGCTAGTGAGTCTCCTCCAGGAAGGCCTTGCAGCACCTAAGGCATTGCTAGCACACCACCTTGAAGTCAGAGTCATTGCCATAATAGGGATCTTCAAATATGAGCTGTTTCTGTGGATCATAGCTCCCAGGTAGCTCAATTTTAGCTCTGCAATTTTTAACTTGATTACTTTTTCTATTCAAATCTCTCAGATTGTTTTCATCCATACACAGTATATAATCGAATGTGGCAAAGTCTTCTCTTGTAATCTGTCTTGCCTTATGGGCTGTGCTAATGCCATGATTTCTTAGGCAGCTGACAGCTCTTGGGTCTGGGGTCTGGCCCACATTCCAGTTGGAAACGGCCCTGCTGTCAATGGCCCAATTATCTGAAACATTTTCATTGGTTACCAATTTTCTGAACACTGCTACTGCAATGGGTGACCAGTAAATGTTGCTGAGACACACGAACAGCACTGACTTGGATCCAACCTCTGCCATGTTTCTATAGTGGGTATTTTTATAGTCCTAGAAGTAATCATATTACCCAATGGTGGTCCCTGAGAGGAATAACAAAATTATATCTGTTGAAATAATGTCATGACAATCCTAGTAGCAACTAATGGCTACATAATTGAATTAAAGGTCTACTTCACAAGATAGTAAACATGCCTGGCACAGTTATCAGGGAGAATAGTATGCAGCTAGAGAGTTATATAAACCCTGGAGAAGGATCTAACAGTAATGTCCAGCTTAATGTAAAATTGATAATATTTCTGCAGAATCTTCTTTTTATATTGAGGATGAGTCTATACCTCAATCCTCATTAGGGGATCTTATTTTCAAAATTTATGGTAATTAACTAATGGGTCCACCATCATTCAAAATGATGATAATAATGGATGATGGCGTGTTCAGCTAAAATTAAATATCTGTATCACACTTTTCATTTCAAGAGTCAGGAATCATCCAGAAAGACTATTCAGAAATTATATAAAAGCAGAGGTGTCATATGACTCCAAGTAAGGTTTTGTTCAGACAGAATAGTGCACTTCCCCTCAATAATTAGTTTACCAATATGCATATAACTTTTCAAAAATCAATCTAGAAATTCTGAGTTTACTGGAGGATGTCAGTACAGTCCTCAATTACCTGAACATCTCCTGTTCAAGATGGCCAATTTATGTCTCGACTCTACTCATACTTCATTTCAATTCTCTAAGTGGCACAAGTGTTTTTCTTCTCGAAAACATGAAGTTTGGAGGAAATAGTGGTAGGAGATCAGGAAGAGATTGGAAAATTAATATTTGGCCAATGAGTAAAATACATATGCAAATATAAAATATTCTAATAAATATTTAAGAATTAAGTGTTCTAAATACTTTCTGTTGAAAATAGTCATTAAAACTTCGTACCAGGAATACATTGAGACTTTCTTGACTTTCTTACAAATCTGCATCAAAATTTTAGCATCTTCCACAGGACACCTTGTCAGCTTTAAGAGATAATGAAAACTAGTGCCTTCTCAAAACCTCTTGTGCTTTTGTAAATGTTCACAAAAAGCTTTTATGTACTTTTTATTTATTCATCAACTTGATGACATTCACAAGTAATCTGTATCCCCAAAGCTAACTCTCATATTTGCCATGGTGGATAAAATTGCAATCATTTTGAGAAATACAGATCTTTCATATTTCTGTTTACTACAGATAAATCAATACACAGATATTTAATCTTACTATAAATTATTTGCAGAACATAAGGATGAAGAGATGAATTGGTCCCATAATCCTAAAGCATTTCCTTAGCTTAGAATTTTGGTATTCTACAAATAATGTTTATCTGAAAGAGCATTCCAGTGTGTGTGTTCTGTGCAGATTGTAAGTTTGTTCTTTGTCTCAGTATTAAAGTTAAATTATAGGTAACAGAGGAAATGTCTTTACATGATGCAAGTAATGAAAAGAAGTGAATAGCATATTTCGAGGCTAGCACAGACCCTTACTAAGTTTCAACTTTAGGCTTACTGATAAATTAGATAGCTAACACCCATAATCAAAGAAGATATTCTTCATCAGAAATGAGGAACATACAATTCAGAATTTAACAAATTTTACTGAGCCTAGCTCCAATGGATTCATCTATATTACAAGTTCTTCAATTGTGAGGGAATATTGTAGAAGAGAGAGCCTAAAGATTGAAAATCATAATATCAGATCTGCTGTTGAAACATGCTCTCCCAAAATGACTGAATAAACAAGATTTATTCATTGGACATATTAATAGACATGGTAATGTTTAATTGAGAACATTTCTTGGGGTCACATTTCTGTTCAAAGAATCACAGGCTACTTGATAACTAGAGAGGGTCAACATGGTAAAATGCATACACAACAAGACCAAAAGGAGACATAGCATTCTAAATTTATATCCTTGTCCATATAAATGCATATTTATTTGCATTTATTTGGAGCAGTGTTACAGTTCAGTAGTTTAAATATTTATTGTCATTAGAGAAAGGATATATAAGAGTATATATATATATATATATATATATATATATATATATATATATATCTCAGGCGCACATATATATATATACATAATAGTGATTTGGTAAAATTACTGTACAGATATGGTTTTGTCATCAAATATTTCTGAAGAAGTAGCTAACAGTTTTAGAGGGGTATGGAAGATTTTGCAGAGAGGGAGGTATTTGGAAAGGATCAGTCAAAAACAGGAAGGGTAGAAATTATAAAGTTTAATATATATATATATGTACATATATATATATATATATATATATATATATATATATATATGTGCCTACACCAAAAACTTTTCTTCTTCCCTAACTCATACTTTTATCACCCATTTGTTGCCATTTAAGTCATGCCACATTGTTGTTAACCTGATCCTTAGTCTCATATGAGCCTCGTTTTCTGTGTTTGGGTTAATCCCCTGCACTTGACTATCTCACAGAATCATATCCTTCTGCCAAATATCCCAACTTCTATTCTTGCTTCAACACATTGAACCTAGGCTATTTATTGAAAGTTGAAGCATCCACGCAGGGCAGAAGAGATTCCTGTCATACCCCCCCATTTACTCCAATAAAAGGTATTTTCTATGATATACATGTATATATATATAAATTATATACAGTGAAAATAATTTCAAAACTATATTTAAATCAAATGTATTAGAAAAATGTATTATCTAAATTGCCAAAATATTTATATCAGATGAAATCTCATTTGATATCTAACTTGTCTTCCTTTTGTGTCTACATCTACAGAAATAATTATGATGAATATAGAGAACAAAGTGGATAAAGAACTAATACTATTGACATATTTGACCCACTTTTAAATATTTGAGTATATGTAACAGAACAAAATTTAAAAATCAAATAATGAGGCATAACTCCATACTTAGTTAGAATAAAATGTAAATAAGGATTAGATATCCTCTAACTTGTCCATAAATTGATTCTTCCATAAACCATACTTTAGTTTTATTTCAGCAACAGAATGTATAGAGAAGGTTGCTCAGTATATAAGTTGTTATGTAAACAATTGTATATAGTAAGAACTGTACATCTACCATGAAATATTCATGAAAAACTAAATCATTATGGATTTTGTAAGCAAATGGATGGATATTGAGTATTCATCCTAATGAGGTAACCCAGTTCCCAAAGAGCATACATTGTATGTTTTCACTGTAAGTGCATATTAACCACAAAAGAGAGGGTAAGCTTGCCACACTCCACAGACTCAAGAAGACTGGACATGAAGAAGGGCATAAGAACAAATGCTTAAGCCTTACTTCGAAAGAGGAATGGAAAGTTTATGGGAAGGGAAGGTAGACTGAAGAATGGAACTGGGTGGGTGAAGATATAGTGGGGAGAGTCAGATATAAGGGTAAGGTGTGTGGAGTTGGAAGATGAATGTTTTGATGTCCATTAGAATGAATGGAGATCTGCAGCCAATGGAAAGGTAGGAGCATATCCAAGAAGAGATAGCGTCTTGGTATGTGTTAGGTACCTAGTAATCAATGGAAGTATCTTAGCTCTGAAAACAGCATCAAGGATATGAAGCCAACATAGACTGCTTTCTGTGGTCATTCAGGAACTCCAGTGGTATTATAGGGTGACCAGACTGCCCACAAAACTTTCTACTCACAATTAACCTGTGTACAAGAAATGCTGGGGTTGTGGATGGAACAGGATGGAGCAGAGACTGAGGAAACTAAACCAACATAAGATGTCTTCCATAGGCTGTTACAAATTCATGTCACTATAAGAAATGCTTTCTAATGCTTGTAGTCACCAGCTAAAAGTGGCTGCTCTCTGAGAAGCTCCATGGAGCAGCTGAAACAAATACAACATTCACAGCCTAACAGTGCATGGAGTTTTGGTATTCTTATGAAAGTATATGAGGAAATATTACAACCACAAAAAGATAGTAAATCCGGAGAAATATCAACAGAATCAACTAACTGAGACTTTTCAGGCTCTCAGATATTTAACCACTAACCAAATAACATAAACTGACTGTATATAAGATTCTCTGCATATATTTAACTGATGCACAGTTTAGGTGCCAAGCACTGGAGCAAGAGCTGTACTAAGAACAAATGCATATATGAGGATTATGTTCTATAGATGGGCTGATTTCTTTGCCCTATCTTTGCAAAGATTCGTAGTGCATGGTTGTGCTGAGACCCAGGTAGTCCCTACCTGTTCAGAGCAGAAGATTGGTAATGATGGTAGAATAGTGGGTTGGAGTGGTGATAAGCCATATAGCATGGGGAATGTGCAGTGTACAAGTTAAAAAATGGGAAGGAAAGAAGAAAAAAGAAGAAAGAAAGAAGAAAAAAGAAAGAAAGATGGATGGAAAGAAAGAAGGAAAGAATGAAAAATTAAGGAAAGAAAGTAAGAAAGAAAGAGGAAAAGGAAGAGAATGTGGAAGAGGAAGAGGATAATGTAATTGGCCATTTCTTTCTTGTTTTAAAAATGTGGTCAACAGGTCTTCCTGGTTGCTGCCGCTGCAGAGAGCCCCTGGGCAGCACCCCACGAGCGAACCTGAGCCTCGGGACCACAGGTAAGACCAAATTTTCTGCTGCAAGAAAGCTGCCTGGTGAGCTTGGGACACACGGAAGCAGAATTTCTCTAGGACCGGGCACGTTCTGTGTTTACCGGAAGTCCCACACCCGCGGATCCCGGCCCACAGCAGCTCTCTGCTCCCAGACCCGGTGAGAGAGAGACCCAACCGCCTGGTCAGGTGGGCACTCCTGAGGCTGCAGAGCGGAAGAGACCACCAACACTGCTCACCCCTGCCCACATCCCTGGCCCAAGAGGAAACTGTATAAGGCCTCTGGGCTCCCGTGGGGGAGGGCCCAGGAGCAGCAGGACCCCTGTGCCAGAGACACTGCCGGACCCTGAAGGAAACAGACCGGATAAACAGTTCTCTGCACCCAAATCCCGTGGGAGGGAGAGCTAAACCTTCAGAGAGGCAGACAGGCCTGGGAAACCAGAAGAGACTGCTCCCTGCACACACATCTCGGACGCCAGAGGAAAAAGCCAAAGACCATCTGGAACCCTGGTGCACTGAAGCTCCCGGAAGGGGCGGCACAGGTCTTCCTGGTTGCTGCCGCTGCAGAGAGCCCCTGGGCAGCACCCCACGAGCAAACCTGAGGCTCAGGACCACAGGTAAGAACAAATTTTCTGCTGCAAGAAAGCTGCCTGGTGAACTCAAGACACAGGCCCACAGGAACAGCTGAAGACCTGTAGAGAGGAAAAACTACACGCCCAAAAGCAGAACACTCTGTCCCCATAACTGACTGAAAGAGAAGAAAACAGGTCTACAGCACTCCTGACACACAGGCTTATAGGACAGTCTAGCCACTGTCAGAAATAGCAGAACAAAGTAACACTAGATATAATCTGATGGCGAGAGGCAAGCGCAGGAACCCAAGCAACAGAAACCAAGACTACATGCCATCATCGGAGCCCAATTCTCCCACCAAAACAAACATGGAATATCCAAACACACCAGAAAAGCAAGATCTAGTTTCAAAATCATATTTGATCATGATGCTGGAGGACTTCAAGAAAGACATGAACACACTTAGGGAAGCACAGGAAAACATTAATAAACAAGTAAAAGCCTACAGAGAGGAATCGCAAAAGTCCCTGAAAGAATTCCAGGAAAACACAATCAAACAGTTGAAGGAAGTAAAAATGGAAAAAGAAGCAATCAAGAAAGAACACATGGAAACAACCCTGGATATAGAAAACCAAAAGAAGAGACAAGGAGCTGTAGATACAAGCTTCACCAACAGAATACAAGAGATGGAAGAGAGAATCTCAGGAGCAGAAGATTAGATAGAAATCATTGACTCAACTGTCAAAGATAATGTAAAGCGGAAAAAGCTACTGGTCCAAAACATACAGGAAATCCAGGACTCAATGAGAAGATCAAACCTAAGGATAATAGGTATAGAAGAGAGTGAAGACTCCCAGCTCAAAGAACCAGTAAATATCTTCAACAAAATCATAGAAGAAAACTTCCCTAACCTAAAAAAAGAGATACCCATAGACATACAAGAAGCCTACAGAACTCCAAATAGATTGGACCAGAAAAGAAACACCTCCCGTCACATAATTGTCAAAACACCAAACGCACAAAATAAAGAAAGAATATTAAAAGCAGTAAGGGAAAAAGGTCAAGTAACATATAAAGGGAGACCTATCAGAATCACACCAGACTTCTCGCCAGAAACTATGAAGGCCAGAAGATCCTGGACTGATGTTATACAGACCCTAAGAGAACACAAATGCCAGCCCAGGTTATTGTATCCAGCAAAACTCTCAATTAACATAGATGGAGAAACCAAGATATTCCATGACAAAACCAAATTTACACAATATCTTTCTACAAATCCAGCACTACAAAGGATAATAAATGGTAAAGCCCAACATAAGGAGGCAAGCTATACCCTAGAAGAAGCAAGAAACTAATCGTCTTGGCAACAAAACAAAGAGAATGAAAGCACACAAACATAACCTCACATCCAAATATGAATATAACGGGAAGCAATAATCACTATTCCTTAATATCTCTCAATATCAATGGCCTCAACTCCCCAATAAAACGACATAGATTAACAAACTGGATACGCAACGAGGACCCTGCATTCTGCTGCCTACAGGAAACACACCTCAGAGACAAAAACAGACACTACCTCAGAGTGAAAGGCTGGAAAACAATTTTCCAAGCAAATGGTCAGAAGAAGCAAGCTGGAGTAGCCATTCTAATATCAAATAAAATCAATTTCCAACTAAAAGTCATCAAAAAAGATAAGGAAGGACACTTCATATTCATCAAAGGAAAAATCAACCAAGATGAACTCTCAATCCTAAATATCTATGCCCCAAATACAAGGGCACCTACATACGTAAAAGAAACCTTACTAAAGCTCAAAACACACATTGCACCTCACACAATAATAGTGGGAGATTTCAACACCCCACTCTCATCAATGGACAGATCATGGAAACAGAAATTAAACAGTGATGTAGACAGACTAAGAGAAGTCATGAGCCAAATGGACTTAACGGATATTTATAGAACATTCTATCCTAAAGCAAAAGGATATACCTTCTTCTCAGCTCCTCATGGTACTTTCTCCAAAATTGACCATATAATTGGTCAAAAAACGGGCCTCAACAGGTACAGAAAGATAGAAATAATCCCATGCGTGCTATCGGACCACCACGGCCTAAAACTGGTCTTCAATAACAATAAGGGAAGAATGCCCACATATACGTGGAAATTGAACAATGCTCTACTCAATGATAACCTGGTCAAGGAAGAAATAAAGAAAGAAATTAAAAACTTTTTAGAATTTAATGAAAATGAAGATACAACATACTCAAACTTATGGGACACAATGAAAGCTGTGCTAAGAGGAAAACTCATAGCGCTGAGTGCCTGCAGAAAGAAACAGGAAAGAGCATATGTCAGCAGCTTGACAGCACACCTAAAAGCTCTAGAACAAAAAGAAGCAAATACACCCAGGAAGAGTAGAAGGCAGGAAATAATCAAACTCAGAGCCGAAATCAACCAAGTAGAAACAAAAAGGACCATAGAAAGAATCAACAGAACCAAAAGTTGGTTCTTTGAGAAAATCAACAAGATAGATAAACCCTTAGCCAGACTAACGAGAGGACACAGAGAGTGTGTCCAAATTAACAAAATCAGAAATGAAAAGGGAGACATAACTACAGATTCGGAGGAAATTCAAAAAATCATCAGATCTTACTATAAAAACCTATATTCAACAAAATTTGAAAATCTTCAGGAAATGGACAATTTCCTAGACAGATACCAGGTATCGAAGTTAAATCAGGAACAGATAAACCAGTTAAACAACCCCATAACTCCTAAGGAAATAGAAGCAGTCATTAAAAGTCTCCCAACCAAAAAGAGCCCAGGTCCAGACGGGTTTAGTGCAGAATTCTATCAAACCTTCATAGAAGACCTCATACCAATATTATCCAAACTATTCCACAAAATTGAAACAGATGGAGCCCTACCGAATTCCTTCTACGAAGCCACAATTACTCTTATACCTAAACCACACAAAGACACAACAAAGAAAGAGAACTTCAGACCAATTTCCCTTATGAATATCGACGCAAAAATACTCAACAAAATTCTGGCAAACCGAATTCAAGAGCACATCAAAACAATCATCCACCATGACCAAGTAGGCTTCATCCCAGGCATGCAGGGATGGTTTAATATACGGAAAACCATCAACGTGATCCATTATATAAACAAACTGAAAGAACAGAACCACATGATCATTAGATGCTGAGAAAGCATTTGACAAAATTCAACACCCCTTCATGATAAAAGTCCTGGAAAGAATAGGAATTCAAGGCCCATACCTAAACATAGTAAAAGCCATATACAGCAAACCAGTTGCTAACATTAAACTAAATGGAGAGAAACTTGAAGCAATCCCACTAAAATCAGGGACTAGACAAGGCTGCCCACTCTCTCCCTACTTATTCAATATAGTTCTTGAAGTTCTAGCCAGAGCAATCAGACAACAGAAGGAGATCAAAGGGATACAGATCGGAAAAGAAGAGGTCAAAATATCACTATTTGCAGATGACATTATAGTATATTTAAGTGATCCCAAAAGTTCGACCAGAGAACTACTAAAGCTGATAAACAACTTCAGCAAAGTGGCTGGGTATAAAATTAACTCAAATAAATCAGTTGCCTTCCTCTATACGAAAGAGAAACAAGCCGAGAAAGAAATTAGGGAAACGACACCCTTCATAATAGACCCAAATAATATAAAGTACCTCGGTGTGACTTTAACCAAGCAAGTAAAAGATCTGTACAATAAGAACTTCAAGACACTGAGGAAAGAAATTGAAGAAGACCTCAGAAGATGGAAAGATCTCCCATGCTCATGGATTGGCAGGATTAATATATTAAAAATGGCCATTTTACCAAAAGCAATCTACAGATTCAATGCAATCCCCATCAAAATACCAATCCAATTATTCAAAGAGTTAGACAGAACAATTTGCAAATTCATATGGAATAACAAAAAACCCAGGATAGCTAAAGCTATCCTCAACAATAAAAGGACTTCAGGGGGAATCACTATCCCTGAACTCAAGCAGTATTACAGAGCAATAGTGATAAAAACTGCATGGTATTGGTACAGAGACAGACAGATAGACCAATGGAATAGAATTGAAGACCCAGAAATGAACCCACACACCTATGGTCACTTGATTTTTGACAAAGGAGCCAAAACCATCCAATGGAAAAAAGATAGCATTTTCAGCAAATGGTGCTGGTTCAACTGGAGGGCAACATGTAGAAGAATGCAGATCCATCCATGCTTATCACCCTGTAGAAAGCTTAAGTCCAAGTGGATCAAGGACCTCCACATCAAACCAGACACACTCAAACTAATAGAAGAAAAACTAGGGAAGCATCTGGAACACATGGGCACTGGAAAAAATTTCCTGAACAAAACACCAATGGCTTATGCTCTAAGATCAAGAATCGACAAATGGGATCTCATAAAACTGCAAAGCTTCTGTAAGGCAAACGACACTGTGGTTAGGACAAAACGGCAACCAACAGATTGGGAAAAGATCTTTACCAATCCTACAACAGATAGAGGCCTTATATCCAAAATATACAAAGAACTCAAGAAGTTAGACCGCAGGGAATCAAATAACCCTATTAAAAAATGGGGTTCAGAGCTAAACAAAGAATTCACAGCTGAGGAATGCCGAATGGCTGAGAAACACCTAAAGAAATGTTCAACATCTTTAGTCATAAGGGAAATGCAAATCAAAACAACCCTGAGATTTCACCTCACACCAGTGCGATTGGCTAAGATCAAAAACTCAGGTGACAGCAGATGCTGGCGAGGATGTGGAGAAAGAGGAACACTCCTCCATTGTTGGTGGGATTGCAGACTGGTAAAACCATTCTGGAAATCAGTCTGGAGGTTCCTCAGAAAATTGGACATTGAACTGCCTGAGGATCCAGCTATACCTCTCTTGGGCATATACCCAAAAGATGCCTCAACATATAAAAGAGACACGTGCTCCACTATGTTCATCGCAGCCTTATTTATAATAGCCAGAAAATGGAAAGAACCCAGATGCCCTTCAACAGAGGAATGGATACAGAAAATGTGGTACATCTACACAATGGAATATTACTCAGCTATCAAAAACAACGAGTTTATGAAATTCGTAGGCAAATGGTTGGAACTGGAAAATATCATCCTGAGTGAGCTAACCCAATCACAGAAAGACATACATGGTATGCACTCATTGATAAATGGCTATTAGCCCAAATGCTTGAATTACCCTAGATCCCTAGAACAAACGAAACTCAAGACGGATGATCAAAATTTCCTTCTTTAAATGAGGAAAAAGAATACCCTTGGCAGGGAAGGGAGAGGCAAAGATTAAAACAGAGACTGAAGGAACACCCATTCAGAGCCTGCCCCACATGTGGCCCATACATATACAACCACCCAATTAGACAAGATGGATGAAGCAAAGAAGTGCAGACCGAAAGGAGCCGGATGTAGATCGCTCCTGAGAGACACAGCCAGAATACAGCAAATATAGAGGCGAATGCCAGCAGGAAACCACTGAACTGAGAATAGGTCCCCTATTGAAGGAATCAGAGAAAGAACTGGAAGAGCTTGAAGGGGCTCGAGACCCCAAAAGTACAACAATGCCAAGCAACCAGAGCTTCCAGGGACTAAGCCACTACCTAAAGACTATACATGGACTGACCCTGGACTCTGACCCCATAGGTAGCAATGAATATCCTAGTAAGAGCACCAGTGGAAGGGGAAACCCTGGGTCCTGCTAAGACTGAACCCCCAGTGAACTAGTCTATGGGGGGAGGGCGGCAATGGGGGGAGGTTTGGGAGGGGAACACCCATAAGGAAGGGGGGGGGAGGGGGATGTTTGCCCGGAAACCGGGAAAGGGAATAACACTCGAAATGTATATAAGAAATACTCAAGTTAATTAAAAAAAAAAACGATAAAACAAAAAAAAATGTGGTCAAATGGTGTGTGTGTGTGTGTGTGTGTGTTTGTGTGTGTGTATGTAAATCTTGCTACATACTGCATATCAATATATTTCTACATTTCTATCCATTAATTTTGGATGTCAGAAAGGTTGTCATATCTTGGGATAATTATACAATAAGATGTAATCTGTACTGTGTGTCCTGAGAACAGTATCCTATTCTTCAAGAAGAACACACAATGTTGTTAACCACTAACCTACCTGCTCAGAACAGTACACAGAATATTTAACTAAATAACAAGATGAAAATTATTTTATTATTATATTTAATTTTTTATAGGACAGTGTTTATCCCTTTCCCATTCTGCATTCCAAGAGTTCTTCAACCCATTCTTTTCCCCATCGTCAAGAGAATATCCTCACCTTCCCACACACACAAACCTTGCCTGGTCTTTCTATTTCCTGGGGTGTCAAGTCTCTTAAGGGTGAGGTGTATCTTCTCCAACTGAGGCCAGACCAGGCAGTCCCCTGATGTATATGGGTCTGGGGCTTCAGACCAGCTGGTACTTGATGCCTGGTTGGCATCTCAGTATTGGAGAGATTCTGAATTCCAGGTTTTTGGGTCTTCTTATGGGGTTGATCTCCACCTCAACTTCTTCCAGCCTTTTCATAATTCAACCACAGGAGTCTCTGATTTCAATCCATTGGTTGGGTATAAATATATGTATTTGACTTATTCAGGTGATCCTTGAGCCTCTTGGAATGCAGCCATGCTAGACTTCAGTCTGTAAGTACACCTTATCATAAGTTACAGTATCAGATGAGAGCTTCCCCTTATGATTGGAACCAATATAGCTGGTCACTGTATCATATTTCTTTCAGTCTATGCTCGATTTTGTCCCTGTAGTACATTTAGAAAGGAACAATCCTGGATCAGAAATTTTGACTGTGGAATCACAACCCCATCTAACCACTCAATGCCCTGTCTGACTACTGGGGGTGAATTCTTCATGTACAGGATTCTCCATTGTACAGGATTTCATCAAATGACCCTCTCTTTGAATTTTGAAATTCTTTCTCTTACCCAGGTCTCCGGTACATTCTTGAGGGTTCTCCTACATCACAACACTCAAGCTTACCTATTTCCATTCATTCTGTTGGCCCCAGGTGTGACACAATGAACTGCAATTTTATTAAATTATAAATCATTGATTTTTTTCAAATCTATAAATGATAGAAGTTAGTGATAAAATTAAACATACTTCCAATTTTCCCTTAGATATTAGATGTCCAAAGTGAGGCACATATGCTTGAAGTATACATCGGAGATTGGTACCTAGAGAAGAATAAGGAAATGGCCTACAAACATAATCAGAGGATGTTTACTGGGATAGAGTGGCCTACTCAGTAAATTTTGGCCTATAGAAGAGGGTGATAAATAAACAAGAACCAGTAAAGTATATTGCTACATGTATATGAAATTGCTATAATGAATTTTACTACACTATATTCTCAAATAGAATGTCATCATAATAGTGATAAACAAATTTTAATATTGTTTTCCATCTACAATAAACACCACTGGAAATCTTAAATGACATCTTTACAAAGAAGATTTTCTATGGTCTGTGGATAATCACTGTGGTTATGTCCTACATATATAATAATTAGACACAAAAGTACAGTTCATCACAGAATCAGTGATCATAAACATGTTAAAATTGTATTTTAAATGATTAACAAGAATTAGAGAAATACACCAATGCTGTTTGGCTCAAATCTAATAACAAAGAACATCTATTAACATCCACACAAAAGAATTGATCTGCAACACCTTAAACTTTATGTAGGCTTTATCATCCCAGGAGATTCCTATGCCCAACCTCATCATTACAATTATCATTTTACAGGCATATTCTAAAATTAACTAAAGATATAACCACAGAAAATTTGTGCAAATGTATGAGGTATGTCATGGCAATTTTCGGAGTTTTTGTTTTGTTTTGTTTTTGTTTTTGTTTTTGTTTTTGCACAACCACACCAAATAACCTAGGATCTACATGTGAACTTCTGCTGAAGCCATTCCTGACATGTGACCATGCCACAACTCCTGAGAAAGTCAGGGTTCTTCTCATCCTAACCAGTCTATTTTCTCTTTGCATTTTTTCATCACCCATATTCCAGTTGTTACTTCTTGCTACAAAAAAAGCCACTGCAATGAAAATTATAGAATGAATGCAGATATTTACATCACCCTCTTATGCTCCACATTCCAACTCTCAATTTTTCACTCACTGCAATAGGAGATGAACTTTTGTGACTTCACTTTAATTTCTACATTGCTTTCAAAGATAATAAATAAGAAAATCCCAAAGTAATAGGTTCCCCATGCCTTGGAACAATTTCAGAAACCTACTCTATCCTCATTCCTAAGTGTGACATCATAATTCTGGGAACATGTTTTAACTGGAATTTACAGTATCCAACATATCATGCCAACAGAAAATTTTTATTCAGCCACACACATCCACCAAACTCTCCAAAAATCAAGGAAAGAAGCATATTTCAAGATACTTAACACCAATTCAATAAAAAAAATAGACGTCAGAATCTAGAGCTGTAATCTTTCTAATCATCTATGTCTAGACACAAGCCAAAAAAGCACAATTGAAAACAGAAAGGAAAATTTTCTCTTGTAGAGTTAAGAATCTCTGCCACAGTCATCCTCTTATAGGCTAACTCAGATAACCCACAAGAACAAGAACTTAGAAGAGCATTTAAGAATAAGACAGATGTTTTAAAATTTATATACATTCCAAATATTGCTTTCCTTCCCAAGTTGTTCAGCCCATCCCACCTTCCCTTTGCTTCTGAAAGGGTGCTCTCCCACCCACCTAAACCTACCTCAACCGCACAAGCAACTGTGTTCTCTCAGGCATTAAATTCGTATAGCATTGGGCACATTCTCTCCCACTAAGACCAGATGAAGGCATTCCTCTGCTAGAAATATGCCATAGGCCACAGGCCAGCTCATGTATGTTATTTGGCATTTGGCTTAATATCAGGGAACCTCCAGAGGTACAGAATAGTTGATCGTGTAGGTCTTTCTCTGTGGTTGCAATCAGATTCATCTCTCTCAATTCTTCCCCTAACTGTGCCATTGGTATACTGGTATCAGCCCAATGGTTGGCTTTAAGTGTCTTCACTTGCATTGGTCTTTATAAGCTATTGATAGAGCTTCTCAGATGATAGTCATGCTAGGCTCCTGTCTGCAAGTACTACATGGAATCAGAAAAAGTATCGGGGATTGGTGTCCATCCAAGGGAAAAATGTGAAGTTGAGCCTGTCACTTGATTGTATTGCCTTCAAACTCTGCTACATTTTTGTCCCTGTACTTCTTTTAGTCAGGAACATTTCTGTGTACAAATTGCTTAAGGTAACTTAGTGACCCCCTCTCTCCACTTGACACTCTATCTTTCTACTGCAGGTGGTCTCTTAAGGCTTCATTCCCCTTCTGTTGGGCATTTCTACTGATGTCATTCCTATTGAGTCATAGGAGCCTTTAACATTATAGTTCTCTGGAACTTTCTAGAAGTTTCCCCAGACCCTGTTCCCATGCAGCTGCATATTTTGATTCATTTTCCTTATCTTTTTGGCCTTCTCATCTGTCTTGTGATATACCTGATCCTGCCCCCTCTTTGTTTTCCCTCCCTCCATCTGCTTCCCATTATTATTTTGTTCCCTCTTCTAAGTGTGATTGAAGCAGCCTCACTTGAGCCTTAGTTTTTATAAAACTTCTTTTTTACTGCAGTTACTCCTGGGGGGCTGCTTTTGAGCTCTCCGTGAGGGTGACAACCAGAAGGGCCTGTTCTACCTTTTTCCCGGGCCTCTGTGCACAGGGGTCTCAGATGGCATTAGGTGTTTTCCTCTGGAGTCAGAAATATGTGCAGAGTGTAGTCTCTTCTAGCTTGCCACTTGCATGCCCCTATCTTCCTGTCCCCAGAGGCCCTATACAGTTTACTCTTGGGCCATGGATGTCGGCAAGGGTGGGCAGTAATTTCAGTGTCTCCCACTCTGCAGTCTCAGGAGTGCCCACCTGTCTGGGTGGTGAGCTCTCTCTCCCACAAGGTTTGGGAGCAGGTAGCTGTGGGCAGGGATCAGCGAGGTTTGGGCTCCAGCTAAAAACCCATGAATTGTTTTCTAATGGTTGTTGGAAGAAATATTCATATAGAGTTGGATAATTTAACATTCTCTGTGAAAGAACATTACAATGTTATCTTCCCTTTGGGCCACAGTTATTCAGAGTAGGTGCTGAGAAAGCAAACATTTTCCTATCATGCTAATGTTAGGTTATTGTGAAATATCAATCTATGAAGTCAATTACTACTATAAGCCATGATCTCAGTAGTAAAAATGATAAGGTAAGTCAAGGCTGTTAAGGACTTTTTGTCTGTTAAGGAATTACTTTATTAACTTGTCTTATTTTCCTGATTTCTTTTTACAACAAAAAAGGGAATTTCATGGGCAGTTAGACTGTTCCATATGTTAAGCCTCCAGCTGCTCTTGTACCAGTTCTTCAAGTGCCCGAAGTTTTTTTCTTCTTTTTTATGACCCACTGTTCAATCCATGCATGCCTGTTTGACTACTATTTTAGTGGTATGGCTATTGGTATCTCAGCCAGGACTGCTTTTATAAATTTGGAAACTCAATCCCTGTGCTGTCTTTTTGAGACAACTGGCACAGATAGTGGTTGCACCCAATCACTTGTATCAATACTTTCCCAAAATATCTACCTTATCAACACTAATTTTCTCCATTTCTGTACCTGTAATTGCAGGAATGTTAACTTAATTTTGCTATTGTTGTAAAATAATTCCTTTCCATAATATTTATGGGTATACAGCCATATAAGGTCTCAAAATTCCTCTTTGGACATCTATTTCAACACAGGTAATCAATCATACACTTTGTCATATTGTTGATAATTTACTAATTTGTATAAATTGTATGTAATCATTCTGAAATGTCAAGATTGGATTCCAATACTTAGGAAAAGGATAGAAGCCTCAGCTCCTATGGTCAACAAATCCCTTATGTCAAATCCATACATTTATACCATTAATTTGGATATGTGATTATTGACCACTACTTTCTAGAACACATTTTTCCAGAATTCTGAAATCCCCTGTTATTTCTACTGAATCATCTTTGATCTTGATGTTAGGAAACAAAGGTTGACCAAGCCAGCTCAGTCAGTCAACAGATTTTCCTGTACAGGAGCAAGGATTAAAAAGAAAGAAGACAATTAGATTACATTGTAGTATGACCCCAGTCAGTTCTGAGGCTGAGGCTGATTTTGCTTTTGTTTGTTTTTTTGTTTGTTTCTTTGTTTGTTTGTTTGTTTTTTGTTTTTTTCCAGTGTGCTTTTACACCATTTTAATAACATGCAAATAATAAGGTCAGTTCTAGGTTAATGGAACAAGCAAGTCAATAATCACAAATAGTCAAGAAGCAAGCATGGCAATAAACAAAGTCCCATAGTCACTTCTTTAAAGGGCTTATCATCATAACCAAGATACCTGAGTCTACTTCCCTGTCCTAGCCCAAATTCATAATGTTGTCTGAAGGCTACATCTTTTTTCCTAGCCTAAAATCTGATTCTTCTCGGAGCTTGCTTACCTGTCCTGACCCAGTGTCAAATTCCTGCCTGGAGTAGCCCTGGTAGTAATTCTGGTCCAATGTCGAATTCCTGACAAGCATCCCCAAAAACTCTCCAGAAATAGTTGAAATATTATATCCCCAGCATCAATTTGCACGCCTTTTGAAACAGATACCATTATGTTTAATTCTTCTTTGCTGTCTACATCTACTATACCTACATGTACAATAAATTCGTGGGAAGCTAATCCACTTCTTCCCAAGATTATTCCCACTGCCCTTGAGGGCAAAAGACCAAAAAAAGCAATGGATAACTTTTAACATGAAATTTTTGGAAATAGTGTTCAATGAGTGTTTTTGGTCAGAACCAAACTCTACTTCCTACTGTAGCATGAATAAATTAAGAAATACTTATTTTGTGTTTTCCTGACATATGATACTGTCTGGTTTACCAAAGGAAAATTGCTCATACTTTCTCAACTGGGCCTTGAGTTGACAAGACCTTCTGTATTTCCCAATGGCAATATGTAACCTTGTGTGTCGTTCTTGGACTGACTATCCTTATAACAGTGTTTGCCCTTTCCACAGAAGCTTAAGTATACTCCGTGCCTTTGTGGCTTATCAGAACCAGAAACTGCTTGCTCTCATCTATGAACATCATATTTTCTAGAAACAATATATCTTTTATTTTGGGTTCCTAAATTTATATCCTTATAATTTCTTTTAGTAATGACCAAATTCACCACAATTAAAGCTTTGGACATTTTGAGTCCTGAAATTTCTAGATACAATTTGACCTATGAGATTTTGTTATGCTCTGGAAAACCAAAACCAGTTTTCTCGCTTATCCTTTCATCTATCAGGGCTCCTTGTGCTTTCAGTGGTCTAATTTTTTCTCTTAAATTCAGTGTTTGCAGTTTCTAATGCCAGTGTTTCTATCAGTGGCTATCTGGTTTTAGGGCCTGATATGGCTATATTCACAGATGGACCAAATGTCTGTATGAACTTCCTAAAGGGTTCTGTTAAATCCTGTATTTATCTTAATAAATGAACTAGATTTTCTCTAACCTCCTCAATCATGTACTATGCTATTAATCCACTATGAGATATTGTTTCATAATAATATTATCATACTATATATACTTTTTTCTCATCAGTTAACACAATGCATTTTTCCTTGCAACTGGTCTCTTGTCATATTTATACCCTTCCTTAATATGTTTATTCTATTTTGGGGGCTTCATGGATTTACCATGATAACCATTGTAACTTCTGTCCATCTTCTAGTACTGTTGAGACTCATTTCTAATAAAATCAGTGTGTACTTCATATTTCTTCCAGTAGCTATGGTTTGAAAAACACATAGTAAGAATTTTGGTGAGCACATTCTAAGAACAACAGAAACTATAACTAAAACTTGGATTAAGTGTATGTTCCAGTAGCCTATAGTGGAATTTTCAACTAAGAACAAGGAGCACAGAAAAAATATTATTATATGAGGAAGACACAGTTTAAGATAAAGTTGTTATAATTCACAAGTGCCTTGCTGTGGTGCTTGAAAAGCCCTCATGTGAAAGACTCATGTTGTAAATGTAGAAAAACAGAAGCATTAAAGAAGAGGCCTCTCCAAAGGATCTTCATAACTGAGAAAGATCACAGTTTTATGAATGTGTGTTTCTTCTCTATGTTGGCTTACTTCTCCCCTGGGTACTTCACACACAAATCCATATCTGATAGAGAAAGGAACATATTGCTCATTCAGGTTCAGCAGTTGTATAGACAATCCATTGTCCTTAAGTGTGCTGAAGTGAAGGACCCTAGTTCTTACTGAAGTATAAGAGTTATTAAAAAGCTTGACCTGGTAGAAAGTAGGTAGGTTATGGTGTTCCTGTGAAGGACCCTAAGGACTATCGCCAGTTTTACACCCACCACCTCAGGTCAAAATTAATCCAAGTACCAGTTTCCACCTTGGGTCAAGACTAGGCCAAGATCCATTCTCTACCCATCTCTATCCATTCTCAGGAGGAGCAGGGACACTCTTGCAAGTCTGAAGAATGTACTGACTTCTTGTCACCTGACCCTGCAGTTCAAGATAGAGTTCAAATGCTTGTCACATGCTTTCTAGCCAATGGATTCAAAGGTCAAAATGTTTAGCCAATAAGTTTAAACTATAACTTTGCTGATATAGCCTGTATCCCTATAAAAACTGCTCGCTATAGCCATTCGGGGTTGCCTTCTCTTCACTTGCTATGAGGGACTGATTGAAGGTTGACATGACATGCCTGAAAACTAACCTCTTGAATTCGCATCAAACTTCACTCTTCTATCTCATTTGAGAGGTCTCCTGGCAGTTAAGACTGACTTTGAATCTTACAGAAGAAGCCTTCAGATCAACATATAAATATATATAATACATATTGATATACATATAACCATACATATCTAACATATATATGCATATGTATATATATATGTATATATATCTGCATATATCTGCATATGTATATATATGTATATATATGTATATATATGTATAGATAGATAGATAGATAGATGGATAGATATAGATATAGATATAGATATAGATATAGATATAGATATAGATAGTCATCTATAAGCCAAATATGTAATAGAAGGATGTTGCCACACACCAAGGACTTGGTTTCATAGTGCTCATTACCTTTACAGAGAGTAAAATGAATCCATCATTTCCTTGTCTATTCCACTATATTTTGAAAACAATGTCATTTATTATGTTTCAGAAATTACAGATTTTAGTACATTATCAAAACTGTTATGAATCAACATATATTGGTAAAGGCTCAGGAGCTAAGTTCAAGCTGAGTGTATATCCAGGTTAGAGATGGTAGGGATTCAGTGCTCCCCAATGTCTTAATCTCATTTATATGACTGCTGTCCCTATGAGAGATAGATGCAACCTCTATCTTCTAGCACAACAGGACATCAAATAAGTTTCATAGTTTAAATTCTCCTACCCAAACACTGACCTTCAAACAATACTAAAGGCAATCTGTAGGGTGTGTGTGTGTGTGTGTGTGTGTGTGTGTGTGTGTGTGTGTGTGCATGTGAAAGTTAGTTAGACTTATTCGGTTTAATATGTGTGCTGGGGGTGTATAAGTATGAGAGGTGAGTGTTGTAAAATTATAATATTAATGTTTGATAACTGCAAAAAGTTAAAATGATTTGTCATCAATTGGGTCCTCTGTCAGTAGGGTCACTGATCTCTTGAGTCTTTTTCATAAATAGCAGTAATCCTAAAAATAAATGTAGAAACCTCTGTTCCTTTTTATCTTTGGAAATGCCTATGTCCTAATTCTATTGGCTTCAGGATAGCTTTTAGGATAGACTTTCTCATTCTTTAATGGCCATGTCTATGATACCTACACTTTAGTGTCATGCACTGAAGATATCGATAAATCAGCATGTCAAAAAAGCAACAACTATCAACTGTGAATGGGAAAAATATAATGTGCATTTTGAACAATCTTACCCCCTTCATTAGATATAATCTGCACTGTAACAAGTATAAGAAATGATATTGAAATTGCACTGAATCTCAGGATATATGCAAAGATATTGCTGTGCTCCCAAGATTTTATTTATTTATTTTTATCTATAAAAATGCATTTATGGAAAGCAACTTTTAGTTAATGTTTCTATGGGGCTAGTTATTTGCATCAACTGGACAGAGAATGTACTGTCCATGATGAATATCTGATATCTGTTCCTCTATGCATGTCAAGTGTTACATAACTATCTCTGTGTTTCACTGTAGGTTAAATGGATCCCTCTCACTTGTATCTACACCAGTATAAGCATGCAAATGCTTTTACTGCAAAAAGAAATACTCATAAGTAAATTACTAAATACAATTTTTGTTAAAATTTTGTTGTTTTATTGTTCTACGTAGGCTTTATTTTTATCTGTTTTAGAAGCAATAAATTTCATAACTCTTTATTTAATAATATAAGTTTTATGTGAGAATGTATGGAGCTCAGAAGACAGTTTCAAGGATTGGGCTATCTCATGTTACTAAATGTTCCTACAGATGGATTCAGTTCATATTTAGCATTAAGGGATTTAACTGTTTAGCCAATATAGGGTACAAAATACACTTTAAAGAGTTTTATTTCTTTTTTATTTTAATATATTAGAGTATACTTATTTATTTAATGAGGAATATATATATGTACATATATATATTCAATGTATCTTGATCATATCTATTTCTTCATTCTCTCCATTAAAGAACATGACATCTTCCCACCTTTATGTCTTCCTGTGTGTGTGCTTGTATGTGTGTGTGTGTGTGATAGAGTGTACTTGCTTATGTGTATTAGACTTGGTACATATATATATACATACACTCTGAGGTGCACCAAGTCAAATTAATGCTGTGCATCTGTAAATGAGTGTGGGGCCATCTACTAGACTATTAGCAACCTACTTGTGGCCACAACCCCAAAGAAAAAAGACTTAGCATTCCCCACAATCCATCAAACTGCCAATAGCTACTGAGTTAGAGGTGGAGCCTCCTGATATATTCCTACACCTCTTCTGGAAGTTGGACTCACCTCATCTTGTCTAGGGCTAATGCATATGAATACAGCTATAGTTAGTTCATGAGTGAAACAGGCAAATTCTGTCCAGAAATCAGCCTTCAATGGCACCATTTATCTCTGAGAGTGATGGGATTAGGACAAGTATAACAAGTTGATTTCTAATTGGATAGTTGGAAAATACTGAAAATCTGGTCAAAAGCTATGGCAGGGATTTCATAGGCATTGTAAAAAAATCTACTATTATTGTTTAGCCAAATGCTCGTGCAGTAAGCTATCTTCTTTTACTATTTGATATTTTTAATTTATATTTCGGGTGTTATCCCTTTCCCAGTTTCCGGTCCAAAAACACCCTATCCCATACTGTCTCCTCCTCCTGGTATGAGAGTGTTCTCACATACAAGGACCAACCCATTCCTGCTTTCCTGCAATGACAATCCCCTATACTGGGGAGTTCCATCATTGTCAGAGATTCTCTTCTCCTTGTTGCCCAACAAGGCCATCCTCTGTTGCATATGTACCAGGAGCCATGGGTCTGCTCATGTGTACGCTTTGGGTGATGGTTTAGTCCCTGGGAGCTCTGGGGTTGGGATTATTGTTCTTAGGGCGTCGAAAGTCAACTTACCTCCTTCACTCCTTTCTGTAATTCCTCAAATGGGTATCCAGTTCTCACTTCAATGGTTTACTGCTAGCATTCGCCTATGTATTTGACATGATCAGGCTGAACTTCTCAGGAGACAGCTTTATCAGGATCATGTCAGCATGCATTTCTTTTCATCACCAATATTTTCTGGTTATGATGAATATATATATATATATATATATATATATATATATATATGTATATATATATATATATCTGCTCCAAACTTTGTCTCCATAACCACTACTATGAATACTTTCATTCCCCCTTTAAGAAGGAGTGAAGGATCCATACTTTGGTCATTTCTCTTGAACTTCACGTGGTCTGTGGAATGTATCTTGGGTAATTTGAGCTTTTGTGCTAATATTCCCTTATCAGTGAGTGCATACCATGCATGTTGTTTTGTGGTTAGGTTAACTCACCCAAAATGACATTTTCTAGCTCCATACTTTTCCCTAAGATTTTCATGAAATCATTGTTTTAATAGCTGCATAGTACTCCATTGTGTAGATGTACCACATTTCTGTATCCATTCCTCTGGTGAACTGTATCTGTTTATTTCCATCTTCTGTCTATTATAAATAAGGCTGCTAAAACATAGTAGAGTATGTGTCCTTATTGTATGTTAGAGCATTATTTGGGTGTCTACCCAGGAGAAGTATAGCTGGGTCCTCAAGTAGTGCAATATCCAATTTTCTGAGGAACCTACAAAGAGATTTCCAGAGTGGTTGTACCAGTTTTCAATCCTTTCTAACTATATTAAGAATTGAGTTGGAATTTTGATGTGGATTGCATTGAATTTGTAGGTTGCTTTCAGAAATCTTGCCATTTTTAATATATTATTCCTGCCAATAAAAAAGCATGGGAGATCTTTCCATTTCTTGAGATCTTTACCTACCAAAATGGAGGAGTGTTCCTCTTTCTCCACATTAATGACAATATCTGTTGTCATCTGAATGTTTTATCTTAGGCAACTCACAGGTGTGAGGTGGAATCTACGAACTGTTTTCATTTGCATTTCCCTAATGACTAAGGATGTTGAACATTCCTTTAGGTAGTTCTCAGGTATTTGATTTTTGTCAGCTGAGAATTCTTTCTTTAGCTCTGTACTCCATTTTGCATAGGGTTATTTGAGTCTCTGACATATAATTTGTTCACTTTTTGTCTATATTGAATACTAGCCATCTATCATATTTAGGATTGGTAAAGATCTATTCCAAATCTGTTGGATGCCATTTTGTTCCATTGTCAATGCCCTTTGCCTTACAAAAACTTTGCGATTTTATGATACTATTTGTTGCTTCTTGTTCTCAAAGCAAAAGTGTCTGGTGTCCTGTCCAGGAAATTTTAACCATTGTCCATGTGTTCAAGTGCTCTTCCACTATATTTCATCTATTAGTTCGAGTGTATGTAGTTTTATGTGGAGGTTCTTGATCCATTTGGACTTGAACTTTGTACAGTGTGATATGAATGGATCAATTTGCATTCTTCTACACGGTGACCTCCATTTGACTGAGCGCAATTGGTTGAAAATGTTATCTTTTTTCCAAAGGATGGTTTTAGCTCCTTTGATGAACTTCAAGTGACTATAGGTATGTGCGTTCATTTCTAGGTCTTTAATTATATTCCATTGATCTAACTGCCTGTCCCTGTACTAATATCTCACATTTGTTATTATTATTGTTCTGAAATACACCTCGTGGTAAGGGATGGTTATTCTTTTGTTGTTGTTGATATTGTTGTTGAGGTTAGTTTTCACTCTCCTGGGTTATTTGTTACTCCAAATGAATTTGCAAATTGCTCTTTCTAACTATATTAAGAATTGAGTTGGAATTTTGATTGGGATTGCATTGAATTTGTAGGTTGCTTTCGGAAATTAGCCATTTTTAATATATTATTCCTGCCAATCAAAAAGCATGGGAGTCTTTCCATCTATTGAGATCATCTTTGATTTCTTTTTTCGGAGGCTTGAAGTTCTTGTCATCTATATTTTTCAGTTGCTTGGTTAGAGTCACACCGAGGTATTTTAAGTTATTTCTGACTACTGTTATTCCCTAATTTCTTGGTTAGTATATTATCATATTATTTGTAAAGAGTGATATTTTGAATTTTACCTTTCCAAGTTGTATCCCTTTGACCTTTTTTGGTTCTCTGATTACTCTGTCTAGGATTTTGTATACTATATTGAATAAGTAGGGAGAGATTAGGCAGCCTAGTGTAGTCCCTGATTTAAGTGGAATTTTTTCAAGATTTTCTGCATTTAATTTGATGTTGCCTGCTAGTTTGTTGTATACTGCTTTTACTATGTTTAGTTATGGGCCTTGAATTCCTGATCTTTACAGGACTTTTAACATGATGTAGTGTTGAATTTTGTCAAATGATTTCTCAGCACTTAATTGGATAATCACGTGTTTTCCCCCTTTGGAGTTTGTTTACATATTGAATTACATTGAAAGATTTCCATATATTGAACAATCACTGCATCCCTGGGATGCAATCTGCATGATCTTGGTGGATGATTTTTTTTTTAACTTGAGTATTTCTTATTTACACTTTGAGTGTTATTCCCTTTCCCGGTTTCCAGGCCAACAGCCCCCTAACCCCTCCCCCTCCCCTTCTTTTTTTTCTTTTTTTTCGACCCCCTCCCCTTCTTAATGGGTGTTCCCCTCCCCATCCTGCCCCCATTACCGCCCTCCCCCCAACAATCATGTTCACTGGGGATTCAGTCTTAGCCGGACCCAGGGCTTCCCCTTCCACTGGTGATCTTACTAAGATATTCGTTGCTACCTATGAGGTCAGAGTCCAAGGTCAATCCATGTATAGTCTTTGGGTAGTGGCTTATTCACTGGAAGCTCTGGTTGCTTGGCATTGTTGTTCATATGGGGTCTCAAGCCCTTAAAGCTCTTCCAGTTCTTTCTCTGATTCCTTCAACGGGGGTCCTGTTCTCAGTTCAGTGGTTTGCTGCTGGCATTCTCCTATGTATTTGCTGTATTCTGGCTCTGTCTCTCAGGAGAGATCTACATCCAGCTCCTGTATGCCTGCACTTCTTTGCTTCATCCATCTTGTCTAATTGGGTGGCTGTATATGTATGGGCCACATGTGGGACAGTCTCTGAATGGGTGTTCCTTCTGTCTCTGTTTTAATCTTTGCCTCTCTATTCCCTGCCAAGGGTATTCGTGTTCCCCCTTTAAAGAAGGAGTGAAGCATTCACATTTTGATCATCCGTCTTGAGTTTCATGTGTTCTATGCATCTAGGGTAATTCAAGCTTTTGGGCTAATAGCCACTTATCAATGAGTGCATACCATGTGTGTTTTTCTGTGTTTGGGTTACCTCATTCAGGATGATATTTTCCAGTTCCAACCATTTGCCTATGAATTTCATAAAGTCATTGTTTTGATAGCTGAGTAATATTCTACTGTGTAGATGTACCACATTTTCTGTATCCATTCCTCTGTTGAAGGGCATCTGGGTTCTTTCCAGCTTCTGGCTATAGTGGAGCATGTGTCTTTGTTATATGTTGGGGCATCTTTTGGGTATATGCCCAAGAGAGGAATAGCTGGATCCTCAGGTAGTTCAATGTCCAATATACTGAGGAACCTCCAGACTGATTTCCAGAATGGTTGTACCAGTCTGCAATCCCACCAACAGTAGAGGAGTGTTACTCTTTCTCCACATCATTGCCAGCACCTGCTGTCAACTGAGTTTTTGATCTTAGCCATTCTCACTGGTGTGAGGTGAAATCTCAGGGTTGTTTTGATTTGCATTTCCCTTATGACTAAAGATGTTGAACATTTCTTTAGGTGTTTCTCAGCCATTCGGCATTCCTCAGCTGTGAATTCTTTGTTTAGCTCTGAACCCCATTTTTTAATAGGGTTATTTGTCTCCCTGCGGTCTAACTTCTTGAGTTCTTTGTATATTTTGGATATAAGGCCTCTATCTGTTGTAGGATTGGTAAAGATCTTTTCCCAATCTGTTGGTTGCCATTTTGTCCTAACCACAGTGTCCTTTGCCTTACAGAAGCTTTGCAGTTTTATGAGATCCCATTTGTCGATTCTTGATCTTAGAGCATAGGCCATTGGTGTTTTGTTCAGGAAATTTTTTCCAGTGCCCATGTGTTCCAGATGCTTCCCTAGTTTTTCTTCTATTAGTTTGAGTGTGTCTGCTTTGATGTGGAGGTCCTTGATCCACTTGGACTTAAGCTTTGTACAGGGTGATAAGCATTGATCGATCTGCATTCTTCTACATGTTGACCTCCAGATGAACCAGCACCATTTGCTGAAAATGCTATCTTTTTTCCATTGGATGGTTTTGGCTCCTTTGTCAAAAATCAAGTGACCATAGGTTTGTGGGTTCATTTCTTGGTCTTCAATTCTATTCCATTGGTCTATCTGTCTGTCTTTGTACCAATACCATGCAGTTTTTATCACTATTGCTCTGTAATACTTAAATATACTATCATATCATCTGCAAATAGTGATATTTTGACTTCTTCTTTTCCAATCTGTATCCCCTGGATCTCCTTTTGTTGTGTGATTGCTCTGGCTAGAACTTTAAGTGGTGGATGATCTTTTTGACGTGTCCTTGGATTCAGTTTGTGGGATTTTATTGAGTATTTTTGTGTTGATATTCATGAGGTGGAATTGGTCTGAAGTGCTATGACTTTGTTGAGTTTTTGTGTGGTTTACATATGAGTGTAATTATGGCTACATAGAAAGAAATGTGTAGTGTTTCTTCTGCTTCTATTTTGTGAAATAGTTTGGGCAATATTGGTATTAGGTCTTCTATGAATGTCTGATAGAATCCAACTCTAACCAATCTGGTCCTGGGCTCTTTTTGTTGGATGGCTTTTTAATAACTGCTTCTATTTCTTTAGGAGTTATGGGGTTGTTCAGATGTCTTATCCGTTCCTGATTTAAATTTGGTACCTGGCATGTGTTAAAAATTGTCCATTTCATTCAGATTTTCCAGTTTTGTTGAGTACAGGCTTTTGTAGAAGGATCCAAAATTGTTTTGATTTGCCTCATCTTCTCTTGTGATGTCTCCCTTTTCGTTTCTCATTTTGTTAATTTCAATACTAGCTCTGTGCCCTCTTAGTAGTCTGTATACATTTTTTTTCAAGCTCCTGGTTTTGCTGATTTTTGTAAAGATGTTTTTGTTTCTACTTGGTTGATTTCAGTCCTGACTTTATTTCCTGCCATCTACTTGTCTTAGGTGTGTTTTCTTCTTTTTGTTCTAGAGATTTAGGTGTGCTATCAATATGCTAGTGGATGCTCTCACCAGTTTCTGTTTGGATGCATTGAGAGCTATGACTTTGGGGTATATTGAGCCTTCATTTTCATGTTGGAGTCTATTCCTATTTTGGTGTGAGGTATAATTTGTCCTTTGAGCTTTAATAGGTTTCTTTTATGAATATTAGTGGCTATTCATTTGGAGCACAGATATTAATATTTGTGAATTCATCTTGGTGGATTTTTCCTTTGATAACTATGAAGTGTCCTTATTATATTTTGATAACATTTACATGAAAGTTAATTTTATTTGATATTAAGATGGCTACTTGTTCCTTAGGACCACAGGCTTGGAAAATTGATTTCCAGCCTTTTATCCTGAGGTCATTTCTGTCTTTTTCAACAAGTTGTGTTTCCTGTTTGCAGCAAAATACTGCGTGCTCTTTCCATATCCAGATTGTTCGTCTATGAATTTCTATAGAGGAATTGAATCCAGTGATGTTAAGAGATATTAAGGAATAGGGATTGTTGTTTCCTTTTATTTTTTGTTAGAGGTAGAATTATGTTTGTGTGACTCTTTTCTTGTGTTTTTTCCCCAGGAGATTTCTTTCCTACTCTTTCTAAGGTGCAGTTTCCATCCTTGTGTTGGAGATTTCCATCTATTATCTTTGTAGTCCTGGATGTGTGGAAAGATATTGTGCAAATTTGGTTTTGTCTTGGAATGTATTTGTTTCTCCATTTTTAAAAATAATGAGTTTGCTGAATATAGTAGTCTGGGCTGGCATAAGACCATTATCTTATGATCTGTGTGAAATCTGCCCAGTATCTTCTGTCTTTCATATCCTCTTGGGAGGATTCTGGTGTAATTATAATAGGTAGAATTTTCCTGTGATGAAAGGAAGATTCCTTCCTTGATTTTTGATCACTTTTAATTGGAGGTGATTTTCTTTGACATTGGAATGGCTATTCCATTTAGTTTCTAAGGACCATTTGCTTGGAATATTGATTTCCAGGCTATTACACTGAGTTATTAGCCACTCACTCAGATGTGTTTCTTGTATGCAGCAAAATACTGGATCCTCTCTGTGTATCCAGTCTCTTAGTGTATTTGTTTTTATTGTGGAATTGAGTCCTTTGATGTTAATAGCTATTAAGGAGCAGTGATCATTTTTTCTGTTATTTTTGTGGTTAGAGTTGGAATCGTGTTTGTGTAGCTATCTTGTTTTGGGTTTGTTGCAAGAACATTACTTTCTTGCTTTTTATATGGAGTAATTTCCCTTGTGTTAGAGTTTTGCTCTCCTTAAATCCTTTTATTGCTTTCACATTTGTGCATTCAATCCTCTCTTTAAAGTTCTGAAAAGACTCAAAACTAGCTGAGATAAGGACAAAGTATTTGGGGAGTATCTTCTTCCTGTGCAAACTGCTCAGGAATACTTTGACTGGCTGCTTCTCCATGAAATTGTGACACAGTTCTGACTCCCAATTGGATGAAATCTCATTCCATCTCTTCTATGCTGTCAAAAAATAAATGCAACTAGAAGCCAGGATACCTGTAAGGTACATAATAAATATACACAGACTATTTACTTCTTGTGTAGAAAATGACAAGCAATTTTTGAAGGCTTAAAGATGCTCTCTCCACTCTAAATCTCTGCTTTCTTTCTTTCCTCCTCACTCACTCACAGCTTGAGGTTGCATGTATTCTGCATTATCTTGTGCACTCTGTTTTTCTTCTGTGTGCTCTTCCTTTCATGAACACCCCCAACTCCTACACCTGTATTCATTCCCCTTTCAGAGTCATGCCAAATATTCACACACATCTCCAACACATATCACACATACAACCTATACTCTCTGTTCACTCACTGACACACGCACTTCTCCACACACACCTCACATTCTCTCTGCTTTCACTCACACACACTTCTCCTAACACCTCCCATTCTTTATTCACTAAGTGTTCTCATTCTCTTCTCATGCTCTCTCACTTTTAATGCCCCAATTTTTTATTGATACTTTAAAAGCAGGTAGAAAAATGTCATTGCATAATCATTGCCAAGTGATATTCAAAAGAAAACAACCTCCCACAAAGAATCAAGAATTAAAACTGTTCTCTAAAATTTCAAGCTTCCTCTTTTCCCAGGCCTGTGGTCAAAATGATTGCAAACTTTTCATTATTTAAACTTTAACTTTTAACTAATTATACTTCAGAGCTCAGAGTTCTGATGTCAGTTACTTGCATTTTCCCATGAATCTCTAATGAAATGACATGGGCAAAGATGTCAGGCAATGGCAAGAAAGATGCAAGTTAACCCTTAACTCAGGAGTTCTATTAGCTTTCTGCTTCTGTTCATTGCATTTAATGACTATTCTGAGAGTCCCAGTGTTTTGAATTAGTTTTACTAGTAAAAGGTTTTATGCAATCTATACTTGCTTATTAAGGAACCACCCTCAAATTTTGTATAAAATTTATTTCATATCATCAATAGATTTTTTCTTTCTTGGGGTAACAATATTTGCTCTAATTCCTTTCCTTTCCTTTCCTTTCCTTTCTTTCTTTCTTTCTTTCTTTTTTCTTTTATCCTCTCTTTCTTTTTTCCTGATTGTAATAAGGTGGAATTTCACTATCATTGTGATTTGCATTTCTCTCAACACTAGGGACTTTCATCATTTCTTCAGGTGTTTCTCAGTCAATCAAGATACCTCTGTTGTTCTCAATTAAGATAGATGGAGAAACCAAAATATTCCATGACAAAATCAAATTTACACAATGTCTTTCTACAATTCCAGCCCTACAAAGGATAATAAATGGTAAAGCCCAACATAAGGAGGCAAGCTACACCCTAGAAAAAGCAAGAAACTAATCGTCTTGGCAACAAAACAAAGAGAAGAAAAGAACAAAAACATAATCTCACATCCAAATATGAATATAAGAGGAAGAAACAATCATTATTCCTTAATATCTCTCAACATAAATGGACTCACTTCCCAATAAAAAGACATAGATTAACAAACTGGATACGCAGTGAGGTCCCTGTATTCTGCTTCCTACAGGAAACACACCTCAGAGACAAAGACAGACACTATCTCCGAGTGAAAGGCTGGAAAACAACTTTCCAAGCAAATGGTATGAAGAAGCAAGCTGTAGTAGCCATTCTAATATCTAATAAAATTGACTTTCAACTACAATTCATCAAAAAAGATAAGGAAGGACAGTTCATATTCATCAAAGGAAAAATCCACCAAGATGAACTCTCAATCCAAAATATCTATGCTCCAAATAAAAGTGCAACTACATACATAAAAGAAAACTTACTAAAACTCAAAGCACACATTGCACCTCACACAATAATAGTAGGAGATTTCAACACCCCACTCTCATCAATGGACAGATAATGGAAACAGAAATTAAACGGAGACATAGACATAGAAAGAGTAGTCATGAACCAAATGGACTTAACAGATATTTATAGAACATTCTATCCTAAAACAAAATGATATACCTTCTTCTCACCACTTCCTGGTACTTCCTCCAAAATGGACCATATAATTGGTCATAAAACAGGTCTCAATAGATACAGAAAGATAGAAATAATCCCATGCATCCTATCAGACCACCACGGGCTAAATCTGGTCTTCAACAAAAATAAGGGAAAATGCCCACATATACATGGAACTTGAACAATGCTCTACTCAACGATAACCTGTTCAAGGAAGAAATAAAGAAAGAAATTAAAGATTTCTTAGAATTTCATGAAAATGAAGGTACAACATACCCAAACTTATGAGACACAATTAAAGCTATGGTAAGAGGAAAAATTATAGCTCTGAGTATCTGCAGAAAGAGACCGGAGAGAGCATATATCAGCAACTGGACAGCACACATCAAAGCTCTAGAACAAAAAGAAGCAAATACACCAAGGAGGAGTAGAAGGCAGAAAATAATCAAACTCAGAGGTGAAATAAATAAAGTAGAAACAGAAAGGACCATACAAAGAATCAACAGAACCAAAAGTTGGTTCTTTGAGAAAATCAACAAGACATATAAACACTTAGCCAGACTAATGAGAGGAAACTGAGTGTGTGTCCAAACAAACAAAATCAGAAATGAAAAGGGAGACATAAATACAAAATCAGAGGAAATTCAAAAAATCATCAGATCCTACTACAAAAGCCTATATTCTACAAAACTTGAAAATCTGCAGAAAATAGACAATTTCCTAGACATATACTAGGTACTGAAGTTAAATCAAGAACAGATAAACCATTTGAACAACCCCATAAGTCCTAAAGAAATAGAAGTAGTCATTAAAGGTCTCCCAACCAAAAAAAGGCCAGGTCCAGATGGGTTCAGTGCAGAATTATATCAGACCATCACAGAAGTCCACACACCAATACTATCCAAAAATTCCACACAATTGAAACAAATGGAGCACTATGGAATTCCTTCTATCAAGGAACAATTACTCTTATACTTAAACAACACATAGACCCAACAATGAAAGAGAACTTCAGACCAATTTCCCTTATGAATATCGACACAAAAATACTCAATTAAATTCTGGCAAACCTAATCCAAGAGCACATCAAAACAATCATCCACCATGATCAAGTAGACTTCATCTCAGGCATTCCGGAATGGATTCATGTATGGAAAACCATCAATGTAATCCATTATGTAAAGAAACTGAAAAATAAAAAACACATGATCATTTCATTAGATGCTTAGAAAACATTTGACAAAATTGACACACCTTCATGATAAAAGTTCTCGATAGAATAGAAATTCAAGGCCCATACCTAAACATAGTAAAAGCCATATATAGCAAACCAGTAGCTAACATTAAACTAAATGGAGAGAAACTTGAAAGAATCCCGCTAAAATCAGGGACTAGACAAGGCTGCCCACTCTCTCTCTACTTTTCAATTTAGTTCTTGAAGTTCTAGCCAGAGCAATCAGACAACAAAAGGAGATCAAAGGGATACCGATTAGAAAAGAAGAAGTCAAAATATAACTATTTGCAGATGATATGATAGTATAATTCAGTGTTCCCAAGAATTCTACCAGAGAACTACTAAACCTGAAAAACACCTTCACCAAAGTGGCTGGGTATAAAATTAACTCAAATAAATCCGTAGCCTTCCTCTACAAAAAAGAGAAAGAAGCCGAGATAGAAATTAGGGAAATGACACCCTTCATAATAGTCCCAAATAATACAAAATACCACTGTGTGACTTTAATCAAGCAAGTGAAAGATCTTTATGATAAGGTCCTCATGCTTCTTAAGAAAGAAATTGAAGAAGACCTCAGAATATGAAAAGATCTCCCATGCTCATGGATTGGCAGGATTAATATAGTATAAATGGCTATTTTACCAAAAGCAATCTACAGATTCAATGCAATCCCCCCCCAAATACCAACCCAATTCTTCAGAGAGTTAGACAGAAAAATTTCCAAATTCATCTGGAATTAGAAAAAACCCAGGACATCTAAAACTATCCTCAACAATAAAAGGACTTATGAGGGATCACTATCCCTGAACTCAAGCACTATTACAGAGCAATATTGACAAAAACTGCATGTATTGGTAAAGAGACAGACAGATAGACCAGTGGAATAGAATTGAAGACAAAGAAATGAGCCCACACACCTATGGTCACTTGTTTTTTTCACAAAGGAGCCAAAACCATCCAATGGAAAAAGTACAGCATTTTCAGAAAATAGTGCTGGTTCAACTGGACGTACGCATGTAGAAGAAGGCAGATCGATCCATGCTTATCACCCTGTACAAAACTTAAGTCCAAGTGGATTAAGGACCTCCACATCAAACCAGATCCAATCAAACAAATAGAAGCAAATGTGGGGAAGCATCTCAAACACATGGGCATTGGAGAAAATTTCCTGAACAAAACCCAATGGCTTATGCTCTAAGATCAAGAATAGACAAGTGGGATCTCATAAAACTGCAAAGCTCTGTAAGGCAAAGGACACTGTTGTTAGGACAAAACGGCAACCAACAGATTGGGAAAAGATCTTTACCAGTCCTACAAGTGATAGAGGGCTTATATCTAAAATATACAAAGAATTCAAGAAGTTAGACTGCAGACAGACAAATAATCATATTAGAAAAGGGGGTTCAGAGCTAAACAAAGAATTCACAGCTGAGGAATGTTGAATGGCTGAGAAACACCTAAAGAAATGTTCAATATCTTTAGTCATAAGGGAAAAGCAAATCAAAAGAACCCTGAGATTTCACCTCACACCAGTGAGAATGTCTAAGATGAAAATCTCAGATGACAGCGAATGCTGCTGAGGATGTGGAGAAAGAGGAACACTCCTCTATTGTTGGTGGCATTTCCGACTGCTACAACCATTCTGGAAATCAATCTGGAGATTCCTCAGAAAATTGGACATTGAACTACCTGAGGATCCAGCTATACCTCTCTTGGGCATAAACCCAAAGATGCCCCAACATATAACAAAGACACATGCTCCACTATGTTCATAGCAGCCTTATTTATAATAGCCAGAAGCTGGAAAGAACCCAGATGCCCTTCAACAGAGGAATAGATACAGAAAATATGGTACATCTCCACAATGGCATATTACTCAGCTATGAAAAACAATGACTTTATGAAATTCCTTCACAAATGGATGGAACTGGAAAATATCATTCTGAGTGAGGTAACTCAATTCCAGAAAAATCACACATATTATGAACTCAATGGCAAGTGGCTATTAGCCCAAATGCTTGAATTACTCTAGATGCACAGAATACATAAACTCAAGAAGGTTGACCAAATGTGAATGCTTCACTCCTTCTTTAAAAGGGAAATAAGAATACCCTTGAGAGGGAAAAGGGAGGCAATGTTTAGAACAGAGGCAGAGAGAACACCCATTAAAGCCTGCCCCACATGTGGCCCATACATATACAGCCACCAAACTAGATAAGATGAATGAAGCAAAGAAGTGCAGGCCAACAGGAACTGGATGTAGATCTCTCCTGAGAGACACAGCCGGAATACATCAAATACATAGGTGAATGCCATCATTAAACCACTGAACTGAGAACGGTACCCCCATTTAAGGCATCTTAGAAAGGACTAAAAGAGCTTGAAGGGGCGTGAGATCCCTTATGACCAACAATGCCAAATAACCAGAGCTTCCAGGGACTAAGCCACTACCCAAAGACTATACATGGACTGACCCTGGACTCTGACCTCATAGGTAGCAATGAATATCCTAGTAAGAGCACCAGTGGAAGGGGAAGCCCTTGGTCCCGCCAAGACTGAACACGCGGGGAATGTGATTTTTGGGGGGAGGCCGGTAATGGGAGGATGTGTGAGGAGCTGTCCTCACATACTCCATTACAAGATGGCACCGGCATCTGGCAGAACGCACCTAGTAAAAAGGGCAATACGCAGGCACCTGGTAACTTCCCTACTCAAAGGGATACGTACGCTTTGGTACGTCATCTGGCATAATTGGCAGCGACCAGTCAGAGAGTGACACGTCCTAGGCGAGGATAGTTTCCTATATAAGGGACGGTTATTCCTCACTCGGCGTCTCCGCATTGTAAGCTTATGCTCTCCCTCTCAAGACGCAGTAAAAGTTGTCTGCAGAAGGATCCTGTGTGTGCTGCGTCGTTCCTGCTGGCGAGACTTAGTGCAAGACATCTGGTGCCGAAAACCCGGGAAAGACCTCACCATCATCAGCACCTTCGGAGATCCCTTGGCGACAAGGAGGATTCAGAACTGCAGGTAGGTACGTTCGGAGAGGCAGGCCTCTCTTGGACTTTGGTCTGGGGTTGTCACCGCCTTGGGAAGGATTTGTTGAGGCTATAGTATTTGTCCTGGGAGCCACCTTACTCTTTCTTATTATTATGTTCTGTTTTCACCGTTTTCGCTGTTAAAAGGACGATCACAGCAGCTGAAGGCGCGTCTCAGTCTCTCGTATATAAGTGAGCTTCGCGCAGCTCCCTTTTACCTTCAGTTTTGACTGTTGAGGAGCAAGGACACGATAAGGCCGATGTAGATAAGCAGCACTGTCCGGGGAGGCGCATGTAAGACTCCCGTACATAAGAGAGCAGTGTGTCCGTCTCTACCCTTTCACCTCACGCCTTGTCAGAAGGACGTAGATAAGCCGCCGGCATTCCTGGCCCATCATGGGATCCTCACAGTCTGTGGTCATGGCCTTGGAAACAGTGTTAAAGCAGAGGGACATCAAAATTGGAGGAAGAACACTTAAAAACTTAGTGAAGGAGGTGGAGAGGGTGGCTCCTTGGTTTGCCTGTTCAGGCTCGTTTACAATTGCCTCATGGAACAAACTTGGAAAGGACCTTGACAGAAAATTGGCAGAAGAGGATCTGCGCCTAGGGACCAAAGCTATATGGAAGCTGGTTAAGAATTGTTTAATGGATGAAACGTGTAAGGCAGCAGTAGTAGAAGGACAGGCCACTCTCGAGGTAGTCTGGGACAGTATGTCAGAAACCGAACGTAGTGAGAGGTTGGGCGCGCGCAAGAAAAAGGACGTCCCAAGAAAGAAAAAAGGCCCTCCTAGTAAGTCCGTAGACAAGGGAGCGTTGAAATTTTCAGATTCCAGCACTTCCTCCTCTACACATAAACCAGGAGGGGGAGCCAGCCTATACCCTGTGAAAGAGCTAGAAGCGCTGAACCTCGACAGTTCTGAAAGCTCTGAAAATAAAACCTTAGACTCAGAGGAGGAGGCCGAGCTAGATGAGGAAGCAGCTAAATATGAGGAGGAAAGATATTACCCCAATGAATGTAGGGGAAGTAATAGAAGGCTTCTAGCGCGGCCGCCACCAACGGCGCCCCCTCCATATGAGACACGCTCACGCGATTTCTCACTAGTCCCCGAGAGGGTGAGAAGAAAGCTGAGTATGACATTTCCTGTCTTTGAGACTCCGGAGGGAGGACAGGTCCATGCCCCTGTTGAAAATAATCAGATTAAGGAATTAGTGGAATCAGTTAGAAAGTATGGAGTCACGGCCAACTTTACTCTAACAGAACTCGACAGGTTGGCCATGACGGCATTGACACCAGCTGATTGGCAGATGATTGCTAAGGCAGCCCTTGCCACCATGGGCCAATACATGGAATGGAAAGTGCTCTGGTATGAAGCAGTCCAAACACAGGCCAGAGCTAATGCTACACCCTCTATACCTGAGCAACAGGAATGGACTTTCGAACTCTTAACAGGACAGGGCCGCTTTGCAGCTGATCAGTCTGCTTACCACTGGGGCGCCTATGCTCAGGTCTCCAGCAGGGCTATTAGAGCCTGGAAGGCACTGTCCAGGAGAGGAGGGATCGATAATCAACTTACAAATATCATTCAGGGACCCCAGGAAAATTTCTCAGATTTTGTAGCTAGAGTGACAGAGGCTGCAGGACGAATCTTTGGTGATCCTGAACAAGAAGCACCGCTTATAGAACAGCTCGTTTTCAAGCAAGCCACCCAAGAGTGCCGAGCAGCCATAGTCCCCCGAAGAAATAAAGGGCTACAGGATTGGCTTAGAGTCTACAGGGAACTTGGAGGGCCCCTTACTAACTCAGGCCTGGCTGCCGCCATTCTCCAGTCCCAGCAACACCCCATTAAAGGGACGGATAAAAGATCATGCTTTCAATGTGGGAAAACAGGCCATCTAAAAAGAGACTGCAGGATGACAAAAGGAGACAGGGGGTCTGCAACCCTCTGTGTCCGATGTGGCAAAGGCTACCATAGGGCAGACCAGTGCCGATCAGTGAGAGACATTAAAGGCAAACTACTCCCTCCTTTGGAGACTCGGCCTAATGAGATGTCAAAAAACGGGCTGGTGGGCCCCCGGTCCCAGGGCCCTCAAAGATATGGGAACCGCTTTCATAGGGCCACGACCCCGGCAGAGGAGGTTCCCCAACAGGCGACACAAAATTGGACCTGCGTGCCGCCTCAGACTTCTTTCTAATGCCCCAGATGAGCATTCAGCCAATTCCTGCTCAGACTGTGGGGCCTCTACCCCCGGGAACCATAGGCCTTGTCCTTGGGAGAGGATCTCTCGCCCTACAAGGACTGATAATCCATCCAGTCCTTGTTGAAGCTCATTGCTCTCTTGATGCTCAGATTCTTTGTTCAAGTCCTGATGGGGTTTTTTTCCATAAGTAAAGGAGATAGAATAGCACAGTTATTACTCCTTCCGTGCTCCCAGGCCACGATACAGGATACCAAGGGACCCATGGGGTCCACTGGTCATGATTCGGCATATTTGGTGGTTCTCCTTAACAACTGCCCAAAATTGAGCTTAGAAATTAATGGAAAGAAATTCGAAGGCATACTGGATACTGGGGCTGATAAAAGTATAATTTCCTCAAAATGGTGGCCTCAATCATGGCCTACCACAAAATCTTCTCACTCGCTACAAGGATTAGGCTACCAGTCATGCCCTATGATCAGCTCTGCCACTCTAACTTGGACAACTGCCGATGGCCGACAGGGACAATTTATTCCTTATGTACTTCCCCTGCCTGTTAATCTTTGGGGGAGGGATGTTATGCAGACCATGGGACTGACCTTATCTAATGAATACCCCCCACAAGTGGCCCACATGATGTCAATGATGGGCTATAAGTAAGGGAAAGGCCTAGGGCGATTAGAACAGGGTCGTCTCACACCCATTGAACCGATCGCCAACCCCCATAAACAAGGCCTGGGTTTTTCCTAGGCGCCATTGGGGCAGCACGACCCATACCATGGAGGACAGAGGACGCGGTGTGGGTTCCCCAATGGCCACTAACCCCTGAGAAATTACAGGCAGCTACAGGACTGGTGGATGAACAATTAAGATTGGGACATTTGGAGCCCTCCACCTCTCCTTGGAACACCCCAATTTTTGTAATAAGGAAAAAAACCAGGAAAATGGCAACTACTCCATGACTTGAGGGCCATTAACGATCAGATGGAATCCCTTGGACCCATTCAGCGGGGCCTTCCTATACTCTCGGCCCTACAAAAAGTTTGGAATTTGGTAATAATAGATATCAAGGATTGTTTTTTCTCTATTCTGCTTTACCCCCCTGATAGTCCCAGGTTTGCTTTTACTGTCCCATCAATTAATCATACTGAACCTGATAAAAGATACCAGTGGAAGGTCCTACCTCAGGGCATGGCCAACAGCCCTACGATGTGTCAGTTATATGTTCAGGAAGCCCTCAAACCAGTGAGGGAGACCTATACAAATTTACTGTTAATCCATTACATGGATGATATATTGACGTATCATAAAGACTTTGAATTACTCAAACAAGCCTATTCCTTATTACAAAAAACCCTTAAACAATGGGACTTACATATTGCTACAGAAAAGGTCCAAATTGCTGACACAGGTCATTTTCTAGGATCCATTATTTTCCCTGATAAGATTATACCCCAGAAACTGGAAATCCGTAGAGACCACCTCCATACTCTTAATGACTTTCAGAAGCTCTTGGGAGATATCAACTGGTTGAGACCATTTTTGAAAATCCCTTCCGCAGAACTAAAACCTTTGTTCGAAATATTGGAAGGGGACGGCCACATCACCTCCCCTCGTGTGCTAACTCCCGCTGCAACCAAGGCCTTATTAAAAGTAGAAGATGCCATAAAACAGGCCCAATTGCAACGCATTGATTGGTCTCTACCTTTTTCACTCTGTGTACTAGATACCAAGGATTTACCCACTGCAGTTTTATGGCAACAAGGTCCACTGTTATGGATCCATCCACATGCTTCCCCTGTGAAGATTATTGATTGGTATCCAGCCGCAGTAGCACATCTGACTATTAAGGGCCTAAAAGCTGCCATCTGTCATTTTGGGACTCCACCCCAATCCTTGATTATCCCATATACACCCTACCAGGTCCAAACTCTAGCCGCTACCTCTGATGATTGGGCAGTGCTGCTCACATCCTTTACAGGGAAGATAGATAATCATTATCCTAAACACCCCCTATTGTGTTTTGCAAGATCACAACCTGTTGTTTTCCCTCGAGTCACATCCCACAGACCATTAAAGGAGGGGATAACAGTGTATACGGATGGGTCAAAAACAGGGGTGGGAGCATATGTGGTAAACTCCCAAGTATTCTCACGACAATATTTTGAAACCTCACCCCAAGTGGTAGAATGCCTAGTGGTCATGGAGGTCATTGAAAAATACCAGGTTCCTCTAAATATTGTTTCAGATTCCTCCTATGTGGTTAATGCTGTTAGTATTCTTGAAACCGCCGGTATAATTAAAACCACTACTAAGGTGGCAGATATTTTCCGAAAAATCCAAATTATCCTATTAAATAGAAGATTCCCTGTATACATTACTCATATACGGGCCCATTCTGGACTCCCTGGCCCAATGAGTTCAGAGAATGATTTGGCTGACAAAGCCACAAAAATGATAGCTGTGGCCCTGGCCTCTCCTTTAGAGGCCGCTGAAGCCTTTCATGGCAATTTCCATGTCACCTCAGAAACTTTACGCCGCCGCTTCTCTATAACTAGAAAAGAGGCACGTGATATAGTCACCCAATGCCAACAGTGCTGCCAGTTCCTCCCAGTTCCTCACATCGGGGTCAACCCGAGAGGAATACAGCCATTGCAAATCTGGCAAATGGATGTTACTCATAATTCTACTTTTGGAAAATTACAGTATGTGCATGTATCTATAGACACATGTTCTGGCATTCTACATGCCACCCCACTTACAGGAGAAAAAACAACACATGTCATTCAGCACTGCCTTGAAGCATGGAGTGCTTGGGGAAAGCCAAAATGTGTAAAAACTGACAAGGGCCCCGCCTACACATCTCAAAATTCCGTCAGTTTTGTGCTCAGATGCAGGTTACCCACCTGACGGGCCTGCCCTACAACCCTCAAGGACAGGGAATCATAGTGCGTGCTCATCGGATGCTCATCGGAGCGTGCTGGCAAGATGTAGCACAGGACACAGAAGCCTAGCATAACTACCCTCTGAGCAGCACAACAAGCAGGTGAATGAGCCAGAAACACATTAAGTACACTCAACCAAAGGACATTAGTGGTGAACACAATTAGGGAAAGGCTGGGAGATGCTTAGGGGGAGGGCACACACTTCGAAAGACTAGCCATCTCAGCTAACATGGACCCCTGAGATCTCCCAGAGACTGAGCTAACAAATAGGCAAAATACACGGCTAGTATGAAGCCCAAGAAATATATACAGCAGAGGGATCCCTATTCTGGCCTCAGTGAGAGAAGATGAACCTAAGTCTTGAGAGTCTTGAAGCCCCAGTCAGTGGTGAGGACTTCATCTTGGAGATGGGGAAGAAGAAATAGGATGAGGAACAGGGGGAAGTTGGACTGGAAAGAGATAAGATAGGACTCTAAAGGAAGGATTAAAGATAATTTATAACAACAACAACAATAACAACAACAACAACAACAACAACAACAACAAAAAGAGATGAGTCTTTGTTGAAGTATGAGTGTGCTTATGCTCAGATGAGTTTAGGAAGTGTTTCTTTTCCTATTTCCTGCCACGTTGTATGTAGCAAACTTGGCTCTTTTTCTAGAATGTTGCTGCCTTTGTTCCAGCATGCATCTTGCCATGATGAAAATGGAATGATTTTGTGAATCTGTAAGCCAACCCCAAATAAACGTTTTCTTTTAAAATTATTGCCATTGTCATAGTATGTCTTCACAACAATAGAGACTCTAAATAATCCCAAGACACAGTTTACTGAGCTTCTCTGGATGATGGGATGTTTCAATCACAGAAGAAACTACTACACAGTAACAGGAGTAGATTTTTGTTAAAATTCATAACCTCAGCATTCCAGGTATTCTGCAACACATATCTAATATTGCTCACAGGATAGCTTAAGAGAGTTTGTGCCAAATACTATCTTCTGAGAAGTCAAGTCTGTTAATACAATTGATCATATAATAAATGGCTTGATTGTGGTATTTGAAGACAAAGATGCTATGGCACTGATGAGGTCAATTGTGCCAGGAAGCATCCATTAGTCATGTCTTCAGTACAACTAATCAGGTTATAAAAGTAATCTTCTTTGATTGTCCCCTGAAAGCCAGATGCTTTATTGTGCCTAGAGTTTAGAGGCATGTAGACTGCTGGATTTGTAATGGCATTATGTTTTCAACAGTGTCTATTATTTCCTAACAGAATCAAAATCCAAAAGTCTTATGATGCACGAGGCAAAATATCTAAGGAAACCAGTGTTATTGGACCTGTATTGAGAACTGTTTTCATTCATTCACTCATTCAATCATTCAATTTCCCCTCCAATCTTCTTCATTCTCCTGTCAGATTGAGTTATAGTCTGATCCATATATATATATCATCCATAATTCTGACCATAACTCAAAGTTCCCCTTTTTTGTTTTCTTTTTCTGTTTCTCACAAATCATCTTTAAATGCTCACCTGAAAGGTCTTCCACAATCCAATTAACACTGTTTTATTCTCCAAATGTGGTATCCCATGACAGATTCTTGGTTTTCTCAAAGTTAGCAGGAAGTTTCTACTGAGTGTATATGTTACAACAACTGTTTGAGGTTCATGGAACTGATTACTCAACAGATTTTGATATCCACAGAGACCCATAATGAGCAGAAATTCTAAGTCATTTATCCTGTAATATCTGCAGTGAATTATAAATGTTTAAAGACAACTAAATACCTCAAATTCCCCTCCTGAGCCAATCATCTTTATTCATCATAATTTTAGTTTGTGTGTTCCACGTCACATTTCCACTACCTTGAGTTCATTCCTTTGCAATATTTCCTTCATGTAAAGACAATTCCCTGGTGACATATGATTTACTTTTTTAATACTGAGAGATATTTCACACTTATAAACAACTCAGCACCCCCAGACTGAACACATTTAATGAGAGTGGAGGAACACAACTGTGTATCTCAGTGTACTGGCTTGCTATGGTAGACTTAGAGTGACTGAGTCTATGGAATGCACATTGAGATAAACAGGAGTTTTGGGACCAATTTGATCTCTTTTCATATTTATGTACTTCAAAATTTTAGGAAGAGTAAATGTCTGGGTGTTAGTCTCTATGTAGTAGGCAGAGATATATCAAATTTGTTTTTCTGTACTCAGTTGCAATTTCATTACAGGCACAATCACAAGTGACAGAGGTAGCATTGTGGTTTCAGATTGCTTACGAATGTTCTCCAGTTGATAAAAAATAAAAGTATACAAGAGGTTTTTGTGAACATTTACAAAAACACAAGGATTTGAGAAGGAACTACGTTTTTTATCTCTTAAAGCTGAGCTAGTGTCTTTTGAAAGATGCTAAAAACTTTGAGTCAGATTTGTAAGAAAGTGAGGGAACCCTCTATGTTTCACTGGTACAAAGTTTTAGTGACCATTTCCAACAAAAAGTACATAGAATAGTTATTTTTTAAATGTTTTTATAATATTTTATATTTGGATATGTGTTTTACTCATTAGCCTTAAGTTGTTACTTTTCCAATCTCTTTCTTATCCACTACCACTATGTCCTCCAGACATCATGTGTCTGAAGAAGAGGGAAAAACACTTGTGCTACTTAGTGAAGTGAAATGAAATATGACTAGATTTGAGACATAAATTAAGGTATGGACCAATCTTGGCCAGTAGATATTCATTGTTGTGAAATTTCCTGACACCTTCAAGTCTACTCAGATTTTTTCTAGATTGATTTTGGAAAGGTTTAGTTCATATTGTTAAAACAAATGAATTATTCACTGGAAGTATCCTATTCTGTCTGAACAAAATTTTACTTGGTATCATATGCTACCTCTGGATTTAATACATTTTGAGTCATCTTCCAGGATGATTCCTGACTCTTGAAATGAATGCTGTGATACAGATAATTGATTTTAGCTGGACATTCCAACATTTATTCCTCTCACCAATTTGAATGATCATGAATCCATAAGTTTTTACCATTAATTTTGAAAATAAAATTCCCTAATGAGTATTGAGGCACAAACTAATCCTCAATATAAAAATAAGATTATGCAGAAATATTATCAATTGTCCATTAAGCTGAATATTACTCTTAGGTCCTTCTCCAGAGTTTATATAATTCTGTAGCTACATATACTTTTCCCTGATAATTTTGCCAGGCATGGGTACTATCTTGTGAAGTGGACCTTCAATTCAATTATGAAGCCATTAGTTACTCCTTGGATGGTCATGACATTATTCCCACAAGAACAATGTTGTTATACCTCTCAAGGCCCACAATTGAGCAATATTTATGATTACTTCTAGGACTATGAAAATATCCATTTAGTTGAAGCTTACAGATAGATTCTCTGACTCAAGTGTTGGGTATCTTCAATAATGTGTACTTACCTTATGAATAAATTTGCTGCTAAATTTTACAAGTCATAAGCTTCATCCTAGGTTGTCATCAATTTATTTCATAACCTTGTAATATCTAATCTTCTGTATTTTAGAATATTCACCAAAGGAACCTAGTACCTCATATCAGACAGATTTTTTACAGAATTAACAGTTAAGGCAAAAACTTGCTGTCACAGATTATGTGCCCAAGGTCAGCCTGGTTTACAGAATGTGTTCCAGTACTGGCATTTCAGGTAATGTGTAATGATGTCATGTCATATTGTGTTAGCGGCTCGCTACTCATGTTTTTCTGATAATATAGCAAACATTCATCCACTGAGAGAACATTCGTTCCCACAACTGCATTATTAAGGCATCTATGGAATAATTGCAATACATATTTTGAAAGCTAGACTGTAAGGAAGTCGGAGTCTAGTTGTAATCTCATAATTTTCCCTCTGTCTATGGTCTCTAGAATACAAGCTTTTTCTAATCCCTTCCTAGGACTTGCTCAGCACCTAAAACTACTAGATTGTAGGGTCACTACCGCACATCTAACCTATACCTTGGAGATGTTCCTTGCTCAGTTAAAGCCTTTCTATGACTTGACACAAGCAATTATTTCCAAAAAGTGATTCATATCCATAGCAGACACCCCATGACGTCCTTCTGTCATCCTTTAGGGGCATGAGGCTTGAGGTAATTTAAATGTAAAACTGAGGACTTTGAACCTCATAGAATTGAGTTTTCTGTACGTTGAGAAATATGGGTCTATTTGCATTCTTTCACATGCAGACATCCAGTTAGTGCAGCCTCAGTTGCTGAAGATACATTGCTTTTTTTGTGGAAATATTTTTGCTTCTTTGTAAAATCAATTGTCTGTAACTGTGCACTATTATTTCTGATACTTTAATTTTTTTTATTAACTTGAGTATTTCTTATATACATTTCAAGTGTTATTCCCTTTCCCGGTTTCAGGGCAAACATCCCCCTCCCCCCTCCCCTTCCTTATGGGTGTTCCCCTCCCAACCCTCCCCCCATTGCCGCCCTCCCCCCATAGTCTAGTTCACTGGGGGTTCAGTCTTAGCAGGACCCAGGGCTTCCCCTTCCACTGGTGCTCTTACTAGGATATTCATTGCTACCTATGGGGTCAGAGTCCAGGGTCAGTCCATGTATAGTATTTAGGTAGTGGCTTAGTCCCTGGAAGCTCTGGTTGCTTGACATTGTTGTACTTTTGGGGTCACGAGCCCCTTCAAGCTCTTCCAGTTCTTTCTCTGATTCCTTCAACGGGGGACCTATTCTCAGTTCAGTGGTTTGCTGCTGGCATTCGCCTCTGTATTTGCTGTATTCTGGCTGTGTCTCTCAGGAGCGATCTACATCCGGCTCCTGTCGGTCTGCACTTCTTTGCTTCATCCATCTTGTCTAATTGGGTGGCTGTATATGTATGGGCCAGCTGTGGGGCAGGCTCTGAATGGGTGTTCCTTCAGTCTCTGTTTTAATCTTTGCCTCTCCCTTCCCTGCCAAGGGTATTCTTTTTCCTCATTTAAAGAAGGAGTGAAGCATTCACATTTTGATCATCCGTCTTGAGTTTTGTTTGTTCTAGGGATCTAGGGTAATTCAAGCATTTGGGCTAAAAGCCACTTATCAATGAGTGCATACCATGTATGTCTTTCTGTGATTGGGTTAGCTCACTCAGGATGATATTTTCCAGTTCCAACCATTTGCCTACGAATTTCATAAACTCGTTGTTTTTGATAGCTGAGTAATATTCCATTGTGTAGATGTACCACATTTTCTGTATCCATTCCTCTGTTGAAGGGCATCTGGGTTCTTTCCATTTTCTGGCTATTATAAATAAGGCTGCGATGAACATAGTGGAGCACGTGTCTCTTTTATATGTTGAGGCATCTTTTGGGTATATGCCCAAGAGAGGTATAGCTGGATCCTCAGGCAGTTCAATGTCCAATTTTCTGAGGAACCTCCAGACTGATTTCCAGAATGGTTTTACCAGTCTGCAATCCCACCAACAATGGAGGAGTGTTCCTCTTTCTCCACATCCTCAAGGCGCACACAAAGGAGGAGCCTTGACTTGAGGGAGTCCGGTCTTTAAAAAGGGCCAGCCGAGATCGCTCAGCACCACCCTAATGCGCAGGGCCCGCGGGTGAAGGCACCAAAAACATAGGCATGGGGTGGGCGCTCACCCAAGGGAAGGAGCCTTTTAACCGCACACTCAACTCTTTAACTCCTCGACACCCCCCCCCCCTTTTTCTGTCACCGTGCAGAAAGCCGGCAACTAGGACGAGGGAAAGCGTAAAGGCACAAGCACCATGGAGCACAGGAGGCACGCCGGGGAGCGGGAAGCGCCACCTCCAACTCAGAAGCGGGCACCTTGGTGGTCAAAGCCCGGAATGCTCCAGGAGCACCGCAAGGCTCACACAAAACAGGGCGCGTGCACACACCATTCGGGAAGGGTATGCACCGCAGCGGGTCTACCACCTTCCCCCCGGCACGGGGGAAGAGGGCCGCGAAGCAGTGAACGGTGTGGGGGCAAGCACCCTGGACACGTCCACAGGGACACCGCGAACCACAGCAACAAGTGTGCGCGGGTCAGTGCTCGTGCCTGACAGCCGCACCCCTGACTTCCACACACCACCCTGCAAAGGAATGGGGAGGAGAGAAGAGGGGCCCGCTGGCAGAACGAGAAGAGCGGTTGCCATTCGCGCTGAATGACCATTCGCCATGAATGTCCGTCCCTCGCCTGGCGCGGCTTAGGCCCCGGCCCGAAGAGAACGCGGCAGCACCACATCGATCCAACGTCTGATACTTTAATTTTAATCCACCCATCAATCTGTCTGTTCCTGTACCAATACTGTACATTTTAATTACTCTAAATCCATAGGACTGTTGAAATGATATTGTGAGATCTTAATGATTGCTTTTGTTTCCATCAGGATTATAGGTTTATTTGAAATGTGAATTTGTGCTAGACCAAAATATTCTAAGAGTTATCTACTGAGAATATCAAACATTTCTCTTGAATTTTCCATCATAATTGAGTAAAGAATTTTAGTGAATGCCATTATGATTCTTATGGTTAGTTGTTGTTTCTGGTGATGCCCCTTTCTTCAGTCCTGATTTTATTAATTTGAATTTCCTCTTATGACTTTTTGTTTAGATTGGCTAAGTGTGTGACTTTCTTCAGTTATTTCTTAAAGAACCAACTCTTTGTTTTCTTTGATTCTTTGTGTTTTTTCCTCTCTTTCCTCTCTTTCTCTCTTATTTATTCCCCCAGTCATGTTGTTATATCTGATAATTACTGTTCTTATGTTTCCTGAGTTCTTCTTATTCTAAAGCTTTCAAGTGGGCTGTTAAGTTGTAGCAGGCACTTAGTATAATTAAAGCTTATGTTAGCTTTCATTTTGTTCCATTGATTTGGGTATGTTTTAAACTATTTTCAATGAATTATAGGATGTCTTTAATTTTTTTGATGAGTTTTGTCTTGCTTTAATAATCATAATACTTTTTCAGCTTCCATGCGTTTGAAATGTTTCTGTATATTCTCTAATTCTTGATGCTCTGTAGTTATGCATGCTAGACTAATAATATAAATGAATTTCCTGTATCTGTAGAGATTGTTTTTATGACTGAGTATGTACTAATTTGGGAGAATAATCCATGCATGAAAAGAAGAAATTTTATTTTTTGTGATTATTTGTAATGTTCTATATATATGTTTATTAGGATATGAGGCTTGAAAATATATATTACTTTTGGTTATTTTCCATTTACTATTTTTCCTAAACAATGAAGAATTTGTTTAATACTTTTTAAATGTCTGTTTTGTTACCTACAGGAATGGCTCCAGAAGTTTGCACTTAGGGACATTGGTCTCGCTATCCTTGCTGGGATGAGGTGGATACTGTTGAGTTTCTTATTCTTCAGAGGCCATGCAGGCCATGAGGTCTGACACCTGTTGCTCTAGCCCTATTCATTCTCATACCAGGAAATGAGCTTTACAATGTTGTCATTGAGAGCAATGGCAGCCCCAACATTAAAGGTGGAAAAGTGGTAGTTGCTGTTGAAGTCACAGGAGACAACCTGGTTTTTAGTGAAGCCCAGGATGCTCTTTAGTGGGACCTCAGGTGGCTGCTTCACCACCTTCTTTTTTTATTTCATATATTTCTTTACTTACATTTCAAATGTTATTCCCTTTCCCGGTTTCCTGTCCATAAGTCCTCATCCCCTGCTACTCTCCCATACAGGTATTCCCCCCATCCATCCCCCTTACTGCCCCACATATTCTTCTACACTGGGTGTCCAATCGTGGCAGACCCAAGGGCTTCCCCTTCCACTGGTGCCCCAACAAGGCTATTATCTGCTACACATGTACTTGGAGCCCTGGGTCAGTCCATGTATAGTCTTTCAGTAGTGGTTTAGTCCCTGGAAGCTCTGGTTGTTTGGCATTGTTGTTCTTATGGGGTTACAAGTTCCTTCAACTCTTTCAATCCTTCCTCTAATTCCCCCCCAAGGGGAGGGGACAGTTCTCAGTTCAGTGGTTGGCTTCAAGCGTTGACCTCTGTATTGGATATTCTCTGGATGTATCTCTCAGGAGAAATCTATATCTGGTCCCTTTCAGCATGCATTTTTTGGCTTCATCAATCTTTCTAGTTTTGGTGGTTGTATATGTATATGAACCACAAGTGGGGCAGGCACTGAATGGCCATTCCTTCACTTGATACTCTAAACTTTGCTTCGGTAGCCCCTCCTCTGGATATTTTCCCCCTTTTAAGAAGGAGTGGAAGAATCCAATTTTGGTTATCCTTCTTCTTGAGCTTCCTGTGGTCTGTGGATTGCATCTTGGGTAATCCGAGCTTTTGGGCTAGTATCTACTTGTCAATGAGTTCATACCAAATGTATTTATCTGTGATTGGGTTACCTCACTCATGATGATATTTTCTAGTTCATTCCATTTGCCTATGAATTTCATTAAGTCATGGTTTTTGATAGCTGAGCAGTACTCAATTATGCAGGTTCACCACAATTTTGAATCCATTCTTTTGTTGAAGGGACTGCTATGAATGTAGTGGAGCATGTGTCTTTGTTCTGTGTTGGATCATCTTTTGTGTATATGCCCAGGAGTGGTATACCTGGGTGCTCAGATAGTGGAATGTTCAATTTTTCTGAGGAACCTCCACAATGACTTCCAGGGTGGTTGTACCACTTTGCAATTCCACCAACAGTGGACGAGTGTTCCTCTTTCTCTACATCCTAGCCAACGTCTGCTGTCACGTCAGTTTTTATCTTAGCTATTCTGACAGGTATGAGATGGGATCTCAGGGTTGTTTTGATTTGCATTACCCTGATGACTAAGGATGTTGAACATTTCTTTAGGTGCTTTTTGGTCATTCGATGATCCTCAGCTGAGAATGTTTTGTTTACCTCTGTACCCCATTTTAATAGGGTTATTTTGCTCTCTGGTGTCTAACTTCTTGAGTTCTATGTATATGGTGGATATTAGCCCTCTATCAGATGTAGGATTGGTTAAGATCTTTTCCCAATCCGTTGGTTGTCATTTTGTCCTAATGACAGTGTATTTTGCCTTACAGAAGCTGTGCAGTTTTATGAGTTCCCATTTGTCGATACTTGATCTTAGAGCATAAGCCATTGGTGTTTTATTCAGGAAATTTTGCCCAGTGTCCATGTGTTTGAGACTCTTCCCCACTTTTTCTTCTATTAGTTTGAGTGTATCTGGATTGATACGGAGGTTGATGTTGTTGATTTTCTCAAAGAACCAGCTCCTGGTTTTGTTGATTTTTTTGTATATTCCTTTTCCTTTTTGCTAGGTTGACTTCAGCCCTGAGTTTGATTATTTCCTAACTTCTACTCTTCTTGGGTTTATTTACTCCTCTTTTTTAGAGCTTTTAGGTGTGCTGTCAAGCTGCTGACATATTCTCTCTCCTATTTCTTTTTGCAGGCACTCAGATCTGTGAGTTTTCCTCTTAACATGGCCTTTGTTGTGTCCCATACATTTGGGAATGTTGTACCTTCATTTTCATTACAATCTATGGAGTCTTTGATTTCTTTATTTCTTCCTGACCAAGTTGTCATTGAATAGAGCGTTGTTCAACTTCAATGTATATGTGGGTTTTCTATCATCATTTTTGTTATTTAAGACCAGCTTTATTCTGTAGTGATCTGATAGGATGCCTGGGGATATTTCTATCTTCCTGTATCTGTTGAGGCCTGTTTTGTGACTGATTATATGTTCAATTTTGGAGAAGGTACCATGAGGTTTTGAGAAGAAGATATATCCTTGTGTTTTAGGATGGAATGATTTATAAATATTTTAAAAACCATTTGGTTCTTAACTTCTGTTAATTTATCTATGTCTCTTTTTAATTTCTCTTTCAATGATCTGTCCACTGATGAGAGTGTGGTGTTGAAATCTCCTACTGGGGAGTCCCAAAACCGCGGTTCCCTGCCCGCAGCAGCTCCCTACTCCCAAAGCCCGTGGGAGAGAGAGCTCACCACCGAGACAGGTGGGCACTCCTGAGACTGCAGAGCAGAAGAGACCACCAGCACAGCCCACCTCTGCCCACATCCCTGGCCCAAGAGGAAACTGTATATGGCCTCTGGGTTCCCTTGGGTAAGGGCACAGGAGCAGGAAATCCGCTGCGTCTGAGACACCACCAGAACCTGAAGGGACCAACCTGATAAACAATTCTCTGCACCCAAATCCCGTGGGAGGGAGAGCTAAACATTCAGAGAGGCAGACAAGACTGGGAAACAAGAAGAGTCTACACTCAGCACACATCTCTGACTCCTGAGGAAAACACCAAACGCCATCTGGAACCCTGGTGCACAGAAGCTCCCAGAAAGGGCGTTGTAGATCTTCCTGGTTGCTGCCACCATGAAGAGCTCATAAGGAACACCCCACAAGCAAAGTTGAGCCTTGGGACCACAGGTAAGACAAACCTTCCAGCTCCAAGCGACCTGCCTGGAGAACTCAAGACACAGGCCCACAGGAACAGCTGAAGACCTGTAGATAAGAAAAACAACAGGCCCGAAATCAGAACACTCAGTCCCCATAACTAGCTGAAAGAAAACAGGAAAACAGGTCTACAGCACTCCTGACACACAGGCTTATTGGACAGTCTAGCCACTGTCAGAAATAGCAGAAAAAATAACACCAGAGATAATCTGATGGTGAGAGGCAAGCACAGGAATCCAAGCAACAGAAACCAAGACTACATGGCATCATCGGAGCCCAATTCTCCCACCAAAGCAAACACAGAAGATCCAAACACACCAGAAAAGCAAGATCTAGTTTCAAAATCATATTTGATCATGATGCTGGAGGACTTCAAGAAAGACATGAAGAACTCCCTTAGAGTAACACAGGAAAACATAAATAAACAAGTAGAAGCCTTTAGAGACGAATCACAAAAATCCCTGAAAGAATTCGAGGAAAACATAAATAAACAAGTAGAAGCCTATAGAGAACAATCACAAAAATCCCTGAAAGAATTCCAGGAAAACATAAATAAACAAGTAGAAGCCTATAGAGAATAATCACAAAAATCCCTGAAAGAATTCCAGGAAAACACAATCAAACAGTTGAAGGAATTAAAAATGGAAATAGAAGCAATCAAGAAAGAACACATGGAAAAAACCCTGGATATAGAAAACCAATGGAAGAAACAAGGAGCCGTAGATACAAGCATCACCAACAGAATACAAGAGATAGAAGAGAGAATCTCAGGAGCAGAAGATTCCATAGAAATCATTGACTCAACTGTCAAAGATAATGTAAAGCGGAAAAAGCTACTGGCCCAAATCTTACAGGAAATCCAGGACTCAATGAGACGATCAAACCTAAGGATAATAGGTATAGAAGAGAGTGAAGACTCCCAGCTCAAAGGACCAGTATATATCTTCAACAAAATCATAGAAGAAAACTTCCCTAACCTAAAAAAAGAGATACCCATAGGCATACAGGATGCCTACAGAACTCCAAATACAATGGACCAGAAAAGAAACACCTCCTGACACATAATAATCAAAACACCAAATGCACAAAATAAAGAAAGAATATTAAAAGCAGTAAGGGAAAAAGGTCAAGTAACATATAAAGGCAGACCTATCAGAATCACACCAGACTTTTTGCCAGAGACTATGAAAGCCAGAAGATCCTGGACAGATGTCATACAGACCCTAAGAGAACACAAATGCCCACTCAGGTTACTGTATCCTGCAAAACTCTCAATTAACATAGATGGAGAAACCAAGATATTCCATGACAAAACCAAATTTACACAATATCTTTCTACAAATCCAGCACTACAAAGGATAATAAATGGTAAAGCCCAACATAAGGAGGCAAGCTATACCCTAGAAAAAGCAAGAAACTAATCATCTTGATAACAAAACAAAGAGAAGAAAAGCACACAAACATAACCTCACATCCAAATATGAATATAACAGGAAGCAATAATCACTATTCCTTAATATCTCTCAACATCAATGGCCTCAACTCCCCAATAAAAAGACATAGATTAACAAACTGGATACGCAACGAGGACCCTGCATTCTGCTGCCTACAGGAAACACACCTCAGAGACAAAGACAGATACTACCTCAGAGTGAAAGGCTGGATACCAACTTTCCAAGCAAATGGTCGGAAGAAGCAAGCTGGAGTAGCCATTCTAATATCAAATAAAATCAACTTTCAACTAAAAGTCATCAAAAAAGATAAGGAAGGACACTTCATATTCATCAAAGGAAAAATCAACCAAGATGAACTCTCAATCCTAAATATCTATGCCTCAAATACAAGGGCACCTACTCATGTAAAAGAAACCTTACTAAAGCTCAAAGCACACATTGCACCTCACACAATAATAGTAGGAGAATTCAACACCCCACTCTCAACAATGGACAGATCATGGAAACATAAATTAAACAGAGTCCTAGACAGACTAAGAGAAGTCATGAGCGAAATGGACTTAGCAGATATTTATAGAACATTCTATCCTAAAGCAAAAGGATATACATTCTTCTCAGCTCCTCATGGTACTTTCTCCAAAATTGACCATATAATTGGTCAAAAAACGGGCCTCAACAGGTACAGAAAGATAGAAATAATCCCATGAGTCCTATCAGACCACCACGGCCTAAAGCTGGTCTTCAATAACAATAAAGGAAGAACGCCCACATATACGTGGACGTTGAACAATGTTCTACTCAACGATAACCTGGTCAAGGAATAAATAAAGAAAGAAATTAAAGACTTCTTAGAATTTAATGAAAATGAAGGTATAACATACCCAAACTTATGGGACACAATGAAAGCTGTGCTAAGAGGAAAACTTATAGCTCTGAGTGCCTGCAGAAAGAAACAGGAGAGAGCATATGTCAGCAGCTTGACATCACACCTAAAAGCTCTAGAACAAAAAGAAGCAAATACACCCAGGAGGAGTAGAAGGCAGGAAATAATCAAACTCAGAGCTGAAATCAAACAGGTAGAAACAAAAAGAACCATAGAAAGAATCAACAGAACCAAAAGTTGGTTCTTTGAGAAAATCAACAAGATAGATAAACCCTTAGCCAGACTAACGAGAGGACACAGAGAGTGTTTCCAAATTAACAAAATCAGAAATGAAAAGGGAGACATAACTACAGATTCAAGGAAATTCAAAAAATCATCAGATCTTACTATAAAAGCCTATATTCAACAAAATTTGAAAATCTTCAGGAAATGGACAACTTCCTAGACAGATACCAGGTACGGAAGTTAAATCAGGAACAGATAAACCAATTAAACAACCCCATAACTCCTAAGGAAATAGAAGCAGTCATTAAAGGTCTCCCAACCAAAAAGAGCCCAGGTCCAGACGGGTTTAGTGCAGAATTCTATCAGACCTTCATAGAAGACCTCATACCAATACTATCCAAACTATTCCACAAAATTGAAACAGATGGAGCACTACCGAACTCCTATGAAGCCACAATTACTCTTATGCCTAAACCACACAAAGACCTAACAAAGAAAGAGAACTTCAGACCAATTTCCCTAATGAATATCGATGCAAAAATACTCAATAAAATTCTGGCAAACCGAATCCAAGTGCATATCAAAACAATCATCCACAATGATCAAGTAGGCCTCATCCCAGGCATGCAGGGATGGTTTAATATATGGAAAACCATCAACGTGATCCATTATATAAACAAACTGAATGAACAAAACCACATGATCATTTTATTAGATGCTGAGAAAGCATTTGACAAAATTCAACACCCCTTTATGATAAAAGTCCTGGAAAGAATAGGGATTCAAGGCCCATACCTAAACATAGTAAAAGCCATATACAGCAAACCAGTTGCTAATATTAAACTAAATGGAGAGAAACGTGAAGCAATCCCACTAAAAACAGGGACTAGACAAGGCTGCCCACTCTCTCCCTACTTATTCAATATAGTTCTTGAATTTCTAGCCAGAGCAATCAGAAAACAAAAGGAAATCAAGGCGACACAGATTGGTAAAGTAGAAGTCAAAATATCACTATTTGCACATGATATGATAGTATATTTAAGTGATCCCAAATGTTCCACCAGACAACTACTAAAGCTGATAAACAACTGCAGCAAAGTGGCTGGGTATAAAATTAACTCAAACAAATCAGTAGCCTTCCTCTACACAAAAGAGAAACAAGCCGAGAAAGAAATTAGGGAAACGACACCCTTCATAATAGATCCAAACAATATAAAGTACCTCGGTGTGACTTTAACCAAGCAAGTAAAAGATCTGTACAATAAGAACTTCAAGACTCTGAAGAAAGAAATTGAAGTAGACCTCAGAAGATGGAAAGATCTCCCATGCTCATGGATTGGCAGGATTAACATAGTAAAAATGGGCATTTTACTTAAAGCGATCTACATATTCAATGCAATTCCCATCAAAATACCAATTCAATTCCTCAAAGAGTTAGACAGAAAAATTTGCAAATACATCTGGAATAACAAAAAACCCAGAATAGCTAAAACTATTCTCAACAATAAAAGGACTTTAGGGGGAATCACTATCCCTGAACTCAAGCAATATTACAGAGCAATAGTGATAAAAACTGCATTGTATTTGTACAGAGACAGACAGATAGACCAATGGAACAGAACCGAATACCCAGAAATGAACCCACACACCTATGGGCACCTGATTTTTGACAAAGGAGACAAAACCATTCAATGGAAAAAAGATAGCATTTTCAGCAAGTGGTGCTGGTTCAACTGGAGGTCACCATGTAGAAGAATGTAAATCGATCCATGCTTATCACCCTGTACAAAGCTTAAGTACAAGTGGATCAGGGACCTCCACATCAAACCAGATACACTCAAACTAATAGAAGAAAAACTATGACAGCATCGTGAACACATAGGCAGTGGAAAAAATTTCATGAACAAAAAACCAATGGCTTATGCTCTAAGATCAAGAATCGACAAATGGGATCTCATAAAACTGCAAAGCTTCTGTAAGGCGAAGGACACTGTGGATAGGACAAAACGGCAACCAACAGATTGGGAAAAGATCTTTACCAATTCTACATCAGACAGAGGGCTTATATCCAAAATATACAAAGAACTCAAAAAGTTAGACCGCAGGTCGTCAAATAACCCTATTAAAAATGTGGTTCAGAACTGTACAAAGAATTCACAGCTGAGGAATGCCGAATGACTGAGAAACACCTAAAGAAATGTTCAACATCTTTAGTCATAAGGGAAATGCAAATCAAAACAATCCTGAGATTTCACCTCACACCAGTGAGAATGGCTAAGATCAAAAACTCAGGTGACAACAAATGCTGGCAGGGATGTGGATAAAGAGAAACACTCCTCCATTGTTGGTGGGCTTGCAGACTGGTAAAACCATTCTGGAAATCAGTCTGGAGGTTCCTCAGAAAAATGGACATTGAACTACCTGAGGATCCAGCTATACCTCTCCTGGGTATATACCCACAAGGTGCCCCAACATATAAAAAAGACACGTGCTCCACTATGTTCATTGCAGCCTTATTTATAATAGCCAGAAGCTGGAAATAGTCCAGATGCCCTTCAACAGAGCAATGGATACAGAAATGTGGTACATCTAAACAATGGAATATTACGCAGCTATCAAAAACAATGCCTTTATGAAGTTTCTTAGGCAAAAGGTTGGAACTGGAAAATATCCTCCTGAGTGAGGTAACCCAATCACAGAAAAACACACATGGTATGCACTCATTGATAAGTGGCTATTAGCCAAAATGCTTGAATTACCCTAGATGCATAGAACACAGGAAACTCAAGACAGATGATCAAAATGTGAATGCTTCACTCCTTCTTTAAAAGGGGAACAAGAATACCCTTGTCAGGGAATAGAGAAGCCAAGATTAAAACAGAGACAGAAGGAACACCCATTCAGAGCCTGCCCTACATGTGTCCCATACATATACAGCCACCCAATTAGACAAGATGGATGAAGCAAAGAAGTGCAGGCCGACAGGTGCCGGATGTAGATCTCTCCTGAGAGACACAGCCAGAATACAGCAAATACAGTGGCGAATACCAGCAGCAAACCACTGAACTGAGAATAGGACCCCCGTTGAAGGAATCAGAGAAAGAACTGGAAGAGCTTGAAGGGGCTCGAGACCCCTTATGAACAACAATGCCAAGTAATTAAAGCTTCCAGGGACTAAGCCACTACCTAAATACTATACATGGACTGCCCCTGGACTCTAACCTCATAGGTAGCAATGACTATCCTCGTAAGATCACCATCGTAAGTGAAAGCCCTTGGTCCTGCTAAGACTGAACCCCCAGTGAAAGTGATTGTTGGGGGGAGGGCGGCAATGGGTGGAGGGTGGGGAGGGGAACACCCATAAAGAAGGGGAGGTGAGGGATTATGGGCATGTTTGCCCAGAAACCAGGAAAGGGAATAACATTCGAAATGTAAATAAGAAATACTCAAGTTAATTTAAAAAAAAAAGAAAGAAATCTCCTACTAATATCGTTTGAGGTGCAATGTGTGCTTTGATCTTTAGTAAAGTTTCTTTTATGAATGTAGGTGTCTTTGCATTTGGAGCACAGATATTTAGGATTGAGAATTCGTCTTGATGCATTTTTCCTTTGGTGACTATGAAGTGTCCTTCCTTATCTGTTTAAGTAACTTTTGGTTGAAAGTCAATTTTCTTTGATATTAGAATGACAACTCCATCTTTTTTCTTCGGGTCATTTTCTTGGAAAGGTGTTTTCCAGCCATTTTCTCTGAGGTCATGTCTGTCTTTTTCCCTGAGGTGTGTTTCCTGCATGCTTCAAAATGCTGAAACCTCTTTATATATCCAGTCTGTTAGTATATTTTTTTAATTTGGGAATTGTGTCTGCTGTTGTTGAGAGATATTAAGGAATAATGATTGTAGTTTCCTGTAAAAATTCATTGTTAGAGGTGGAATTATGTTTGTGTGTCTCTCTTTTCGTTTCATTGCAAGGAAATTATATTCTTGCTTTCTCTACAGTGTATTTTCTCCCACCACATTCTTGATGTTACATCATATGTGGTGGGGTTCTCCAGGTGGCATGTCAGATCTATAAAGGATATATTGGAGGATTGAACACAGAAAAGCATGTCAGTAGCTTTGTGTTCAACCCTGGGATCACCTTACCAACACCCTTGCATCACCACTCGATGTAGGGTGATGTTCTGGGCTACTACATGGCCTTCACACAACAGGTTTCCAGAGGGGCCATCCACAGTCTTCTGAGTGACAGTGATAGCATAGACTGTGCTCATGAACCCTTCTGTGATGCCAAAGTTGTCATTTTTGACCTTGGACAGATTGTCTGAACCATTGATGGTTCCCAATGCATTGCTGACAATCTTGAGTATCTTGTCTTTTTTCCCATGGTTCACAGTCTGCCCAAACATGGGTGCATCAGCTGAAGGGGCAGAGATGATGACTCTTTTGCCCCCCCTCTTCAAATTGGCCCCAGCCTTCTTCACGGAGGTACAAATACTAGTAGACTCTATGACATACTCAGCACCAGTATCGCCCATTTGATGTTAGTGTGGTTATGCTCCTGGAAGAGTGTAATGGTCTTCCTATTGATGATGAGCTTTCTATTCTCAATCTTGACTGTGTCATTGAATTTGGTCTGAGTAGAGACATACTGGAACATGTAGACCATTTAGTTGAATTCAATGAAGGGATAATTCATGTCAACAATTTCCACTTTGCCAGATGCTTAGAAGGCAGCCCTAGTAACAAGGTGCACAATACTGTCAAATATGTTCACACAGACATTTACCATCTTGTCTACAGTACAAGGCTGGCACTGCAGGAGAAGATGCGGTTCTGTCTGGAATAAGGAGGAGCAGAGAGCAGTAACCTGCATTCCTAGAATTTCAACATTATAATTCAATGGATATCTAATAGTAAATATAACTCTTTAGACTAAAACTCCTGAAACAATCTCATAAATTATTAAGGAAATTGATGTTATATAATACAAAAGTGATTTAAAAAATTGTTGAAGTTAAACACATAAGATTTCTGGATCCACTGTTCTCATATTCATATCACAATTTAGATGACAGAAATGAAATATTTACCAATAAATAAGAAAGTTTTCTCAAACCTTCAAGGATTATATCATCTTCTTAACACTAATTGGCAATGTTACAAGATGTTATTATTTTAAACAAAAAAAACTCTCTGGGGAAAGTTGGACTATTCTGAGTCTCAATATAACAGTGTATGTAATTTTAGCAGTAAGTGTGTGTGTGTGTGTGTGTGTGTGTGTGTGTGCATGTGTATGTGTTTTCACATCTTTGAACAAAGAACGTAGTAGAGGTATTATTTGAAAACTGAAAAGAGATGAAGGAATTGGGAATGAGTGTATCATGTGCAGTTGATAGTAAAATATAGATAGAAACATCATTCATGAATTTAAAATTAAGCATTCTCACAATGTCATGAAGAGAGAAAGAGGTTGATTGAATTGAGGAATGGTTCAGTAGTAAGAAAATGTTGATTGAGTTGCAGATACTCCTAAAACATATTCTCCATTTTTGTTAGTGTGCCATATCTTAATTATGAAAAACAAAAACATGCATACTAATTCTGGACTATTGAAGATTTCATTTAAAATCTTCTTTTCTTTTTTTTCTGGGTTATTTTATTTACTTACCTTTTAAAAGTTGTCCCCATTCCCAGATTCCTCTTGCCAAATTTCTTTGCCATCCCCCTACCCCTGGTTATGTGAGGGTGCTTGCCCAACTACTTAATCACTCCTGGCTTCCTTTATGCACCTTCACAGGACCAAGAGCCTCACTTTTCACCGATGTCAAATTAGGCAATCCTCTGTTTCATATGCAGCTGGATCCATTAGTCCTTCTATGTGTATTCTTTGGTTGGTGGGTTAGTCTGTATGAGTTTGGCAATATCTAGTTGGTTGATACTGTTGTTCTTCCTATGGAGTTGCAAATCCCTTTAGCTCCTTTAGTCTTTCCCCTACCTTCTCCATTGAAATACAGATGGTCAGTCTAATGGTTCACTGCCAGAATCTGCATCTGTATTGGTCAAGCTCTGGTAGAGGCTTTCAGAGGACAGTTATATCAGGCTCCACTCAGCAAGGACTTCTTGCAATCAGCATTAGTGTCTGGTTTTTTGAATGCATATGAAGTGATTCCACATGTTGGGCAGTCTCTAGATGATAATTTCTTCAGTCCCTGCTCCACAGTTTGTTCCTGTCTTTTCTTTTCACATAAAGAATTCTGAGTTAAAATTTTTGTGAAGGGTATGTGGCCCCATCCCTCAGTCATGATAGACGATTTTACTCAGTATTTTTATGAAAGACTTCTCCATTGAAATCCCTCTAGATACAAGTCTCAGCACACTAGGACCCAGTTTATAACTTATAGTTTATAACAGGACCCAGAAGTCATACATATGAAGAGCATTGACCTTTAAGTGTACAACAATATCGAGTGCAAAACACTAAAATTGTTTGTGTGTCATTGAAACACAAAATAGGATATATTATCACCCAAACCAAAGAGTTTCCTACATATGCTCTGCTTTCGTTTAGTCCAAATCCACTGAAAGAGATTAATGAGTATATAACCAAGAGTAAACTCTCTGAGGTCATTGTTGATTCTAGATTGAAAGTAAGAATAGATGGGTAGAAAGATTTTTATGAAGAAAGTTTGCACATTAGAACTCAGTGTTGCTTCATAGTCAATAGTTTAGTCTAAGATACTAAGACAATATTTCTAAACAATACTTTCTTTCAGCCATGGCTGCAGTGTAAAATGAGCAAAAACAATGTAGGACAACATTGCCAACCAACCAGAGTTCCCAGGAATTATGCCACTACCCAAAGACTATACATGGACTGACCCTGGGCTCCAACTTCATAGGTAGCGATGAATAGCCGAGTAAGAGCACCAGTGGAAGGGAAGCCCTTGGTCCTGCCAAGACTTAACCCCCAGTGAATGTCATTGTTGGGGGGAGGGCAGTAGTGGGGGTAGGATGGGAAGGAGAATACCCATAGAGAAGGGGAAGGGGAGAGGTTAGGGGGATGTTGGCCTGGAAACCGGGAAACGGAATAACAATCGAAATGTAAATAAGAAATACTCAAGTTAATAAAGAAAGAAAAAAAAACAAAACAATAGAATACAAGCAGTATTATGTCTACCCACTATACTCCCCATGTACAAACACACGGAAATTAAAATCTAGGATGTTAAATTTGAGAAAAAATAGCATAGCATTTGTTTTTTGGGGTTTAAGATACTTTGCTTAATACCACAATTTTTAGTTCAGTCCAGCAAAGGTAAATTCCTGTTTTCAGCGACTAATATTCCACACTGTTGGGTACTTCATATTCTGTATCTGGTCATCTGTTTCAGGTAGCTGTGGTGGTCTATGTTTCAGTTACTGTGATTAGTATAACAATATTGTGGAGAAGTAAGCCATGCCCTATAAGAAGGACACCCATAAGTCTGTTTCATATTTCTTACAAAGCTCATGCTAATATCTATAGCGAACACTAGTTTCCATTCCTGTTCACATCTTCTTATGTTTTCTGGTTTCTTTCTTGTTATCTATTATAACTGTATTAAGCTATAATCTCATGGTAATTTTAATTCACATTTATGAGATAGCTAAGAGAACTCAACAGTTAAAGAATATGTTTATTTTGCAATTATTCATTTAGCTCATTAATTCACTTATTGACTGGAAGATTTAAGATTATACTTTTAATTTTACAGTTTTAAAAAATATATTTTATATGTTAGCCCTGGTATGAAGCATAATAAGGAAGGTTCATTTTCCATTCTGCTGTAGGACTGTTCAACTGATTTTTTTTTCTATACAAAAGCATTTTAACTTTTTCATACTTGTCAATTTTGGGGCTTATCTCCTTTGTTATTAGAACCTCTTTCAAAAAATGTTATCTATTTAGGAATAGACAATATTAGTTGTGGCAGGAAAGCAGACTGAAAGGATAGGCGTACATTATTATTAGTAGTAGTATTAGTATTAATATTAGAATTAGTATTAATCTTTCTTTCCTTTGTTGTGTATATTTGTATGCATGAATGAATTCCATGGATATGACATACATGTGGAACTAAGACAACTTTGGAGAATAGTTTCTCTCTCTTCACAAAATGAGGCCCAGATATCAAATTTGGGTTTTATGACAACTTTACACACTGGGGAATCTTGCTGGCACTGGCTGTACTATATTAGTTTTCCTTTCCATAGATCTGATCCTGAAACATTCTCAAATTGTTTTGGGTTCTCTGCGAATTTTGTGAAATTTGCAGACGTGAACCCAATAAATTACTTTCCAATTTTTATCTCATAAAAAAATCAATGTAGGAAAACAAAGATAATGTAGAATAGATTGGACAGCAAAAATTGTTAAATTGAAAAAAACCCTGATAATCAGAGAAGAAGATCATGATTTTCAATTCAATTATTAATATTACATTACTTTTTCATTAGTATTGAATGTTTGGAGGTAGATTCACAGGGAAAAAACCATTTACCAAAGAGTACAAATGGTGTGACCCATGGTTCCATCTGGAACTGCCTTATCACTGGAAGGGATGTCCTTGGCCTTACAGAGGCTCCATGATTCAGGGTAGGGAAATGCTAAGGAGCTGAGTTAGGAGTGGGTGTGTGTTCTTTGTTTAGTTCTATACCACATTTTTGCTTGGGTTGCTTGGTTTCTTGGTGATTAGCTTCTTCACTTCTTTACATATTTTGGATATTAGCACTCGACTGGATGTGGAGGCATTAAAATTTTTTCTTCCTTTTTTCATAATCTGTAGGTTGCAGATTTGTCTTATTGACTATGTCCTTCATCTTACAGCTTTCCAGTTTCATCAGACCCATATATCGATTCTCGATCATAGAGACTGAGATATTGGGGTTCTGTTTAAGAAATTTAGTAAATTTCCCTCTGAACCAATAAGTTCAAGGTATTTTGCCACTTTCTCTGCTGGTGATATATATGAATCTATTTTCATTTTTATACATAGTGACTGCTAGTTAGATCACAATTTATTGAAGATGTTTTCTTTTTTCCATTTTATATTTTTGTTTTCTTTTTCAAAGACCTATTGTCCCTAAGTATGTGGTTTCATTTCCGGGTCTTCAATTCTACTTCATTGTTCAATGTGTCCATCTTTCTATCAATACCATGAAGTTTTTATAACTATTGCTGTTTAGTATAGCTTGACATCAGGGATGGTGATTCCCTGAACAGTTCTTTTATTATATAAAAATGTTTTCACTCTTCTGGATTTTTTTGCACTGCAAGATAAATTTGAGAATTTATTTTTCTATGTCTTTGAAGAATTGAGTAGGGATTTTAATAGGGAGGGTGTTGGATCTGTAGAATGCTTTTAGTAGGATGGCCATTTTTACTATGTTAATTGTGATGATCTATGATCATGGGAGAACTCTCAATTTTCTGATCCACCTATGTTGATGAATTTGTTTGTCAGTTACTCTTAGAATAGGTATGTCATTGTTTCAACAGGTAGAATGTTGGTATACCTCTCAAGGCCCACTTTTGTGTAATATTTATGATTACTTTTAGGACTATAAAAATATCCAGTATACTTGAAGCTTCCACCTAGATTTCATCATATTCTTTGATTCAAGGTTTGGGTATCTTTATTAATTATTACTTTCCTTATGAATACTAATACTACTAAGCATTAGAGGTCATAAGCATAATCCTAGGTTTTTCCTCCATTTATATCTTAGCTTGGAAATAACAAACATGTCCCATTTTAGAATACTCACCAAAGGAACATAATACTTCATATCAAAAAGCATTTCTAAAGAATTAGGAGTTAAAGCAAAAACTTGCTATCACATGAAGCAATGGAGATCATCAGAACATTTAGCATAGTCCGCTAAATTATTTATATAATCAAGACATGAACATATTCTGGAACATATTGTTCTTTTGTAACTTTTTAAATTTTAAGAAATGATTTACAATAAAAATTTAAATATAAATAAATCATTTCCCTTTTCATTTAACTCTTCAATCCTTCCCGTGTATACTCCTCAAAACTCTTATCTTCATAATGTCTGTTTATAAAATATATATAAATAGAACCTGCATCAACCATACAACATAATTTATATGTACAATATTTCAGGGTGGAACATTTGGTGATAGATTACCTACTAGAAATCTCTGCCTTTGCGTAGACTATTTCCCCAATTTCACCATTCCTTGATATATAGCATTATATGTACTCCTCTGCATATGGTTGAGTCCTCATGAAATTGAACTCCTCCATGTTAGTATGCCTATCAATATCACAGCTTCCATTTTTGTTTAGGAAGCCAAATTTACGAGAGATCATGGATGCCATCTCTCTAACATGTGTAGGAGAGTATTCTTATAGAAAACTTCCTGTTTCTCTCACTCTTTCAACATTTTCACTTGCAAGATTTTCTTCTACTTTGATACCTAAGCTTTATATACAATTGTATTGTAGATATATCATGTAGTAATAGGCACCACAATAACTCTTATTCTCTGAATTTGTTTCAGTTTGGTTCTCAGTCATAATACCCACCTGTACCAATCCATATTTCTCTTAGATGATAGAGCTGTAATGTATTGTGAGCATAAGGTAAATATCTACAATGTACTTAGGATCCATGTTGGTTTAGTAAAGTGGCAATAGCAGACTCTCTTTTAAGATCACAAAAATCTCTACTTCTGGAAAATTGCCTAGATTTGCAACAAGCTATCCTTTCCCCCACAAAACAGAAAATATTCCTAAATCATTTTGTTCAGCCGTGTGTAATCTCAAATCCAAACAAGATAAATACCCAAAAACATGTAATATATATATATATATATATATATATATATTCTAGGACTTGGGTTACAAATACTGCCCAATACAATGTTATTTTCCATTAAAGAAAAATATATACCAAGAAAGAATTGGATTGAGCAATTAAAGCCAGACATACAAAAAAAAACAGTTTACAGTCTGAAGTTGTGGCACACCTCATTAATGCCAGGACTAAGAAGACAAGGAGGCAGATTATTTTCCCAAGACCAGCCTGGTTCATAGAGTCTGTTCCAGTACTGACTTTCAAGGAATGTGTAATGATGGCATGTCATATAGTGCAAGATGGTCATACTTCAGTTCTTTCTGATAATATAGCAAATACTCATCCACTGAGAGACCATCCTATATCACAACTGCATTTTAAGGCCTCTATATAACTCTTGCTATACATGTGTGGAAAGATATTGTGGAGGAGTGCAGAGTCTAGTTGCAACCTCATACTTGTTCCTTAGTCTATGTTCACTAAAATAGAAGTTTTGTCTAATTGCTTCCCAGGACTTGATCAGCATTTAACTCCACTAGAGTGAAGGGTGACTTCCACACCTCTAAGCTGTCCTTGTCAGATGCTCACTGTTCAGTTAAAACATGTCTCAGTGCTCTAGGACAGCTTATAACAGAACCAGAAGTCATACACATAAAAAATACTGAAGTTTAAGTGTGCAGCAATATACAGTGTAAAACACTAAATTTGTTTGTGTTATTAAAACACAAAATATGGTTTATCATTAAACAAACCAATGTTTTGCCTATATGTGCTCTGATTACTTCCAGTCCAAATCCACTTAAAAAGTTAATGAGAGTACAAATTTTGTTAAACTAATGATTGTCATTGTTGATACTAGATTTAATGTAAGAATAGATAGGTAGAAAGATTTTATGAGAAAAGTTTGCACCTTAGAACATAGTGTTGCTTCATAGTCACTAGTTGCTTCTAAGATACTAAGAAGATATTTCTAAACAATACTTCCTCACAGCCACTACTGCAATGTAAAATGAGCAAAAAATGTAGGAAAATAAGGGCAATGTAGAAGAGATTGTTCAGCACAAGTTATTAAATTGAAAAAAGAAACATGAGAATCAGGGGTAATGTCATGATTTTAAATTTGAATATTAAGATTTCATTAATTTTTCACTAGTATTAAATGCTTGGAAGGTAGAGTTGCAGGGACTAAACCACAATCCAAAGAGTACAAATGTGGGTTCCATGGAATTTTAGTAGAGGAGTGCTTTATCTAGCATCATTGAAGGTGGTGTCCCTTGGTCCAATTAATGCTCCATTATGCAGGGTAGAGGAATGCTAAGGAACTGTCAGGATTGGGTGGGGTTTATGGATAAGAACCCTCATAGAGGAGGAGAGGTAGAGGGGATAGTGGATTTGAGGAGAAGAAACTGGGAAGGGGGATAAAATTTGAAAAGTAAATAATTATAATGACCAATAAAATGAAAGAAAAAAGAAAGAAAGCACAGAGCATGACATTCTCTCTAGGTCTTCTTGAACCTTTAATATTTATCATGTGAATTAATTGTGGATCAGTGAAGAACTGAATACTTTTGGATACAGCTAGACTAAATATATATCTGCCTTGGTCTGTTTATTGATTCTCAGGAAAATAGAAGCACAGGCATTGACTTGATGATCTGATCATGACAACAGTGTGGCATAGTACATACTGTGCATGGTCTGTGGATCTCAATGACTTTAAAAATGAGTCTGCCTCTCCCTGACTTGGATCTTGTAATACAATGTCCTATGTGTCTCCTGTAGCTTTGATTGTGCCATTAATGAATTTCTCACTGTGAATGTCCTCATAAAATCCACTGACATCATTAAAAATTGTGTCAATATAATAACTTTGTTAAAAATTTCCAAGACCAAATTACAATAGGCTTCCTTCCAGGAATTAACAAACATGAGTGATATCATGGAGCCTGAGAATTAATAATTCTCCAAAGTATTTACGAGTCTCTGTTAATTACATGAGCTCTGGTCACCAGTTGCAGAGCCCCAGGGAAGAAAGTGCTTCAGCTTCCTCCATGGTTCAGAAGCAATCTGGAAAACAAAATGAGTCATGAATATGTAATCTCTGCTTTACACATAGTAATAAAAGATGGTTCAGATTTGATGTGCTGATATGCACGGCACTTCACAATCCACACTGCCCAGGTTTAAAGCAGGAAAAATATGTTCATTTTGATGGTAGTATTCTTCTTCCTCAACCTTCCACATCTCATGGCAAATTTCACTGATCCCAGGTGCTTTTGGAGAATAAATTTGGATGAAGATCAGAATAAAGACTTGGGTATAAGTTGTTCCTTCATCCTTGGAGCAGTTCAGTTACCTATGGAGAAAGATTATTTCAACCAGACTCTGAATGTCCTGTAAGTCCATTTGTACTTTTTATGTAAATGACAACTTCCATATTTCTAGAGTATTCTGAGGATGAAGATCAGGTAAATCCTTGAGTCCTCTGTTGTGTTACTAATCTGAACACCACTAAACAAGCTTAATTATTTTACAGATTCAATTCTACTTTCTCCTTTTTATTAATCCAATGAAGGCTTTGTTTTTCTTCCATGTGTCCTCTGATTTAAAGCCTTGAAACTGAGGAAGAAAGGGATATCTACATAGGTCTATCAAGTAATGCCCTTCTAATAACACTTTGTGTTCCACACTAGATATAGATGGCTTATTGAATTTGATCCTGTAATGTTTCATTGAGTTTTATCCCAAGTACTTGCAAATAAATGGTAATAAACTCTGCTTAAAATTCTTCCATCAAGGGTTGGGGATTTAGCTCAGCGGTAGAGCGCTTGCCTAGCAGGCGCAAGGCCCTGGTTTCGATCCCCAGCTCCGGAAAAAACTAAAAAAAAAAAAAAAAAAAAAAAAAAAAAAAAAAAAAAAAAAAAAAAAAAAAAAAAAAAAAACCTAAAATTCTTCCATCAATGTCTTTCTCCTAGAGTGTATGCTGGTTCCAGTAATATTCGTGGTGCCTCTAGTTATCAAAAACTTTACATACATGTAAATTACTCTCTGAAGTTCATTGCATGTGTTGACTTCTTGCCATCTAATGATTAATCAAGTTTGGAAAGAGGAGATGTTTGCACTCAGAAATTCATACTTTATAGAAATGCCTGAAAGTATATGTTTGTATGTCATAAGCAAGGAATATTTAGGTCATTAGAGGGAAAGACATCAAATTGTTTTAAAAGATAAAGCCTGAAAGACCTTTGGCTGTGTGATATACACTATTCATGTCTAATAACTGGCTTTTGTCTTTCATAGAGTTCAATTTGGCACTCTCCCTTTAGAGTAAAATATATTTGAAACATATGGGATTGAATGATATATTTACATTCCTGGAATAGTGAGGCTATCAATAACAGTGGTGATAGCTTATGTCCCTTGTCGCTGCCATAGGTTACAGTTGTTGTGTGGGACAGTTGCAATATTTGAGAACAGAGATACAGAAATTTTTCATTAGATTTTTGTCACTTTTTTATAAACATATCTACTCTTTTCATGTCTAACTTGGTTAATCTCTGACCCATTTATGATATCTTACGTGGCTTTTTCAGTAATTTTAGAAAATATTGGTGCACATGCTACCAATGTGTTATCAATACTCATTTTAGTGGATTGCTGAAACTTATTTTGAAACACAGCCCTTTAGTCTGCTAGGCTACACAGACAGCTTAAGCAAGACAGTTTGATGTTTCCTAAATTATCACTGAAGAAAGTAGTTTGAGCACTGCACAAAGTTTATTCTTAAATTACAGTTGTATATTAATAAAATGTTTAATTGAAAATTTTGTGTGTGTTAATGGAGAATATCATAAAATTGTCAATTATATGGAATATAGAATGAAAAGACTGCAGGAATACAATTTTTGAAAACCTAATTGTACTTACCTCAAATTTAATCATTAAATATATGCCCATATGTTTATTGTTTATTGATCATATTATATTAAATGAGAAGAATGATAGTCTCCAGTGTCAAGATATTGATCTTTACATAAGCATAAAAACAATATGGTATTATTCCTTTCCCACTGTCTTGTAGCCCACTTCTATTCCAAAAAATAAACATTCCATCAAAAGTTCTATATTATAAACATTTAATAGTGGAAAACACTAATATCACTGGAATTTATTTATTTTTCTAGTTCTTGGTAGGATGCTAGCATTGATTTTTTGTAACTGGAAATGTTGTCAAAGATGTTTACTAGAAATTAAGTTATAATGATGAGAAGTACCCACAATGAATATATTGCATTCCTTTGTAAATAGAATGTAAGGGAATGATACTTGGCTGGTGGGGCAAGCCATTAATCTCTGTAAAAATACATGGCAAAAGTGTATACCTGAACATTTGAAGTGAGTATAGTCTGTAGCAAAGTATCTTATAAAACACTCAGATAAGATTGATTAAGCTAAAAAATGAATGCTGACAGGAGACTGATATAGCTGTCTCCTGAGAGACAGAGCCCAGGCATGTCAAATATAGAGGTGAATGTTAGCCGCAAACCATTGAACTGATAATTTGATCCCAGTTAGAGAATGAGAGAAAGGATTGAAAGTGCTAAAGGGACTTGCAACCCCAGTAGAGCAACAATGCCAACCAAACAATGCTCCCAGGGACTAAATTGCTACATAAAGACAAAGACTGACCCATGACTCCAGATGCACATATAGCAGCAGATGGCCTTGTTGGGCAACACTGGAAGGAGAAGTCCATGTTCCTGCCAAGGCAGGGCAGCACAGTTTAGGGGAATATAGGGGAGCAGTAAGATGGGTGGATGAGAAGGGGAATGCCCTCAAAGGAGAAGGGGAGAGGGATGGCATGGGGAGCTTATGTCCAGGAAAACGGGAAAGGAAATAACATTTGAACTGTAAATATAAAAATCAATATAAGAAAAAATTATTATAGTGGAATAAAGTTTGATGTGGGAAATAAAATAAGAATCTTTGTTCAAAGATAAAAAACAACTGTAAAAATAAAATAAAACACTCAGATATATTGCCCTCTAATGACCTAAGTAAACCTTGATCAAATATATCAAATATATGCACAGACATGTATGATTTACAAATACGTGCTTGATATTTGAATTTATATATTTAGAAAATGTTTTCTTTCACCAAAGGACTGAAAGAAAAAATAACAAAATGAGGGTAAATATGATGGGCATGTTAAGAATATTGGCCACTTATTATATGTGATTCTAAGTACAGGAAACAATGTTGTTGAAGAAATGCTATTATGCACTGATCAATAAACAATGTTTCCAATTCCTAACCAACTCATTTAATTTCACAAGAAAATATGAACTAAATAGCTCTCATAACACACATATTTTTATATTGTTTACTAATTTCAAAATGAAGACATGATAAGAATTATTGTTTTGTCCATATCTATTGTTTGCTCTTTACTCTATGATCAAACACTCAAACCCTGAGATGGAAATCCTCTCTGTAAAAGAGGTAAATACCATATCTTATTCATGGGAGACATACTGACATGAACTTTTAATGTGTTTGCTATTTTCTAGATTATCATTTCAACCCAATCTCAGAAAAAAGCCAGTTGTTTCCATCTTTAGAGATCAGATGGAGAAAATTCTAGTACAGAATAGTGCTTATATTGAGTACAATTGATCATGTATAAACATCTGTCGATAATAAATTCTGTCCTCTTTTACAGAAAAACAACTAAAACCAACAAATATGCCTTGGTATTAGCCTTTTCAATGAATGAAATCAACAGGAATCCTGATCTTTTACCAAATATGTCTTTGGTTATAAAACATACTTTGAGCTATTGTGATGGAAAAACTGTACACCACATAGTTAAAGAAAAATTTTATAACCCTTTACCTAATTACATCTGTAATGAAGAGACTATGTGTTCATTTCTGCTTACAGGACTGAATTGGATATCATCAATAAAGCTTTTTAGAGAGTTGGACGTCTTCTTATTTCCACGTGTAAGTTATCATAGAAAAAAGTTCTTCATATCATTTTAATTAGATATTAAGAAAATTAATGGATGAGACTGGACTTATGCTTATATCAATCTATGTGGTTCCACAGTACTTATTAATGAGACTAGGGCGTAACCTCCAGAAGTTGACAGATTACAGAACAGAGGAAAAGAGGAGGCCATAAAAAATTAAGTCTGGAAAACTCATAGCGCTGAGTGCCTGCAGAAAGAAACAGGAAAGAGCATATGTCAGCAGCTTGACAGCACACCTAAAAGCTCTAGAACAAAAAGAAGCAAATACACCCAGGAGGAGTAGAAGGCAGGAAATAATCAAACTCAGAGCTGAAATCAACCAAGTAGAAACAAAAAGGACCATAGAAAGAATCAACAGAACCAAAAGTTGGTTCTTTGAGAAAATCAACAAGATAGATAAACCCTTAGCCAGACTAACGAGAGGACACAGAGAGTGCGTCCAAATTAACAAAATCAGAAATGAAAAGGGAGACATAACAACAGATTCAGAGGAAATTCAAAAAATCATCAGATCTTACTATAAAAACCTATATTCAACAAAACTTGAAAATCTTCAGGAAATGGACAATATCCTAGACAGATACCAGGTACCGAAGTTAAATCAGGAACAGATAAACCAGTTAAACAACCCCATAACTCCTAAGGAAATAGAAGCAGTCATTAAAGGTCTCCCAACCAAAAAGAGCCCAGGTCCAGACGGGTTTAGTGCAGAATTCTATCAAACCTTCATAGAAGACCTCATACCAATATTATCCAAACTATTCCACAAAATTGAAACAGATGGATCACTACCGAATACCTTCTACGAAGCCACAATTACTCTTATACCTAAACCACACAAAGACACAACAAAGAAAGAGAACTTCAGACCAATTTCCCTTATGAATATCGACGCAAAAATACTCAACAAAATTCTGGCAAACCGAATCCAAGAGCACATCAAAACAATCATCCACCATGACCAAGTAGGCTTCATCCCAGGCATGCAGGGATGGTTTAATATACGGAAAACCATCAACGTGGTCCATTATATAAACAAACTGAAAGAACAAAACCACATGATCATTTCATTAGATGCTGAGAAAGCATTTGACAAAATTCAACACCCCTTCATGATAAAAGTCCTGGAAAGAATAGGAATTCAAGGCCCATACCTGAACATGGTAAAAGCCATATACAGCAAACCAGTTGCTAACATTAAACTAAATGGAGAGAAACTTGAAGCAATCCCACTAAAATCAGGGACTAGACAAGGCTGCCCACTCTCTCCCTACTTATTCAATATAGTTCTTGAAGTTCTAGCCAGAGCAATCAGACAACAAAAGGATGTCAAGGGGATACAGATTGGAAAAGAAGAAGTCAAAATATCACTATTTGCAGATGATATGATAGTATATTTAAGTGATCCCAAAAGTTCCACCAGAGAACTACTAAAGCTGATAAACAACTTCAGCAAAGTGGCTGGGTATAAAATTAACTCAAATAAATCATTTGCCTTCCTCTATACAAAAGAGAAACAAGCCGAGAAAGAAATTAGGGAAACGACACCCTTCATAATAGACCCAAATAACATAAAGTACCTCAGAGTGACTTTAACAAAGCAAGTAAAAGATCTGTACAATAAGAACTTCAAGACACTGAAGAAGGAAATTGAAGAAGACCTCAGAAGATGGAAAGATCTCCCATGCTCATGGATTGGCAGGATTAATATAGTAAAAATGGCCATTTTACCAAAAGCGATCTACAGATTCAATGCAATCCCCATCAAAATACCAATCCAATTCTTCAAAGAGTTAGACAGAACAATTTGCAAATTCATCTGGAATAACAAAAAACCTAGGATAGCTAAAGTTATCCTCAACAATAAAAGGACTTCAGGGGGAATCACTATCCCTGAACTCAAGCAGTATTACAGAGCAATAGTGATAAAAACTGCATGGTATTGGTACAGAGACAGACAGATAGACCAATGGAATAGAATTGAAGACCCAGAAATGAACCCACACACATATGGTCACTTGATTTTTGACAAAGGAGCCAAAACCATCCAATGGAAAAAAGATAGCATTTTCAGCAAATGGTGCTGGTTCAACTGGAGGTCAACATGTAGAAGAATGCAGATCGATCCATGCTTATCAGCCTGTACAAAGCTTAAGTCCAAGTGGATCAAGGACCTCCACATCAAAGCAGACACACTCAAACTAATAGAGGAAAAACTAGGGAAGCATCTGGAACACATGGGCACTGGAAAAAATTTCCTGAACAAAACACCAATGGCTTACGCTCTAAGATCAAGAATTGACAAATGGGATCTCATAAAACTGCAAAGCTTCTGTAAGGCAAAGGACACTGTGGTTAGGACAAAACGGCAACCAACAGATTGGGAAAAGATCTTTACCAATCCTACAACAGATAGAGGCCTTATATCCAAAATATACAAAGAACTCAAGAAGTTAGACCACAGGGAAACAAATAACCCTATTAAAAAATGGGGCTCAGAGCTAAACAAAGAATTCACAGCTGAGGAATGCCGAATGGTGGAGAAACACCTAAAGAAATGTTCAACATCTTTAGTCATAAGGGAAATGCAAATCAAAACAACCCTGAGATTTCACCTCACACCAGTGAGAATGGCTAAGATCAAAAACTCAGGGGACAACAGATGCTGGCGAGGTTGTGGAGAAAGAGGAACACTCCTCCATTGTTGGTGGGATTGCAAACTGGTACAACCATTCTGCAAATCAGTCTGGAGGATCCTCAGAAAATTGGACATTGAACTGCCTGAGGATCCAGCTATACCTCTCTTGGGCATATACCCAAAAGATGCCCCAACATATAAAAAAGACACGTGCTCCACTATGTTCATTGCAGCCTTATTTATAATAGCCAGAAGCTGGAAAGAACCCAGATGCCCTTCAACAGAGGAATGGATACAGAAAATGTGGTACATCTACACAATGGAATATTACTCAGCTATCAAAAACAACGACTTTATGAAATTTGTAGGCAAATGGCTGGAACTGGAAAATATCATCCTGAGTGAGCTAACCCAAACACAGAAAGACATACATGGTATGCACTCACTGATAAGTGGCTATTAGCCCAAATGCTTGAATTACCCTAGATGCCTAGAACAAATGAAACTCAAGACAGATGATCAAAATGTGAATGCTTCACTCCTTCTCTAAAAGGGGAACAAGAATACCCTTGGCAGGGAATAGAGAGGCAAAGATTAAAACAGACACAGAAGGAACACCATTGAGAGCCTGCCCCACATGTGGCCCATACATATACAGCCATCCAATTAGACAAGATGAATGCAGCAAAAAAGTGCAGGCCGACAGGAGCCGGATGTATATCGCTCCTGAGAGACACAGCCAGAATACAGCAAATACAGGGGCGAATGCCAGCAGCAAACCACTGAACTGAGAATGGGACCCCTGTTGAAGGAATCAGAGAAAGAACTCGAAGAGCTTGAAGGAGCTCAATACCCCTTATGAACAACAATGCCAATCAACCAGAGCTTCCAGGGACTAAGCCACTACCTAAAGACTATACATGGACTGACCCTGGACTCTGACCTCATAGGTAGCAATGAATATTCTAGTAAGATCACCAGTGGAAGGGGAAGCCCTTGGTCCTGCTACGACTGAACCCCCAGTGAACGTGAGTGTTGGGGGGAGGGCAGTAATGGGGGGAGGGTGGGGAGGGGAACACCCATAAAGAAGGGGAGGGGGAGGGATTAGCGGGATGTTTGCCTGGAAACCGGGAAAGGGAATAACACTCGAAATGTAAATAAGAAACACTCAAGTTAATAAAAAGCTCTCTTTGTAAAAAAAAAAATTAAGTCTGGCATGGTGGCAGAAAGAAACTTACAGCCTTGAGTGACTGGCAGTCAGAGAGTTTCTTTTTATACAAATCTCATTAAGTAGAGATTGATTCATGTTGTTCCAAAACCTAGAAAATATTTCTGTTCCCAGATATGTTATCATCACCTTCATCATAAGTTTAGGTTATCATTGTTAAACATTCAAATAACACATTTATAACTTACCATCATGGTGGTGTTATAAGTTTTGTTATCAATGATAAACTGGGATTGAATAGAATTTCATTTTATAAACATTTTCTCTATAACCCAACTTTTAATTACCTGGAGTACTTTTTTACAAAGGCATGATGACAAACCATTTTAACCTGGCAGCTCCTGACATTTCAGTGTCACTAGACAGGATGAAAATATCCAATCAAGTCTGTGAACTTAACTGATTTACTAGCAGCAAGTGTTTGACCAATCATTAAGGGTCTGTCCATTGTCATTAGAACTTCTGTCAAAATTTTAATCAACATACTGCTACAGTTAGTATAAATCATTCCTTTAATTATATAATGGTTAAGTCATATCTTTTTGAATTTATTATGTCTTACCTTTTTCATTTGTTTCCTCCTCATAATTTATGAGCAGACATTCATAAGTGAACATTTCTAAGACAGAGGAGTTATGGGATTCTGATACCTCATTATTTCATATCTTTCCACATGATTATTTTTCCATCATTTTAAGATACTTTGTATGTTAGAGATAACTCCATTCAATTTAACTTTATTTCTGTCTAATTGCCTCAAAAAATACAACTTATGAGTGTGACATATTTGCAGCAAAATTTCTTGGTTATTTAGTAGGATGAGGTTTTTAATATGATCTGCTGCTAACACTTTCATGCAGCCAATTTGTTTCACATTTTTAAATTTACTTTGATCTCATGATCTGTTTCCCAATAAGGACAGAGACAGATAGTCACAGAGTATTTGGTAGCCTTATCCTCAGAAGGAAAGTTATACCATGTTTATCTGAGTCACATCCTCCAGTAATACCTACAAGTAGGGAAAGATAAGAATATGTGTTCCTAAAAGCTAAAACAGTGTTATGCATCAGACTTACCTGTGAAATGGTAGAGGATGCATTTCTGGATTAAGGGATAAATGCCCTTTCAAAAAATATATTAGCCAAATACCCCCAAGTTGTAAATATATTATAATCTCTCAAATTTTTGAATACACAGATGTCAAGACAAAAACTGAATGACAGAACAGAAGTTATTATAATATGCAAATGTGTTTTGTTATATTTTGACAATAAGCTGTGCTTGCTGTTTCCATTAGAAATGGATGTACCAGGCTTCCAAATTTTCTCCTTTGAATCTGTGATGAGAGGAAAAGTCATAGGTAATCAACAACTGTTTGTAGGTAAATATAATTACAAGTTTTTTAAACTACACTCCACCTCATGCTGCTCTCTGTATTGTAGTTCCTTCAGATTTCCTATGGACCTTTCCATTCCATCTTCAGTGATAATGAACAATTTCCATATGTCTATCAGATGACCCCAAAGGACACATTACTACCCTTGGCAATGGTCTCCATCATACATTACTTCAACTGGAACTGGGTTGGCCTTGTCATCTCAGATAATGATGAAGGCAATCAATTTCTCTCAGAGTTGAAAAAAGAGACCCAAACCAAGGAAATTTGCTTTGCCTTTGTAACCATGATGACAATCAATGACCTTTCATCCTATCATAAAACAGAGATGTACTACAATGAAATTGTGATGTCATCAACAAATGTTATTATCATTTATGGGGAAACAGATAGTATTATTGAATTGAGCTTCAGAATGTGGAAATCTCCAGTTATACAGAGGATTTGGATCACCAAATCAGAGTTGGATTTCCCCACAAGTAACGGAGACTTAAGTCATGACATATTCTATGGGACTCTCACATTTTTACACCACCATGGTGAGATTTCTGGATTTAAAAATTTTGTAGAGACACGGTACCATCTCAAAAGCAGAGATTTAAATCTGTTAATACCAGAATGGAATTACTTTAACTATGAAGCCTCAGCATCTAACTGTAAAATACTGAGGAACTATTCATCCAATTCCTCATTGGAATGGCTAACAGAACAGAAGTTTCAGATGGCCTTTAATGATGAGAGTAATAGCATATACAATGCTGTGTATGCCATGGCCCATGCTCTCCATGAGAAAAATCTGCAAGAGGTTGATAATCAGGAAATAAAAAATGGGAAAAGAACAAGTACTCACTGCTTGAAGGTAGAGTTTCTTTATTTTTTCTATTTTTATTGGATATTTTCTGTCTTTACATGTCAAATGTTATTCCCTTTCCTTCACTTCTTTCCCTCCCCCTACTTCTATGAAAATGCTACCACTCATCCCCATCCACTCACAACACCATATCACTGCTCTACTTTTTCTGTCTCATACAGAATTACTTGCTTTGTTGAGTATAGGCTTTCATAGTAGGATATTTTTTTTTTAATTTCTACAGTTACTCTTATGTCTCCCTTTTAATTTCTGATTCTGTTAAGTTGGATACTGTCTCTGTTCTTGATGATTAGTCTGGCTAACGGTTTAGGTATATCTTATTGATTTCTCAAAGAAATAGCTCCTGGTTTTGTTTATTCCTTGTATAGTTCTTTTTCTTTCTACTTGGTTGATTTCAGCCCCTACGTCTGATTTTTTTTTTGCTTCTGTCTACTCCTGCTGCATCTGTTTACTTCTTTTTTCTTGAGCTTGCTTCCAGGTGTGAGGTAAATTGCTGTCAACCTGATTGTGTATGCAAGTTGTGCCTTCCTTTTCATTACATTCTCAAATGTTAATTTCCTTCTTTATTTCTTCCATGACCAAGTTATCATTGAGTAAAGTGTTGTTCAACTTCCATGGGTATGTGGGCTTCCTGTTGTTTTGTTGTTTATGAAGACCAGCCTTAGTCCTTGGTGATCTGATAGGATGCATGGGAATATTTCCACTTTTTTGTATCTGCTGAGGCCTGTTTTATGAATGATTATATGGTCAGTTTTGGAGACGATCCCTTGAGATCCTGAGAAGAAGGTATATTCTTTTTGTTTTAGGATATAATGTTTTACAGATATCTCTTTATTCTGTTTAGTTCATAACTTCTGTTAGTTTCAACGTGTCTCCATTTAGTTTCTGTTTCCATGATCTGTCCATTGATGAGAGTGAGGTCTTAAAGTCTCTAACTCTTATTGTGTGTGATACAAAGAATGATTTAGCTTTAGTAAATTTATTTTATGATAGTGGGTTCCATTACATTTGGAGCATAGACGTTCAGATTTGAGAGTTAATCTTGGTAGATTTTTTCCTTTGGTGCATATGAAATGGCCTTCCTTAACTTTTTTGATATCTTTGGTTCAAAGTTGATTGTATTCGGTACTAGAATGGCTACCCCAGATTGTTTCTTTTGACTATTTGCGTGTAATGTTTTTCCACCCTTTCCCTCTGAGGTACTGGCTGTCTTTGTCATTGAGGTTTGTTTTCTCTACACTGTAAAATGGTGAGTCATGTTTATGTATCCACTCTGTTAGCCTATATCTTTATATTTGGGAATTCATTACATTGGCGATAAGAGATATTAGGAAGGAATGAGTGTAGTCTCCAGACTTGCATTGGATATTTCCATCTATTATCTTTGTAAGGCTGGATTTGCGGAAAAATGTTTAAATTTGGTTTTGTTATGGAATATCTTGTTTTCTCCAACTTTGTTTATTGAGATTTTTGCTGGGTATAGTCTCCTGGCTGGCATTTCTGTTCCCTTAGGGTCTGTATGGCATCTGCCTAGGGTCTTCTAGCACTCATCTTTATGTTGAGACTCAGATACAATTCTTTTTTTCCTTTTCTATTTTTCGGAGCTGGGGACAGAACCCAGGGCCTTGCGCTTGCTAGGCAAGCGCTCTACCACTGAGCTAAATCCCCAGCCTCTGATACAATTCTTATAGGTCTGCCTTTATGTTACTTGGCCATTTTTCTTTACTGCTTTTAATAATCTGTTTTTGTTTTGTGGATTTGGTGTTTTAACTATTATATGATGGGAAATTTTTTTTTTTTTGGTCTAATCTGTTTGGAGTTCTGTAGGCTCCTCAATGTTCCTTAGGCATCTCTTTTTTAGGTTAGGAATGTTTTCTTCTATAATTTTGTTGAAGGTATTTTTTGGCCCTTTTAATTTGTGAATCTTCACTGTCTTCTATACATATCATCCTCAGGTTTGGCCTTCTTATGGTTACCTGGATTTCCTAAATTTTCTCGGATAGAGCATTTTTATATTTGGCATTGACTTTGACTACTGTGTCAATATTTTCAATAGTACCTTCTGCCCCTGAGATTCTTGTTTCTATATCTTGTATTCCAAGTGAGTCATGTATCTATGACTCCAGATCACTTTCCAAGATTTTCTATTTCCAGAGTTGTTTCCCTTTGTGATTTCTTTATTGTTCCTCTTTCCATTTTTGGATCCTAGATGGTTTTGTTCAATTCCTTCACCTTATTGGTTGTGTTTCCTGGTAACTCTCTAAGGGATTTTTTTGTTTTCTCCTTAAAGGCTTATATTTGTTTTATTATGTTCTTCTGTATTTTTTAAAAGTTGTTATTTATGTCCTTCTTAAAGTTTTCTCTCATTATCATGAACTGTGTTTCTAAATATGAATCATGCTTTTTTGTGTGCTAGGTTATCTAAGACTTGCAGGCCAGATGGATTCTATCCCAGGATCCTCCATGGTTCCTGTCCACTATGTGCTTCTCATGGATCCCTCTTTGTACAGTTATTGTAGCAAAACTGGTGACTCACATGCGGATTTAGGAGTGAGAGCACTTCTGAGAGACCAGTTCTCTCTGGGCAGGTTTTGGGTCCAGAGGCTGTGCAGATGGAGACCACAAGAATCTGTACAGTTTCGTCTAATAGATGATGTTTGATATCTTCAAACACCTAGCCATTTAGAATTTTTCAGATGCACCCACTTAATGAAATCAGAAAGATTTTCCAAAATAGATTGGTTTCTGAACATTTTTTAAAGAAAAAAAATCTAGTGACTGTGATAAATGTGAAAGGAAAATGAAGGCAAAGTTTATTAATTAAATTTTGTAATTTCATAGGGAGCACCTTAATATCCATCATCATATCCCTTCCAATGTTCAATATAAACAGTACTACTTCATGAATTTTCTCTATGTTGAAAGGAGAAGTTTTTATAGATACACATCAGTTGTTTAGAAATCATTTTAAGGATTGGTTTTCATTAGGGTACTCCAGTGATTCTGTCCACAGTGAATCCTCTGGGTAACTTATTTGGTTTCTGAGAGTAATTAAAGAAGAAATAGTGTTAGTAGTCTGTTCTATCTATAAAAATATATTTATAGGTGTGGATGTGCCTTTCTCACTGTGAATAGGTGTATTTGTTTAGACTTCCTGTGTATCTGTCAATTTTGCTTTGGACAAGCATGGTTATGTATCTGTATGACTGTGGATGTGTGCAAAATTTTTTCTATTTATGAATTTCTTTCTATAAGTGTTTCCAGAAAAAGAGTGTATGTTTCTTTGTGTCATTGTCAGATCATATGTCTTAGTGTACCATTATATTTATTTTGTGAGTATTTGTATGAGCTTATACATATTTGTATCTGCTTTACTGTGTATGTGCCTACCTATTTCTTTGGGCTTGTCTTGGTTTTACCTGCCTTTTAGTAATTACGTGTGAATCTAAATGTCTCTGGGTATAAATATCATTCA